>NC_139237.1:50529680-51129680 GCF_977018435.1 Lepisma saccharinum | reverse complement strand
TTTGTCTATTCTGTTATTTGATTACCCTTTTGTACCTATTATGTTAATCGCAACGATGGCGATGAATGATGAACTGATGAAATGGATGATGGGGAAACATATCCAGGTTTCGAATCTGAGACCTTTAGCTTCGAAGCGCGTTACGATAGCCGCTTCACCATGGAGACACTCCAACACACACTTGTTCGTTTCAAACCACGTGCTGTAAATAATAACAAATTTATTTTGATGATAACTTGCACGTT
Source organism: Lepisma saccharinum (assembly GCF_977018435.1). Classification (NCBI taxonomy): domain Eukaryota; kingdom Metazoa; phylum Arthropoda; class Insecta; order Zygentoma; family Lepismatidae; genus Lepisma; species Lepisma saccharinum. The sequence goes on along the minus strand of NC_139237.1, from coordinate 51,129,435 downwards.
AAAACACTGTTGGATTCCCTATACTGAGTCACTTGGATGCTACTGCCGATGAATTAACGTTGTCCGCTGTGTTGGCAGGTAGGCAACAGGATAATGTAGATCTCAATAGAACATATCCAAAAACCGTGCATTTAGGAACTACTTTCTTTCATTTAGATTATCACCACGACGGCCTTAAGTGTTTGGTTCAACTGCAAATTTCCCAAGATTTTTAATTTAAAAGGAAATTACAGTACCTTCAAATTCATATTACAACCGATCCCTTGAAAGTAACTAACATATTGCTTCCTGTATTATTATAATTAGGACCTTTTTTGTTCCAAAGACACATTGAAACTCCATTTCATGCAGTGACTCTCGCGTTCATTGTCAGTTATGAGAGTATCTATTAACTGAAGGCACTTTGTTTAGCACGTTGATAAATATTACCACATCTAATAAACTAACTGTACTGTGATTCTCGAATCATAGATGCGAGAAATATACCTCGTATGGGACTAATGCTTTAATGCTGTCGGTTTTTAATCAAGGTGTCCACGATCCAATCCGGGTAGACGCACATTGGTTTCGATTGCACTTTAAACTGTAAGTCCAGTTGCGATTAGCCTATACGAAGTTGAAATGGATCATAATGAAACTCGGCCATATCGGAGGTGATGTGATCAACACCACACTTCTTCCACCTTTAGCCCCAGTGTCTCTTCCAGGTGCCCATTTATTTGAGGCTGGGTGAACCACACATCCGCCTTATCCGGGGACAATGGCGAAAAAATTCCGACCATGATAACCCATCTTGGGAATCGAAGGCAGGTATCCCGCCTGGCAGTCAGACGCTCTAAGGACTAGAACACCGCGGATCCCTCTGTCCACGTAAATTTATTGAATTATTGTGCAAATTTGTAACAAAAATTAGATTGTAGGATTTGAAAATCTTCCTTAATTTTAACAGGCATACTTGCAAATAAGTTCAATAAAGCAAGTTTTAGATAGAAATTATGCATCTAGCGCAGGGTTGCAAGACGTCCTGTTTTTATTGGATAATATAACATACAGTAACGTAATACATAATATAATGTGTATTATATCACCGTTTTATGTTAGTGGGTGTCCTGTGCTGGCAATGGAGAAATATGACAACAGTTAGCTAGCGAGTAACTTCCGAATTCAAGCAAGAGGAACAGTTCTTTCAAATTCCTGTTCGTAAAAGCTATTAGGAAATAATAGTCTGTTCAGAATGGACCGAGCTCTTGGTATTCAGTTGGCAAAGGTGGTTAGGTGTTTCCGTTTGAGGAACGTTTTTCTTAGCTTCCCCCTGTTTTTCACAGATTCCCTTTCCTCCCCATGGCCACTGGAAGCACTGCGCTTGATTTATTACGTTTAATTTCTTTGGGACCTTTGCGGCTTTAAGTGGCTTTGTGTCTCTCTTGTGACCGCCATTATTGGTTGAACAGATTCGCTAAATTGTCTTCGAAGTGCATTCCAGATGCATTTAAAACGTGACGATGGGAGCTAATATTCAAATAGGTATTCAGATACGGCTTTATACCTTCTAGTATTTTAGGATAATCATGTAATGAAATCTATGATATAATTATGAATTGTCTAGTGAGAGGTTGTTTCGTACAATTGTTTCTTCAGAATAGCAATAAATTGATTGAGTATTTATAACACTTGATCCACGGTTATAATTTCGGTACTTTTAAATAATTTGATTAATTTTGGAGCTGCATGCAGAATGAATTTACTAACATGTATGCATCGACTGCCGTGGTTTATCTTTCAAATTTCTTGGAAAGTTTATTTCCGCTTGTTGCCGTTGGCGGCGCCACTTAACTGTACCTCCCATATCTTTAGTAGATTGGAATTCCATGGCTTCACCAGAAATTGTCAAATGTAATATTGTGCATTCATTTATTCGAGGCACTACTTCCAGGATTATAAACAAACACTACAAAGTAATTACTTTAAAAATAAATAGTTGCATGCACATTTTTAAAATTCTGAAACTTTGAACAAATGTTGCTAATGATTTACTATTTAAATAAATATTATTGTCCATTTTCTTGCGGTCAGCCTTTTTTTTCAAACTTAGCCCGTATTATTTCTAGTAGTTTCAGTTTATTAGAACTTTAAACAAATTTATATCTCATAGATGGAAAGAGATGAAGACAGAACTAAAGACGTTCTTTTTCACATTAAATTGGCTAACTATTGGGCTGGTCTAGTTGATCCGAAGTCAGTGTCTAACGCATATACTTCAACTTCACACAAATAACAGGGTTGAAATTCAGAGTTCTTCAAAATTTTTCATTACACTTCCACGTTTAATTTCAGCTTATAGAGGTTGACGTAGAGATAAATGGGTCAAATTGAAAGTCAATTATGTGTGGAACAGAATGAATTTGGTTACAATACTTATCATTCTTCATCTGTGAAGTATTAAGTTTTGTTTATTCTACAACTGCTAAAAATCCAATCATATACTATGTTGGAAAAATATGGGCCACTTAGGAACGACGGGTAATTTCATATATATAGTTACAAATTTGGCTTTGGACTAATAAATCGTATGTAAACATAACACCAGAATTTATAAAAAGTGCTCATACAAACACATCCTGATTTAGAAGATAGATCGTAAATAATTCTTTGTAAATGGAGATAATACAATGGATATCGAATCATAATATGCATCTCTCAATAAATACGTGACACTTTTCTTTTAATCTTTAACCAGAAATTGATATGATAAACACATTGCTATCAAAATAAACGAAATATAATTTATGTTACAACTTTGGTGAGTTGTACTCTATATCGTGGTTTAGATTGATTGCGGTTGATAACGAACTCTTTATGTAACTGTTTTTTTTTTTCGGAAAAGAAACAACCAAAGCTAAAATGAATATTGACCTTCCCATTTTAGGAATTATTATTTGCACTAGTGGTAATATTTATATCGTGTTCAAGCAAAGCTCAACCTATATTCTACCAGCTTAATCTCCTTTTGACTGCACTCACAGCATGATGAATTGATTGAGTCTTTTAAGGATATATCAAAGGGCATCTTCTTTCGCAGATTTCTCCTCACAATCCACTGTCTTCGTAATATACCTCAGTCGCAATCCGTTCTTTGAGACTTAGCAAAATGGCCCCGTTGAATGCCTTTCTCATACCTCGCTTTATATTGGATGATTGCATTAACCCTTTTATATGATTTCCCCCATCTTACCCTCCTCTTTTTCGAACCAGAAGTTTTAATCATGTGTCGTCTAAGTTGCAAAAGGGAGGAAATGTTTTAATCCCAATAAGATTTTGAGAAAAGCTCCTTCTGCCCATCGAACTTCATCTGCAAAAGGGTAGGTCTTCCTTTTGTTCCCGGGCAACTTCTACCAAGTTCTGGAGCTCGCTAAAACCACCGCCGGCTGTTAGACACTGATAAGGTAGCTATGGCTGCTTCCTCAAAGGCCAGCGACTCAACTTCTCTTTCATACGCATAACTTGGTCTGGGAATCTTTTGAACCTTGTAGTCACGGGGGATCTTCCATATCTGATAGGCTTTAATACCTCAGACAACTTAATAGGAAGCGTTGAAAGAATGGTACTGACTGACTTGTTTCAAGTATTTGAATAGGTTTGGCACTTGGTGTAAATATTGCAGGTTTGTCTTACTGAGTTTCTTAAAGTTCTTATTAATCAAAGATACAATCGTAAGCTCATGTATAAATACCTAGGTATTATGACTTACATTTTGAACAACGTGGAGAGTAAAGTATCAGAAATACTATAATGCTAAAGCATGTGTGGGGTTGTGGAGAACCAAGTTTGGTGCCTTGTGATATCCATGGAGATTTGTGCCTTCCTGATAGCATAGTGGGTAACGCAAGGTTCGCTTCTGTTGTGAGCCTGAAGTGTACTTGTAGAAAACTACGATAAACTTCTTGAGTGAAGTTACACCAGATGACTTTGAAATACCTAGGTATAGTCCAGTACATGTAGTAATTGACTCGCAACAAATTAGTAACTAAATTTTTTATGGTAAGATATTGTGCAAGAGCCTACCATTCATCAGAGCTCTGTTTCACATCATCGATCAGCCAACACACAAATATCAGTATGTACGTTCTCAGATATTTGCTTTTAACACAAAAACTATGTATTTTGGAATTAATCTTAACGAATTTCGTTCTAAAGACCTGTTTAACTTTTTTATCTCAAAGAGGAAGAGGATTTTACGTTTGGCGCGACTACCTCCTGGTCTTACATTCTTTTATCAGGTGATAACTTTGTAACTAACGAAGTCATTCAGTTAGAATCCTTGGTCAAAGACTGCCAACAATAATGCGATGGGAGCCAATTGCTCTAACGAACAAACACCATAGTATACAGATATGCTCTACATACCACACAGTACCAAGATATTTACTGTGGTCACATATATAAGAGTTACCAATGAAGCTTCCAGAGTTCCCAAAGAGTAGCAGTACAGTGGGATGCATAAGTATAATCAAGCAAATTTTCTATCACCATACTTGTTTTCTCTTTTTTTAGCCAATGATAGCTTCAATAATTGGAACAATACTCCAAACATGCAACTGACACTTGAAGACGTAAGAGTCCATTGTTAAAAATCATGTAGGATGAAATAGAAAATTACTGAGCAATACTTGTGCATCTTACTGTACATGCATTTGTCGGAGTTGCTACATAAGCGTCGTAAAATGCTTGTCTCCCTTTGCATGTATGTATACGTTATGGATGTACATAGTTAAGTGACGTCGAGAAACAGCAGCTGAACTTAGCATAGGGAGGAGAGACATAGCTAAAACGGTTCCATTTTGAACCCCAGCGCCAATGTTGCAATCTCCAATGTTTTTCCACTACAAAGAGTTGGAACTTTCTACTTGTAAACAATTTACATGTAAAACTATGGGGGATGACAGCGTGTCACTAGTCTACCCTGAGAATTCGCGACGAGTTAATATGCTGGGAAAGGAATAACATCATTGTTCAGCAACGATAAAAAAACCAGCCTCCCCCAAACGAATAAAAATAGTTTCCTTAATTTTATGACTTTACAAATCATTCCCTCTTTAGCATTGTAATTAATACAGATCACTGTTACATCTGAAATTTAATTACATTTCGGCCTACCTCGATTGGTGTTATTGGAATACGGATCTTCTGAGATGGTATATTGCCCATAAAATCTTACATGGAACCCGATCCTCTGAGAATCATAATTGGCTATGAAACTCCCGGATAATTTTATGATCAGATAAGCTTCATATGCGCACCGTCGTAATTTATGAAGATGACGGCGGGTCTTCTTGTGATGCTGGAGGAAGCTGAAGAAGATTCCAGTCTTTTTGAGATTCGAAACCTGAATGCGCTGACGTGACAATTAATGCCGCAATTCTCCAATGCCCTTATTCACGATTACAATACGAGCCGTGTTTACAGGTTGTAAATGGGTTTGCTACAGTGGCGAGACCAGAGGGGGGTTAGATGGAAGCCTGTCCTCTTTTGACTCCTTTTCCCAAAGAAATGGATTTCAGGTGCTATATAAGATGGGAGAACATAGCACTAGTAATATTTCTATGGCACCATGTGCTCGTAATGACTAGCCCCGTCTTTTTTACTCACTCGTGCGTCTATTTGGTTGCACGGTTTGGTCTACTGATTTGGTGCCAAGTAGCGTATTTGATGTCTGCACCGTTTGCATTATGTTCTGAAGCGGTGTGGTGTATGATCACGTCCTAACTAATCAAATGAACGTTTAAAGCAGCAGACAGGCATTTGTTGAATCTTCTGAACTTGAACATCGCTATTCGTCTACTTGGTTGAATGCAGTGTTTGGAAGTAACTAGTTACAAGTATATCAGTTGCAAGTAACAGTTACTTCTTTTGAAGAAATGTAAAACTGTAACTAGTTACATTTAAAATCAAGTAGCTGTAACATAATTATTTTTTTCCAATAGTAGTAACGTTTCAGCAGTTACTTTTACATTTACTTCATGATATTTAAGTTTTTAAGTTGCTATATACCTAAGCATCGTATAAAGTGAATCGAAACCATTGATAAACTTCTAGTTTCTGCTGCGATAAAAATGTCCCATCATTTGTTACAACGACAATAAATATAAATATATGTAGACTTATATTATGTACCAGTAACATAAGTAAAACACATGTAAGTATTCACAAATTCTTTTATTACAATTAATGATCAATTTGTGTAATATGTTTGCAAGAAAATATCAAGTAAAGTAACTGCAACTCTGTTACTTCTTTAAGCAAGTAACTGTATTGAGTTACCTTTTAAAAAGTAACTTTCCGAACACTGGTTGAACGTAATTTTCTTGACACCAGAATACACCTGCATTACACCTAGTGTCAAAGAGTGCACCGAACTAGGCTTGAAAGTGACGTGTTACTTGTAGCTACATTGCAAGTAACATTACCTATTCCGTATCGGTACTGAAAGAAATTGGCACTGATGATCTAAACTGGATTTCTTGATCAGTACATGGACAGACTGAAAACTTGCGTTACTTTGGCAATAAGTCAGGGTGGCTACTTACCGGGAATTCCTTGAATTTCAGGAATTATGCGTGAATTCTGCTTGAATTTTCCCCCGCAGACGTGAAAAATTGCAATTTTTATTAATCCTAATCCTATTAAATTTATACATGTTCATTAATAACCTGATACAAGTTTTTCGCAGTTAAGCGTTTATTTTTATCGAGAAAGGAAAGAAAGCTACGCCTAAAATAAAACATTTCTCTCAATCCGTTTACTTTGTTAGTGCCCTTTGCAGAACAATCTATCTGACAGACGTAATATTATTGCAAGACAAGATATCTTGAAGATGATTAGGTAGATTTGAATTTGAAATTCTTCCACAATTAAAAATTTTCCGTAGATTATAGAATATATCCCGTAACATTTGTGACTTGTGTTTGTAGATGTATTTCGAGTCTATGTGAAATGGCAAATGTAAACCCCGCACCTTAAATTAAGTAATTGATTTGAATTAGAATTTTTGGATACATTGGAATCGCAGAGACCCTTTACATTGTTAATATATTTGTGTGTGTTACATGTGTGTGGGTGGTGAGGCGATAATATTTAAGGTTGAAATAGAGAAAACATGTGTGCTTTTAGCCTTGAATGTTTGGAAAATTCACCTTGTAAACCTGAGATTATACTTGAATTTTATCATGGTCCTAGAGTAAATCTTTGGGTTTAGGAATGCAGAGTGTTACTAACATTTACATTTACTACTTACTTGATAAGGTGTCTTTACGTTTACTTACTTACTTACTAAAATTAAAAAATTTTCATGAAGGCAGGCCGTTTTCAATACGTGGATAACTGTTCTGAAAATGTTAATATCCATATTATGAGAGGTGAACATCACCAAATCAAGTTATATGACATTAAAAAGGTAGAGTAATTATTGTGTTCTTTCTTCTAATGTAGTTCGATTCCCGGCGTGGGACTTCACACAGCTTCCTGTCGGTGGATACTCGGCCACCGTAGCGTGGTTCATATCACAACACCCCATTATATTGTCGAGATCGAGCCCTACAGATACATGCTCTTTCCGTTTTCACATGACAGTGCAATTCACCCAAACTCCTGCTGTACAGTAACATCTGCAGAAACTAGCGTAGTAAGGTTACTTCCGTTAGTGCGTTACAAGTAAAAAGTTACACGTACAGTATAATTCTTGTCGTGCAGAGTTATATTTTCTTATTGTTAAACTATCAAAGTGAGTTCGGTAATTCTGAAACAATTAGGGAATCTTATGAGCTTGTTATCAATAGGGTGAATATGTATTTGAGATTATATAGAAACGTGGAGATATATATGCTAAACACTAACAGTTAATAGCAGAACTAAACTAAACCAAACTTAACCTGTCTAACCAATTTACATGTATATGTCGGCTCTTAGATGCATACGTGATTAGGTTAGGCATGCCAGGTTTACTGCTGTTAGCACATGTAGCCTATATATCCAAGCTGCTATAACAGTCGCTAGCCTCTCATCAGTTCATTACCCATTGGAAAACTTAGTTGCAGAACACAATCTGTATCTTCTAAAGCTGAGTGACATTTCTTCAGCTAAAATAATGCAGAATTAAAAGTCAACTTGTTAGATCATGATATATGCGTTGCTTTTGTATACAACTTGCCGAAGCCAGTATATACACTTTTTCGTAGCTTTTTTACTAGGTTCTTCACAGACTACTCATCACCTATTGTAGGCAATACGTTCTTGCTGCAGTCTGGCATCCACCTTGGCTCCAAGTATATTAGTGACTGGTCGCTATTGCTGCTATAACTATTTTTCGTCTTCTTCTAAGAGAACGAAACCCAACAAGCCTAACCTAATCACCACAGTTTATTACTACCACAAAAAGTTACCAGCCAATGGGAATGCTTAAAACAGTTGTAGCACCAATCACTATCTTAATGACTAAAAAAGGACTAAAAATTAAAGTGCAATATAATTAATGTAAAAGATTCTAGCAATTCTACAACAAGACAATATTTATATTCAAAGTATTTAGAAATAGACTGCAGTATAACTGAAACCTGATAAAACACCAACTAATTTTAAACATCTAATAGCTTTAGAGTATTGAAACTTGAACCGATCTTCACAGACTATTCATCACCTACTGTAGGCAATACGTTCTTGCCGTGGTCTGGCAGCCATCTTGGCTCCAAGAATTTTAATGACTGATCAAGGACCAAAAATAAAAGTGCAATAAAATGAATGTAAAGCATGTTTCCATTGTACATCAAGATTCAAACTGTTCAGAAACCACTGCACTATAACTGTCCTGATAAAACACCAACTAATTTTAAACATCTATTAGGTTTAGAGCATTGAAACTTTCCCGTTCTTCACAGACTGTCTTGGCTCCAAGTATTTTAATGACTGAACAAGGACCAAAAATAAAAGTGCAATAAAATGAATGTAAAGCATGTTGCCATTGTAGATTAAGATTCAAAGTGTTTAGAAGCAGACTGCACTATAACTGAATGCTGATAAAACACCAACAAGTTTGAAAATCTAAAATAGGTTTAGATTATTGAAACTTTAACCTATCTTCACAGACAATTCATCACCTACTCTAGGCAATACGTTCTTGCCGTGGTCTGGCAGACATCTTGGCTCCAAGTATTTTAATGACTGAACAAGGACCAAAAATAGAAGTGCAATAAAATGAATTTAAAGCATGGTGCCATTGTACATTAAGATTCAAAGTGTTTAGAAGCAGACTGCACTATAACTGAATCTTGTTTCAAACTTGTTGGTGTTTTATCATCTAATAGATTTAGAGTATTGAGCCTTTAACCGTTCTGAACTTTTATCTACATGTTCGTCGAAGATTCCGGGGCCATATTAACGACCTTTCGGCATTCAACCTTTAAACTAAAACTATTGTTCCACGTGCACACCGAATTCGCTGGGGAAGCAGTAAGAATCCAGAAAAGTGTAATGGCAAAATACGACGCTTTGGGGTATGTGCATTATATTAGATTTAGCCTCAGAAACCTACAATTCCTTTCTCGTTGTTGACAAAGACATTTACCCCCATTTCCGGTTTTAAATCTTTGAAAGGGAAGCCGTGAAATCCAGACGCCGCCTTTGCAGTTACCAGGACCTCTAGTGGCCGTATCGACAACTATAAAATGGCATTTAAATGCTCGCACCCGGTGGTTCTTAGTAAGACGTTTTCACCGAATGCCTTTTCCATTTCCATGATTCTTTTCTTCCCTCTTTGCTTCGACGTTTCATGGACTGCAAAGGGAATCTATTCCAGCGCTCTCATAATTTCAGACTATAAATCCTTTCCTGTAAAAAAAGGGGACAAATGAATACGAAATTGAAACAAAAGACGGCAGGGGCTGCAATAGTTTTGTGTGCAATTTTCCAGCAAAGATAGCCATTCTTACAACGGAAGTTAAATCGTTTATAAGGGCATTGAGCGAGGAGATAAAGAAACCATTGTTGGATTTCATTTCGGCAACAGTCCCGCCAGAGACGTGCTTGAAGGGAAGGTTTCTTTTCTTCCCCTCGACCTTGGTTGTTTGCAGCGAGAATTTTTCTCGCAGTATCTCCGCCTCTAAACTGATTTTATGTAATCACCAAGCCGAAATGCCGAATGTCCTACTTAAACTTGTGGATGAATTCATTCAAAGTTATTTCGCGTTCAATGGGTCAATTAAAAAATAATTGGTGAAAATTGAAAGACTTAGGAACTTTATTGGTCTATACATTATTTTATTAAATTACTGCTGACGTTTGTTGTTCATCGCTGAAACAACTGTAATTCGTGTACTGTTGCTGCTTGTTACGGAAGAACATAATTATAGTTTTATGTACAATGGAAATGATTGTGCATTCTACACTTTCTTACTTCTTTCAACAACTAACTCGCATTTTTCCAACTCCAACATTCTGATATGCCCTTATTTCGTACTTCCCTTATCCACTATCAACTCGACTGCAAACAATAGTCAATATATTGTTGTAATCCCGTTTTACCTGGGATCTGAGGTCACAGGGAAGTTACAATTATACATTTAGGTAGAACTTAATTGTATCTGTTGGCTGAACCTGCTCCGATTAGGAGGGTAGAGATATGGAAAGTTGATGTAAAGGTTATTTACGCTTGTTCATACCTGGTAGGTGTGTGATGTTCTTGTCCTGATGCTTCTTGCAGACCGAATCGTGACAGATGCCAAGGTTCTATCCTTCGACCCTTAGCTCACCAAACCGAGCAATCCCTTGCGCCTTGTAGCATGCTAGGCAGCCGTAACTCCGTGTTCCGTCGTCGTAGTTCAGTAGTGTTAATGTGTTGTAAAGTAATCAGAGACTAATTATCCATGTGAGCGTCGATTAGAGTCAAAATCCAAAAGAGAGCGAGCTCCGGGAGTGAGCTTGCTTTTATAATCTTAGGCTTTGAAAGGTTGTTAAACCTTTCGAACGCGGTAGATCTTGTTTTGATCCACGCGTTTGCCTTTCAGTTCCTTGTTTAACGGAAGTTACAAGTTAGCGCATTCTTGGGATCACCCGCTGGTCGGACAATTCCAGGAAATAAACAAGCGTGAATATTACCATGACGAGGTTTTCTCGGTTTAATAATCTCCATATCTCTACAATATTGTTCTCGATACCCGAACATTGGATCTAGTATACAGGGTGTCTCATAAGTAATAGCGCAAACTGACACAGGTGAAAGTGCACGATAATAGAAGCAAAAAGTCTCAGTAAACATGGGTCTGCAAAGTTTTCGAGATATTCGCGAATGTGTGGTTACAAGCCGCCAATGACTTCATTGTTTGTAAACGTTGTCCTAGTTGGTAAAATGCTAATGATGTTTGCGAATGTGTGGTTACAAGCCGTCATTGATTGCATTTTGTAAACACCGAGTGCTTTACTCTTTTCGCGGTCCGAGGTTTGATCTTTGTTTACAAAACAGAACATTTCCGAGAGGTGGCGTTGTAATCAAACATAACATTTCCGAGAGGTGGTACGGCTTGTACCCACACATTCGCACACATTATTAGCATTTTACCAACTAGGACGACGTTTACAAACAATGAAATCAGTGGCAGCTTGTAATCACACATTTGCGATTATCCAGAAAACGGCTCGTTTGCAGACCCATGTTTACTGAGACTTTTTTGCTTCTATTATCGTGTACTTTCACCTGTGCCAGCTTGCGCTATTACTTTTGAGACACCGTAAAACAGTAAATTTCCGGAAATACGACGCCCTGGTTTATATTAAAGACACCAGAGCATCAAGCGCATATCTCTGAATGTATGCGGGTGGAGGTTAGGCTAATTCGGGCGTTCCCCCCTTTTTGGTTACTTCTATTCTACGTAAACAGAAGAAGAACACTCTCAACGTACATCCTTACATGTAGACAACAAACATTACTATATCCCGGGAATCTGTGGCGCAAGACGCTGCATAGCGACAGAGAAGGGGAGAAAGTGAGTAGGCGGAGCGAAGCAGTACACGCTGCTGGGAAGGCTGGGAGCTGCGGTCGCCACCCCACACCCCGCAATCGCGTTCCCTCTCACGTGTCCATTGGTCTCGCAGAGACTTGATTTCGTTCGCTTGCTCCAGAGTTTCCCGGGACAGAGTTTAGAGTTGCGAGCTTCCTGCCTAGACGAATGCGACCGACTAAGGTCCGACTGGATCATGACCTGACGCCAGCAAAGCCATTTTCGAAATCTCTTCTTCTTTAAAAAACAAAACGTTATGATATTCAACGTCATGATCAATTACATCTCCTTAGAATTCCTTCTAGATCATTCACTTGAATCTTTACATGGTGTGCTCTCGCTGTTGTCTTGATATTCGCAGTAATTTCGAAGCTACTTAAGCCAATTTTCAGTAACATAATATGTGAGACAACAGCAAAAGCAAGCCACGCAAAAATTCAATGCTAAGAAATTTTAAGAAATTTCGGTAATGGCTTCACTGACGTCAGATAGGTCCACCAGAGCCTTGAGGAACATCCTCTTTCATTCTCTCATTTCAGCCTCTCTCTTAACCATTTGGTACTATGGATGTGATAATCACACAACTACTATGAAGGGGTTTGTCAGACCACTTTCTTTGATTTTGAACTGTGAACTAGGTGTTTTGCAAATTTTCAATTTCTGACGCATTTCACGTATTATGAAATGCTTACAGAAGAATATTGCAAAGTAGTTATTCTTTACTTAAAAGAAACGTAACGTAATTTGTGCAAAGAGGTGAAAATTAGTCAAAATATCAAGAATGGCTCCACTATTGTTTAGGAAATTCCAAATTCCTGAACTTTCAAAAGAGAGGTAGTTGAAAGTAATATGCAACATTTTGCTGAAATTGAAAATGAGTAACGAGTCATTCAAAACACAAAGCAACAAAAACTCACTAACTTAAACGGTACGTCTGTCAGACCGCTCGCCAAAAATATACTCCCTCTGTCCCATAATTATTCTCAGGTACACCTTTGTTTGTTGTCTCATAATAATTGCCCGATATTCAAACAGTGACATTGGTGTATACAGAAGAAGAACATGAAGCAAGGGAATGAGTCATACAACTTATACTACTCAAGGATCAGTATAAATTGTGCTTTCCATCTGCCTCTTCGTCAGCCATTCCTGTATTACCATTTTGGCATACCGGACTATAATTATGGGACATAGGGAGTAATTCAATAAGATTTTAAAGAACAAAGGCAAGACCTCGGGGCCTAGAGAGCGTGTACCCAACATCCCAACTGAAAAGCATGGATGAGGATCCACTTGTGGTTGTAGAGGTCCGAGAAATACAGTAAATGATAAATTAAATTCAGCGCGGCATGTGAGACGATCCTTAGTAGTTAAGGGTTACAACGCAACAGTAACGCTGCTTGCTCTGCAGTCCGTACGTGCATATGTGAGCGCTCTTCGTGCGCGTTCCAAAAGTGCTTTCGTTAGGATCGTGAGTTTCGCTATGCCGTTCCTAAAGATGCGTTTCGTGCGAGAACGAACGTCACCAAACGCACGGTCTCTGTGGCAAGTTATACTGAACCCAACTCCAACTTGCGGCTGGGAAACAGCGATTCAGCGATCAGTTCGACTGAATTCGGGCATTTTCGAGTCACAAGGTACGGAACGTGGTTCGCGGGTCGAAACAAATGAGCGTTGAGTCCACCACATGTTGCCAACGTACTGTAAAGTGCAAGAGAGTCTTCTCGGACAACGATTTTTCCAGCACCGGAAATCAGCGGGGGGTTAATAGTACAACTGCTCACGTAGTCCTACACGAGGGAGTTTCACACGCAAACACACAAATTGACAACTTGCAAAAACAGAAGTACGCTTGGCAACGTTGCTTCTGGAGAGCGATGTGATCCCTTCAGCTCTTACTTCGCAACTGAGTTTGTTGACGCTCATCGAGCTACACACCCCCGAAAACGATTCGTGGACAGAAAGGGCCAGAAATAACCGTCAAGGGCAGCCGCCAGGTGGAGTTGCGTTCAGTATAGTTCTGTGAAAATCGTCTGCTAGTTGCAGAAACGAGGGAAAACATATGATGAATCAAAAAGCACAGACCAAAAGCCTCTGCAAACTACAGAACGCGCTGGACTGTTAGGGTAATAAGTACGAATCAAAGTGTGTGATGCATAAATGTGGAAATTTCAATGTAATTGGAGAGCAAGAGGAAATTATGCAAAGTGCTCGTTTTTGCAGTAGGAGGAGATCGTAAATTAGTATACCAAAACAGGAAATTTTGTGGCAGAACGTACATTCTTGGTGAAAGTTTATCTTGGTTTTAAAATCTCTCAGCAAAATTGCTAAGAGCTTGTGCAATAAACAACCATGATTTATGTAGGTAGTATTGTGGGCATGGAGGTAAGTGTTGGGCCAGAGTAAAGCTTATGAAACATGTGGTTGCGTGCATGTAAAATTCTTACAAGTATTCAAGTTAATAAATTATGAAAATTGTAAAGAATTAAAGGAAACCAAATAAAAATGTTGTTTGGTCGATATCTGGGTGTACAGAGATGAACAGCTTTTACATTATTTTGTGTATATTTAAGAGTTTTATTTTAAAAGCAGACTTCAATGCTGCTCTGTATTCATTTTCATCTTGTAGTTCATTGTTATTATGAGTGACATCTGCAGCACATTTTATTTCCGTAAATATAGCAGCTCTTCTATTGTCCGCCACTCGTAAATATTCCGAACAAAACACAGTCGCTGTCGTTCCTAAAGTCACAATCATAACTATACCCTGTACCAGCTAACTGTAGACCAGGCGAACGAGAACAAGTCTCTGCGCACGTAGTGACGCGAGACGGCTCCACCAATGAACAGTGAGAGAAACGGGATTGCGTAAGGTCGACTGGAGTTACCAGATTTCCCTGCCTCGCTCTGTAAGCGTTGCAAACTATTGAAAGCGTACACAGAAAAAACTGGTTTGTTTGGAATTACCAAAAAGTTTGGTTGAGCTGTTTGGTTATGTTTTTTGTTTCCGAAAACCAAATGTTGCTTGTAATTACTAAAGCATTTTGTTTAAGAATACCAAAAAATTGGTCAGACGAAATATGGTACTCGTAAACAAAATTATACATATGTAAGTAAGAAGAAACGAAACGTTTGGTTATATTTACTATATGTGCGTGAGCTTGCTTTCAAATTTGAAAAAATCTATTGTCCAGTTTCGTATAGTATAGTATGAAACTCCCTTGTCGAAAATTGAAACTCATGTAGATAGATAATTAATCGAAGCGAGTCTTCATGTTGTTGTGTAACCTGATATGCAAAAATATCTAACCTAATATGAAAAAAAAAGCTCAGGATATACATGTTATTTCCGCGAACGGCCGCTAGATGGTATTGATAGAAATGTGTAGAAGAAACATAAGTTTTTGTACAACGAATAATGGCACGTTTCGTTGTAATCATAGTGCAAAATTGTGCTTTAACACTCTTCAAAAGATGTGTGAACATTAAAGCTACAAGAGATAGAAGAAAATGTAGTTCAGTGAATAAAAGTGAATCTCCCATGACCAACCTTTTTGATTCCAGAGTATATAATTAGGAGCTAAGCGTCTCTCGACGACATCAAGGTATAGGTAATCGTAAGTCGGTCTCTCTTGTGTCACGCATCGTGGGCCAATTATTCCAGGTGGAAGCCGTAAGTCTGGAACGGACAAACGGTACCAATTGTGCCTATACGGTGGTTAGGTGATTGCGAGGAACCTTTTTGGTTGAACACGTTGAGTGGAGCAGACATACGACTTGCACTATTTTTTGAAACTGTTTTCCCTTACTACCTTCATCCTTCCTCTTCTTTTGTCTTGGGCTCTACAATTAGTTTGGAATTTGGATTCGCTTCTTTGGATTGAGTTGTCAGTTGGTTTGAGTTTGTGCCTCTTTTCCCATAGGATTTGCGTTTGTTCTATTGGATCATATAAACAACTCACGGTTGTGGTCTTCTGATATGCATCATGGTCTTCCTGCAACGCTGCTACGACAGCGAGAAGGGGTGAAAACCTTCACCGGAGGTACTAAACGGACGGACGGTCCAAACTCCGAGACGATGCTCGATTCACGAAGTACCAATGATTCAATGCAAACGTCCAGCTATTCCACAAAACACCGACGTCGCAATTCCTATGAAGGATTACCTCTACCTCAACGTCAACGATCTAGATCACCAATTAAACGAGATACAGGAAATACAGCTCATGCAACCCAACTAAAATCCAAACAACAGGATAACAGCTTATACAACTTCCTGCTCACCAATTACGACACCAAATTCAATACAGCAAAACATGTGTTCCAACAAACATCTAAGTATGTACCAAGGGCACAAATTGCACAAATACTGTTCACCCGTAATGGCATCATATTGAAATCACCAGATCCAGACTTTGCAAAACTAATTAGAAACAAAGCTTCTTTTGAAATTTATGGAGCCAAAGCAAACATCCAAACACTGAATGCTTCCACCCAAAAACAACCACCACCACCACATAAATCCCCACTACTATCAGTAGTCATCAGGGGTGTAGAACCTGTCTTAACAGACGAGGAGATCTTTGAGGAACTGGAATGCGAAGGTGTACAAATCCGCAAATGTATCCGTATTCGCAATAACAACGGACCCACATACATGGTGCGGGTCCTAACAGACTCACAAAATGCTGTAGACACACTACTACACAGCGGAGCATACATATACAGACGCAGGTACAAAGTTGAACCATCCCGTTCTCAACAACCTCTTCCATTGCGGTGCGAAAAATGCCAACAGTATAACAAGCACACTACCGCTGCATGTCCAAACCGAGATAAATACGGATACTGTTCAGGACCCCATTCAACCAAAGAATGTCAAAACCAAACTGCTCCACCAAAATGTGTCACATGTACGGAAAACCATCCTACATACAGCTACAAATGCAAAGCCAAGCCAGAAGCAATACCTGAACACCCCGACCTAACAGTCCCCCTGCGCACCAATGACACTGCTACGGAACCTGACAACTCACTACGACATCCTGTAACAGTGGAAGATCTAATACGTTTCTTCACACTGACTCTCCAAAATGTGCACCCATTTTTAAGAACGCACATATTAACCCAAGTAACGGCATCGGCAAAAACCATTTTCAACTTGCAACTCCATGCAACATACTCTGGTCCTCACGTGCATTTCCACATATCCCACTTGGAAACTGCGGTTTAAGGTTTTGAATATGGCAGTACGGAATATGTATAATTTTCTATTTTTAAATATCTGATCCGTTTCTAAACGAAAAGCTTTATTGCAACACCTGCTCTTGGAAGAATCTGTTCACTGCTTTGCGCTAAACGAAACCTATCTTGCTCCAAAAATGATCTGTCATATTCCACCATACAACATCTTACGCCACGATGGCCCGCCGGGCTTAAGAGTAAACGGCGGCACAGCAATTGGAGTAGATAGAAAATTACCATATCGAACAGTTACCTTCCCACCACACTTCCACTTGCCAGAACATACTGCTAGTACAATCTACTTTCCATCCCGGGTCGTTACATTTGCTACCATCTATGTAAGACCAGGGGAGACTATTCCATACCAATTCTTTCAACATATCCAAACCCTTAGCAAACATTATATCATAGCAGCGGACATCAATTATCATAGTCGAACCATGCAAGACAAAACAAATTTTTTACAATTTCTGGACCAAAACACTACAGCAGAATTCCATGTACTGCCCAGAGCCACACGTCCCATAAGTAACACTACCCCTGACGTTGTTATAACATCAACATCTCTAAGTGCCTGCTTGAACATATCTGTGCTGGATTCCATCGGCAGTGACAATGACCCAGTGAAAATTACCTTAAATCTTGGTAACCGCAATACGAGCAGTACAATACAACCTCGAAAAATCTGGTGTTACAACAAAGCGAACTGGGAGGCATATAGTGAAAAGCTACAGAATGCTTTTTCTCACCCGCATCCAGAACCAAACAATTCAGAGGAACTCGATACGGCGGTGGAACATCTTACTGCTCAGATTACCAGTGCGGCAACCACTAACATACCTACGACCACTCTCAATAGTTACAAACCAAAGCTACCTCCGCAATATCTTCACCTAATCACAGCATCACGACGAGCATACAGGGACTATCTCCAGACCAGAAATCCTGAATCCCTTAACTTACACCGTCAATGGCTGCGTACAGTTCATAACTATATAAAAGCTTATAAACAACGTCGATGGATTGAAACGTGCAACCAATTGAGTGACGAAAGCCATCCCACAAAATACTGGAAACGTTTCAAGGTGCTCACTGGACAATCCAGTAGTACTCCTTATCCGATAACAATCAAGGACGCAGCTCTAAACACAGACACTGACAAAGCTTATGCCTTCGCAAATGCCTTGCAAGACACTTTCACTCCGACACCGCAACTAGCTCCAAATCTCCGCCTCCAGACCAAAATTGACAGAGTCACAAACCCCAATAACAGGCAACTGCAACCCAGTAATACGCACACTATTGATCCTACAAATGCTCTAACTGTTCCTATCACAACAGACGATATTATCAATACTGTGCGTAGGAAGAGAAACACTGCTCCCGGATTGGACAATATCACATACGTATTGATTAAACAGGCCCCGCTTGCATTGCTGTCCTTTCTGGCCATTATCTACAATTTTATCCTCCGCACAGGACACTACCCGACAGACTGGAAGATTTCAAAGGTTCTAATGTTCCCAAAACCAAACAAAGATAGTACCAACCCAACAAACTATCGACCTATTCAGCTCACATCAACCTTTAGCAAAATATTCGAACGCATCATTGTTCGACGCATACACATGCACTTACAAGCACACAGTTTACTTCCGTCGCACCAAGCAGGCTTTAGACCTCAACACAGTGTCCTTGATAATTTATTAAAACTAACGACTCGCATCACAAATCATTTCAACACATCCAAACCATCCTGCCTAGTACTATTCGACCTGGAGAAAGCATTTGACAAAGTATGGCATACTGGGCTCATCTACAAGCTCCATAAATTCCACCTACCGCTTTCCTATGTCAGATTAGTACACAGCTTCCTAACAAATAGGGTCGCCTATGTCACTGTAAATGGAGCAATGTCATACCCCATTTTCCCTTACTCTGGCGTTCCACAGGGTGCTGCTTTATCACCATTACTCTACATACTATACGTTGCCGATATGCCAAAACCCCCACAAGTTTCTATCTACCAATTCGCTGACGACACCGCATTTCTCGCCTGTTGTTCAACCATCCAAGCTATAAACAAAACTCTCCAACCAGCTATAAACTCCTTCCAAAGATGGTGTGACACATGGCGTCTCACAATTAATGCTCTCAAAACACAAGCATTGGTGTTTCTGCAGACAGGCTGTCGCTCGAAGATCCAAAGGAACCCAACATTATTAAACATCAAAATACGGGGAACTCCAATTCTGCCTGCCACCACTGCAAAATATCTGGGAGTCATATTTGACTCCAAGCTAACCTGGAAACCTCAATTGCTCAACATCGTCCAAAAAGCTACAAATCGTCTGAGCTTGCTCAAACGGCTAATTGGAACATCCTGGGGACTCAACTCCCAGGTTGTCCTACATACCTACAAGGCTTTCCTTCGACCAGCAATTACTTACGGCCACACTGCATGGATATCAGCCCCAGACTCATTCTATCACAAACTACAAGTTCTGGAAAGACATGCTCTTCGATTGGCCTTCAGAGTAGTCCTACCAAGTCCTACACGACTACTGTACGAGCGAATAACCTTTCCCGAAATCACAACCCACATCGAAGCCATCCGTCACAAATATATAACTGGTCGAATGAACTCGCACCATCCACAACTTCTTAGCACAATGTACGAAGATGCTCTACACGACTGCCTTCCCACATACCACTGCACACCATTACAGCATCTCTTAACCATGTACACCTTCCTGATAGATCCACAGCATCCTGACTACCAGCTGTATAATATCCATCATCCTCCGGAACTACGGCACGTGATATATCCAACACATGCCGCACCATAGCAAATTATTACTTTCCTAACTGAAGTAATTTTCCCACTACTGCATAAATAAGATCTAAGTGAACTACCCTCAGAATAAGTAAATATGTACCACTTCATTACTGAAAACACTTAGACCATCACCTTGGAAGGGAAAACATTTATGAAAACAATTCACTTACCAAAGAGAAGGTGTACCCTTCTAAATGGAAAACGAGGACAAAAAAAAAAAAAAAAAAAAAAAAAAAAAAAGTCTCTCGACTGGTAGCTGGGACAGGGTATAGTTTCACCTGGTTCACGAAGCCATTTCGATTCGTACCCTTTCACAAACACAACGGGTTGATCAACCGTGACGTAGCTCTACTTTTCGTCCCTCTCTTCGCACCCTATCGACCTTGAGAATGTACTCGAAAGACTTAAATAAGTGCGTCAATTATTTAACGCCCAATATATCACCGTCCTTCATTTCAGCAAGACAATACATTTTTTCCTGGACTCTCCTCGAAATCGGAAACCTTAGTTTTTCCGTTTTGAAAACTTGCCGTAGGCAACAGAGCCAATTTAATTAATAAGGAAGTGCGATAATTAAATTTAACCGAAGTAAAAAAACAAGGATAACAAAAGAAGGGTATTGGTGGTGTCCTCCAAGCATTGCATTCTGCATCCACTCGACTTCACGGCTGGAATCTATGGAAGTATGCAACGTGAGATACAACAGATATACATGGAGAAGCCGCGGATAGCTTGAAGGGAAAATGTAGTAGGGTGCTCTCCGGGGTGGAAGGGGGTGGAGGGAGGAACCAATACTTCATTCTTCAGCCGGTTAAATTGGGAAACTTCAAGCGGAGTTGGTTCCGGGAATTCTCCTGTTAGGCCCTATCAGTGACTGATCAATGGACTTATGTGCGGGAATTCCAACAAACTAACTAACCCCGATCCTCCACCCACCCCTCTTAGAACTCAAAGAACTGTTACAGCCGCCCCGGAGCAACTCATCCCACCTCGCAGCACCGTACCCCTCCTTGGGACAGAGGGAGCTCCGAACGAAACTTCTTCCAATAGACCTATGGAAGGAAATTTAGCCAAAATTAATTCCTAGAAAGTCCGGCATCTAAGCAAAGAGGGATGATGGCGATATTTTTTTTTAGAAAAAAGGAGATATTGTAGATGTAATGCAGGAAATGAAGATAAAGGCTATGTTTGAACTTTCCAGGCTCATATCTCCAGGCAAGGAAACGTTGCATACATACAGAGTTTTCGTCTTGTTTTTACACTGTGAAGGTTTGCTAAATAACCCCTTTTTCAGAAAAAAAAAATCGTTCATTACTGAGCTGAAAATAAATATTTGAGTTTTCGAACCTCTTACTCTCAAAGCCCGTTTTTAGAGCTGAGTACGCAAGCAAAATGTTTTCCGTAATATCAACATATCCCCTTGCTACGTTTGTTTACATTTTCTGCTTGTTTTTTAAGCAAAGTTTTACGTTTTTCAGATTTTCTCAAAATTACTAACACTGGTAGCAACCTTACAAAACGAGATACCGTGCTCATTGAGGCTTGTGTATACCAATATAGTTTCGAATACTGCTACAAAGGTCATGTGTATTTCTAGAACTCTATAATACTTGCAGTTTTGTATTTTCTACTTTATCTAGGTAGTTAATTTACATCGTTGGGTTATCACCGAAGATAAAACAAAAGATAGCAAATATGAAGTACTTTAGTAGCTCATTCAGAAGTAAAGTTGAATGTTTGTATATAGTCAATAAGGGCTCATGATATTTGTGAAATCTATGTTCATATCTTGAAGCCTTGAAGGTACCTATCGTCTGCAGTAATACATGAATTGAAGGTTGTATTAGCTTATAGTGGATGGGACTATGTAAACCCACCTATACTGTGCTCACACAGGTTACTGTTGTTCCTTCAAGTTAGATTATATGCTGTGAATTTAAACTAAACTCCACGCTCAACAGCCCTTTAAGGGTCAAGACCTACGGGAGCGGCTTTTTTCATTGGGTGGTTCACTACGCCGAAATTTTGGGGGCTCCCATCAGAGATCAAACCTCGGACCGCTTGCACTAATGGCGAGAGCGCTAACTATTTTGCTACGCGAGATATGCTGCTAATCTCTATTTATATATATATGGGTGTGTATGTTTGTTTGTTCCGGCTTAACTCTCGAACGTATGGAGCAATTTCAACCAAACCTGGGACACGTATCACTCGCAATCTGGAAATAATATTTGGGGGTGTAAGACACCCATATGGGTAGGGTGGGAAGGAATAACATGTACAGTGTCTCTCAAAAGTTTTAGGACAACGACATTTTAAACTAGGCAACCCAACTTACACAAGGCGTTGGTGGGTTGCGTGTAGAGTTAGGCTCAATTTCAGGGTTGCCACATGCACAATAGATATTTATAAAATGCGCGAAAGGAATAAAAACAAGTAATATAGTATAAAATTATGAAAAATATCACTATTATATCGCAAGTGACAAAATTCTTTCTGAAAGAAAATAAAAAGGTTTCTTAGTATTTCGTCGCTGATGAGTCTACAGAAAGGAAAAGAGGTGAGAGAAAACGAAGGTAGTACGACTCGGCGAAAACATTTAATTTAGAATTGCACATGATGAAAACATTTCATTCGATATTTGTGGCAATTCAGGACATACTAATTTTACCCCTTTTCCCACTCGAGTTCAATGCAAGGATACCTCAGCAAATATCGAATGAAAAGTTTTCATCATGTGCAATTCTAAATTAAATGTTTTCGCCGAGTCGTACTACCTTCGTTTTCTTTGTTACAAATAAGTATTGCTTGCACATTACGTGTAGGAGGAGAGTTGCATCTACATTTCACATTTGTCAGCTCCTTCTACTTACTTTCAGGAGCGAAAGCTTGTAGGGTAGTGTTTACCGTTCAGGACTGTCAATCTGATGGTCGTAGGTTCAAACCCTTCCGGTGGCAGAAAATTTTCGTAAGTTTTAGACCTATCCCATTGTGTTCATTGTCCACCCCGTGTGAAACGGAATGATTCAGTTTGGAATTAACGATGGGGGGAGGGGAAATATTAAATTACAAAATCTCCATTTCAACGAACCGAGAAGTGGACAAAAATTGGATAATTCTTATAAATATTCAAATTACATTCATGTTTTTAGTGGTATAATCGAAGGCAAAATCAAAAATCTTACATGGAAGATTTTACCTTGCTCTGAACTATGCCAAAATGCATTTCGAACCGATCTAATACATTCTCCAATACATTTCAAAATGTTATTGAATGTTTCATGCCGATAATTTGACCAATGCATCAATTCTTGACGCTGATACGATATTTTCTGCAACTACCTCTTATCTTCAGTCCCTTCTGTTCTTCTCTTCTCCTTCTCCTCTCCCCTCCTTCTGCTCGATCTGCTTTTATCTCATATCGCCTTCCCTACTTTTCTCGCATCTTATCTCCATCCCACTCATCTCCACTCCTCGTATCTCCTCTCCTGTCTTAGATTTCCGAATCCACTGCACTCTTCTCCTCTACTTTTCGTTCTTCTCTTTTTCTCTCCTTTACTTTACTCTCCACTCCCCTCCTCTCGTCTCCTCTTCTCTCTTCTTTGCTCCATTTTCCTCATCTCTCCTAGAATCTTTTTCCATTCTCCTCACTACATCTCCTCTCCTCGTTTATCCTCTCTTTCTTCTCTCCTCTACTTTTCCTCTTCTCCTTTCGCTTTCTCTTTCTCCTCTCCTTTGTCACCTTTCGTTTTCAATCACCTCTTTTCCTATAATAGTGATATTTTTCATAATTTTATACAATATTACTTGTTTTTATTCCTTTCGCGCATTTTATAAATATCTATTGTGCATGTGGCAACCCTGAAATTGAGCCTAACTCTACACGCAACCCACCAACGCCTTGTGTAAGTTGGGTTGCCTAGTTTAAAATGTCGTTGTCCTAAAACTTTTGAGAGACACTGTACAAATAATCCAAAACGACCGACCGATATTACATTCCGCACAAACAGACATCCGTGACTCTATGCAAACCCGCACAACGATAGTGTTTCTCGGGTTGTCTAACATTGAGGCTGATATGACTTTGTGTTGCGAAAATGACCGATATTAGTGTGGAATCCATAGTTTACGGGGTCGCTAAGATGAATAGTGACACTCCCAATGCCGTTCAAGTCTAAGTTCGTTTTGCACTTTAGTTACAATTCATTATTTCCCTGTCTAATAGAAGATTGGGATAAATAAATACCCGGACAACGCCTGGTAATCAGCTAGTGTATCATAAAATTATTACAGCATTACTACAGTGATGATGCAAAAAAAAGATAGTCAGTCGGGGGAATACGCCCAACTTTTTTTATATATTATATATTTATATATTATAGCTTTGCTAAATGAAGGAGTGTCGCTATAAAAAGGATGTCAAATGAAAGCTACATGTTTTGTTATTGTTACCTATAAGTTTTATTACTGTAAGTCTTATAGCAAGATAACCACAGAAAACTAAACAGATGAATGTCAATTTGGGCAAATCACCCCGTGTTCAGGGTAAAATGCCCACCCATTAGGGGTAAAATGCCCAATACAAGAAACAATTGTTGTAATACTTGACATGACATATTTAAAGAAAAGTAATACACAGCATTAACTGGAAGATTATTACCGTTTGTTTCGTAAACAGAACATCAATTGTACAGACAAGCATAGCGTTTCTAACAACATTTATTTTGAATTTACCATAGCCTCTTTTACTGTTTACATTTGTGAGAAATTGCATTGCACTTTGAACACATGGACGTGAATTTGATACATATTTCATGCATCCACATACTATAACGAATACACTGGATCCAGTCACATTGCGCTTCTTTCTTATCATAGTAATACCCATGGGCATATTTTACTTAATTTCTATGGGCATATCATCCCACAGCTACAAGCAGAAAATTGAATCACTTGGTTGGGAACTCTGAGCACCATTCGGCAGTTTCAGTCTGCAGATATGTTTCCCTGACTCTTGATTTTTACACCAATATAATTCAGTTTCTTTCTATCTTGGGAATATTATTGCACACTGTTAATACAACGACGTCGAAAAATTTAATACCTCAAAAATTATCATGTTTCCTCATGAAATTAACCCTGGATGGCTGCAGAATCTTTTCACAAGCTACAAACCTGCCTCGTCTCACCACGGAGGGCGCTTTCAAGCAAGAGTCGCAGAGTTGTCATACCATTAACGTTGCGCGAGATTCGAGGGGGTTGGGCATTTAACGCCGATGGGCATATTCCCCCAATTGACTCTATTAAAGCAGAGAGATCTTTGGAAGGTCGCGGTCACATATAATACACCCCTAAATACCATATCAAAATGTTTACTTTGGCTAAAGGAACAAATATTTATACGATTTTTCTTGTTAGCAGGGGAGATGGGAGAGCGTCCATACCCCCTTTTTGCATTTGGTCACTTCCAATGCAGGAATTCTATTGCTTGCTTGATTTATTTGGTTTATTTCACTTCTACTTTTGACTAATCGCGAAGATGAGGTTGAGTGATTAATTCAGTGAAGGGAAACTCACAAACTCATAAACTCATACCCAGTCCGGAATTCGAACCCTCAATCATTGGTGTCGTATCAGTCTGTGCTCACAACTTCGGCATGGAATATTAATTATAAATTGTTTTGATTACATTAACTGCTTCTCTCATGCGTAGTTGCAACGCTGTCGTCTTGTGATAAAGGATTTCGGGTTCATGTTCCGGTGCAGACGTATTGCATAATGGCTTAGATCTCACTTCAAACTGTAGATCATGCCCCGATTAGCCTACATGAGCATAAAGTGGACGTACAACAAACATTACATTAACGATTTGTTGAAACCTTTTCAACGTCTGGAAACGAAACCTACAAGTCTAAAGGTTGAAAGATGTAGAATGCATGACTTTCAGCAACGTGTTAAAATATTAATTTTCAACGTTAGTTTCAAACAAAGCTTATCACCCACTAAGGCGCATCACCGCCGAGAAGCAATTCCCATTGCCTGCTTATGAAATTGTGCAACGGAAACTACAGTGCTCTGCGCCAAAACGTTCAGAAGCTGTTTGCGGAATTTCCATGCCAGAGACCCAGATGTTTCTAAACGAGTGGCCATGAAATTAAGCGGGTGGAAGAAGTTCGCTCTGTTACCACATCAAAGCACACACTCGAAAGGTCAGACGGGCCTCCCCGATGGCGCAGTGGTAGCGTCGTCGCCTTGTAGTCAAGGGGTCCCCGGTTCAATACCCGGTGGAGGCACATGGCACAGTGGTTCGGATCCCACTTTAAACCGTAGGTCCAGTCCCGATTAGCCTTACTGTGCATAAAGTGGACTTAAAACACCAACTCAAACCAAACCCACTCGAAAGGTCAGACATGACACAAAAGTGCCCCCGGAGAGAGGTCGGTCTGACGCTCGAACTAGGCAATGCAGCCCGGTTGACGTTGCCACACAGTGCGCGTGATCCAGTGACTTTTGTCGCGCTCTCACTTTGCTTTTCCCTTATGTGGCACCAGCGCAATTCTGCCCAGCCGCCTATTTTCATGGCCGTGCATTTAGAGAGAAATATTTTCAGTTCGTGGTGCCTCTGAATTCGCTCTCGTGTAGTTCCGGCATTCGTGACAGAGGTAAGCTGCAAGCAAAAAGCAAATACATATAATTTCCGAACAAACTATGCTTCTTAATATTACTATGATTTGGTTGTTCATGTATATCCAATTTTCCTCCTCTTCTTATTTTCCGAATTGCACGAACGTGATGCATGGAATGGAACAATTTATTCCTCTCTACAGATTTTATCAGGGTGTTGATTCGCGTTTTTAAGTTCCATTCCTAGTTCGATACGTTTTCTGTGGATTAAAGTATCATCAACACCATCTGTTGATCCGCCGACTTCCTTGACGGAGTGGGTATAGCAGCGCGCTAAGACGCCAAGGTCCCAGGTTTGAATCCCTGCCTCGGCATGGGTGTTGTTTGTAAGTGTATTTCATCAATTTCACCATACCATCTCTCTATCTCTATCCCCATACCACTTCTGTCTCTTTACTTCCTTCTTTCCTACATTCTTTGTTTCTTTCATTCCCTTCTTCCTTCTTGTTTTCTTTCCTTTTACTTCCTTTCATTCCTTTCTTCTTTTATCATTCCTACTTCCTTTCTTTCCTTCATTTCCTTACTTTCCTTCCTTACTTCTTTCTTTCTCTTTTTCTATTATTTCCTTCTTTCTTTCTTTTCGTCTTTTCTTTTTCTTTCCTCCTATATTTTATTCGTTCCTTCTTTCTTTTCTATTTTTTCCTTTTTCTTTCTTTGTTCATTCATTTTATTCCTTCTGCCTTTCTCTGCTATCTTCTTTCGTTTCTCTTTCTCTCTCTATTTCTCTCTTCTTTTCTCAATCTCTCACTTTGTCTCCTTCTTACTCTCTCATTTAATCTCTTCTTCCCTCTCCATCTCTCTTTCTCTCACTCTCTCATTCTCTCATTTTCTCTTTTTCTCTCTCTCATCCTCATCTTCGGAGTAAAGTGAAGTAAAATTAACAAAGGTAATCAATCAATCTGTTGATCCGGCATTTACTTCCAATGAAGTGCCGTAGCGCTTCATGAGGTGTGAATCCTGTCATTTGTTTCTGACTTTTTTTAAGCACTCATCAGCAGGTATGCTGGAGATCTGCAACAAAGCTCTTCGACAGGTGATATTAGTACCAAACCAGTTTTTTCATCAAGTAAGAACGAGTTGGACAGGAAAGCTGTATTGGCAAGTCTGCTTAAAGAAGGGGGGAAAAAGTGTTTTCGAAGGGAGAAGAACTTACCTTCGCAATTAAATGTCTGTTAGACAAAGGGAATTAATAGCCCTTCTGGATTTGACTCCTGAAGCCCCTTTTACAGCCAAGGGCACAGGCGTGGAGGGTCAGGAGCCCTTCCAGCAGAGGGACATCCAAAGGCAATAAACCTTTCTTTCAGCCGCTGGAAGTGGCCTGGGTTTGGTCGTATCCGAAGAAGTAATGACTGAAAGGGTGGAATTTCCTGTCCTTCGCCAAATGGAGAACATTTTTTACTGTTCTGCCGAGACAAAACAGGAAACTAAACTCTTTTAGTGGCCGTAACGCGCATTGGAAAAGACGGGGGCGATGGCCAACTCTAGTCACGTCCAAAGTGCAACTGCGATTATCTTTCAGCGGCTTTTCATTGCTGTAAATTAACTCTCTCCGGTGTTCCTAAATCAGAATGCTTATTGGAGCAACACCCTTGCAATCAGGCGCCTCGGTGGACGAGTTCGTTCAGTGGTCGACTTACGATGCTACGTACTGAAGGTTCCAGGTTCGATTCTTGTTCTGATTGGTTGATTTCCAGTGGGATACTTGCCTGTCAGAATCTATGGCACACCCTGGTTCTCATTGGTGAACCGTCGACAACTAATGTCAGTTTAGATGACGAATATTTTAACAGCCAATGTGATAAGAGATTGTGACATTCGTTTTTTACTAATGTAGCTAATGTTTCACTCGCCAGCATCTATTATGTAACGCGATTATGAAAGATGGAAGGAGAAATAAAATGCTAGAAGATTTAGTCGTATCATTTTGTAACTTATTTAAAAAGAAATAAATAGAGAGAGAAAGTTGCCAGAAAACTGTTAAATTTTCAGGAATTTGTAGTAACGTCTTAATCAAAACATATACGTATTTTTAGATCTACTTATGTAGACTACATCATTGTAATACAAATCTACATCCTACTAGACACATAAAAAATAAAAATATTGCATATGTGTGATAACTTTGCAAATAACAAGAGTCTGTATTTCTTCTGTTACCGATAATTAATTTTCCCTCATTTAAAATTATGTTATTTATAGCTCCACGCTTATGCCATAAGTTTTTTAGATTATGGAAGACAGAAATATTTTCTCTGATGTTAATATTGTTGGTTCTGGTAGCTCTTCATTGTTTCCAGGTTCGTGCTAAGGGATGAAGTTTGGGAAAACAATACCGTTCATCCTCCCATGAGTGTTCTTCTCGTCTGCCTCTCCAGAGCATGCTCGCAGACACGAAAAGCGCATGCGCGTGAATCCTACGCAGCTCCAGACTTAAAATCCAAGTTTCATCACAGTGGTCTTCATAATTGTCACGGAAGAAAGAAACTAACCAACGATCTGTGAGTGACGAAATATTTGTAATTCAGAGATGCGAAAGCTTTGCATACATTAATGTAATGTTTGTGAGCTTGTGGTTACACACGAGTGCGACGTCCATATGAACGTCCGCCCATGAGGGTCCTTTGTTGCAAGCACTATCGATTGTTGGCAACAACGACAACTAAAATAAGAATGTACTCACGTTCCGAAATGTTTGTGGGACAATTAATTGACTTTCGCCGAAGGAACGGAAATGTCTATGGGCATGTTTAAACCAGAGCGACGGCAACTGCTAATACCCATCTTCAGTATGACGAGAATTTCCAAGGAAGGGGACGCACATGCTTCGATGACAACTAGGAAACAGGTCACCGCCTTCCGTCCCCAGTAATGGACTTCTGTCCAGAATTTTGGAAAAGCGGGAAGGGGGTGAAAAGTGGGGAGGGGAAGGCAAATGAATGTGCTCACTGGGGCAGGAAGAGATTTGAGGGAAGGGAAGAAGAGAGGAGGGCAATCGGCTGTCTTGGAGCACGAGTGATTAATGTGTTTGTACGTGACGTTGGAACTTGACATATGCGGTTCGGCGACAGAGCATCTGATGACAGTCAAGTCAAGACTCAAAATTCGGAATTTGAAATTCGGATTCCTGTCACGACCTTCCCCAGCATGCTGTTATAGGTTTACCTGACTTGGACTCGCACCAAATGTGCATGTCAGAAAAGAGAGAGGGGGGGGGTCTAGAATTGATGAATGAAACAATTTTTAAGAGGAGGAAGCGAGGAACCAAAACGCGAGGGGGGCATTTCTCCCACTCCCTTCCATGACTTCTGCGAAATACATTTATTTTAGTCTTGTTCGTGAAGGTCGTGTTTGAGGATAAAACTTCCTCTATTTTTTATGCCAACACCCACGTGACAAATGCGTTTTCTATGTGGTTGTGTGTGTGGGCGCGCGTGTGTATAGGTGGAGGATGCAAATTAATGTGCAGGTTATGGGGATTCCCCTCACTAGAGCAGTACTTCTGATAACACTAGTAAATTTTCATCCGTCGGTAATAATTGCATGTCACAATAAACTAGGGATCGTGTAAAAATTGAGACGAAATGGAAGCTTAGTTTCTGAGATTCTCGTTTGAGACGTTGGCATGATACTTGAAAAATTGTAGCCTGAACCAAAATTGCTCATACTGCAATATATGACTTGTTGAGATTTACAAAGCGAACACCTATCTCATTTTATAAGTCATTTACGTTGTGTTTTGTTTTCAGTAACTACAAAGTCATCCCATAAGTCAAATTGTAGACTTGCCTTACGTGGTTGCATGCATTCAGGATTAGATTCCGTTTTCCCAAGCGGGTAACAAAGATAACTTATGGAGAATAGTTTCTTTTATTTTTATAACAACCACAAAACTTTAAGAACGTTTGTACGGTGACACATTTCATACGTTTGTTATGGACTCAAGACGATGCCGCGATGCAAGAGACCTTCTTCTTGTGATCTTATGTTCAGGGACTGCACACATATGACCACACAAATCAATACACTACTCTGAAGACTTAGGCGGAACGAGTGGATAAAGGTGCAAGCAATTCGTCATGTATCAAACATTACTGATCAGTTACAAAGAAGAACGGAATCATAATCCTTGCCATCATATAGATTTTCCCGCCTTAAAAACTCAATGCATTAAATTTATTAATACCTTTACAATTAATTCGACCATAAATACCATAAAGGAACGAGATCCAAGGAGACGCATTCACAAAATGCCTACACTTAATTAAAATCAATTCTAATATGGCCGATCATTAATGTAATTCAATGAAAAGGGAAATCAAGCAGTGTTATGTCCCGAAAGCGCTTGGAAAGGTGACCGTCTATTCTACAGAAGCAAAACATTTTAAATACTGTTAATTAAAAGTTTAGTACATTATAACTCGTCATGTTGGGAGTAGATTAAATAAGGCATATTGTTCGTATTGCCTGGTCCTAAGGCAATACTTATCAATAAAAATATAACTAAACAATGTTTCAAGATTCCCACACCCAAGTAACACGACAACCGTGCGAAAAGGAACTGAAGAGTTAAAAACAAGAATTGCAATTAAGATAAAGCCACAACACGAACTAGAAGGCAGGGCAACAAAGTTGTCGAAACTTAAAGAGAAATTAACCCGCCATGATAACTAAGTCTTGATGTTGATCAGTCTCTTTCATTAATCAACAGTAACGAATATCAAAAACACTGTTGATCGTTTCTTGATGAAATGTTGTATATCTTGCCAGCATCTGTACTGAACTGAAATGCTTGAAGTGGAACATTCTCCCATGAACAGTCTATATTGGAAACTTCATGGAAATATTTAATACAAATACGACTGTAATTTCTTGGAGTGGAGAGATAATCTCTTCTAGACATTAAAATTTACTTCTGTTGCTATGCATTGTTTAGTCTATTAGGTGCAGGGGTAAAATTCCTGACATACTCCCAGTTCATACGGACTCTGTTGACGTAAGGAAAAAGTAGGACACGCAGTCTAAAAATGTAGAACTTTAAGTTAAAATGTAAAACATGATCATTCGCGCGCAGTGGTATCGTCGTCGCCTTGTAATCAAGGGGTCCAGTGTTCGAGACCCAATGGAGGCACATAGTGGTTCGGATCCCACTTTAAACTGTAGGTCCAGTCCCGATTAGCCTTACTGTGCATAAAGTGGACTTAAAACAACAAAATCAATCAATCAATAGATCCCTCTATCATATCATTAGCACCCACAACAACCAAATTGTGACAGGAATCAGCAACAGGGATGTGCTGGTTCCTGGCACTAAAAATATCGCACTTGTGGAGATAAAAAAGACTGCCTTTTCGAAGATCTTTCCGACTCTTATAGAGCAGAAAACTAGATCATTCGCAGTAAATATATTAAAATAATATTTGCAAAATATTATTAAAATAACACCTGTTTCTGTTCAAAAATAATGAGCTTTTAATGATTGCAATAATTACAAAATCACAGCATCAGTTGAAATGCCTCTTTCTGTTAAAAATGACAATGCATTTTTCAGTATCTTCCAAATTCCGTTCTGACGAGAAGTGAATACACTGAGGAAATAAAGTCATGTGACAAGTTTTTTCCAACTTAAAGACGTTGTTTGTTATTGAAAAACATGCGGTTCGGTTGCCTTTCGATCTCGCTCCCTAAGTCCAAAGTTGGAGACCGAGCCTCAGCTTGGTTGTTCCTTGTAATATCCCTTCATTAATTTCATCATCCACCTCTCTCCGTTGCCAAAATACGATATTCTTTTTCAAATTCCTTCCCCACGCCGGACAGAACTAAAAAATTAAGGACATTTTTAGAGAAAAGAGGACCTCTGGTCGCACTGCTTAAGAGATTCGCGGTAAGCCAACTTGAAGTTGCTCCTGATATTGATTGAAGGCGGCAAGCCGTAACACAACTCACTTTCGGGCTTCTCAACTCGGAGTAGAATGTTCAAAAGAACTGTCGCTGGTGATCTCTGACCCTTTCAAAGGTCAAAGGCACGTCTTCTGTTCTCCGTTTATTCGCACGCATCAGGAGCGAGCAAAGGATAAAGGTTACCTGATTTTAGAGGAATATATCCACCAATCGTGCTTGTTCTATGGTGAATGTTCATGTTCATTGTTGCTTTGGGAGATTTTCGGATCTTCCCATGTTGACTCGGCTGATTTTTTTTTTTTAATTTCCGCCATGAAATTAGTTTTTGCAGTGATTTCATTATACCTAAATGTTGTCTGCTTTTCATTTTTTTTTGTTATTTCATTATTTTAGTCAAATTGTTGAACGAAGTATTATACTTTAATTACGAATCTCCTCTATAAATTGAGGTATTAATTAAGTATAGGCATTCACATGCTTTTAACTTGTCACGTGTGTTCGTGTGTGTGTGTGTGTGGAAATTCGGAGGGATACTTTTAAGGTACCGAACGTGTGATGTTTGTTTGTTCCCTGGCGTCTACAAGAACTGTGTAATTGAATAGCCGTTTTCCCCAAGCCTATACAAACGATGGTCGATAAACCCCCCCCCACACTTTTTGCCTCCCACCCCTTTCATTTGCCCCGCACTATGGCCTCTTTATGCTAAACTTTGCCTATGAATATCAAATAAATTGTCATTGCTCCCTCAGTTTCGACACTCAATCGGCGGCTGTCGGACATGTAGTGCAAAGAGACTTGATAAGGGAACCGTGTATTGCGAATGACCAACTATTATTAGGAAAAGATTACAGCAAAGACTGAGCATCAAGAGATTTATCGATGAGGCAAGAGGTCAATTACTTAACTCCAGTTTATGTTGTGTAAAGTATTCTACATAGGACTATGCAGAAGGTGGTTTCTCCTGGCGAAAATCTGTTATAGCTGTCAGTACCGTTCCATGA
Organism: Lepisma saccharinum; assembly: GCF_977018435.1. NCBI lineage: Eukaryota > Metazoa > Arthropoda > Insecta > Zygentoma > Lepismatidae > Lepisma > Lepisma saccharinum. The sequence continues at coordinate 51,095,728 of NC_139237.1, read as the reverse complement.
CGTGGATTAACGAATTAGCAATTCTGTCAAGAATCTTATGTCTTAAGAAATTAGAGAATTCCAAATTAATGCCAAGAATGATTTTTCACTGTAAAGAATGTGCAAAAGAAACGGTAAATAAAGAGTTCACATGTAACATATCCAGAACTTTAAATTATCCTGATTGTTGAAGAGAAACTTTTAAAAATTTGTTACGATATCCTATTGACCCTAGACAAACGAGCTTGCGTAGAAAGTATCGAGAAGTACCGTGTATATCAAAATAGATTAGATTAGATTTATTTCATATCATGTGCGAGCCATAGGCTGTACGCACTACTAGTAATTGAATTTTACTTCTACAATATTTTGTTACTTTGAATTATTCTTTTATGCTGTTTAGTTTGTTCCCTATGCACACCTTCTTTCGCCTCCCCCCAACAGATCATTTACTCCACTCGTTCATCTTCCAGTCTTTCTTCCTTCATCCTCGCCTCACTTCTCTTTTCTTTCACTCTCACCAAAAACACTCCCACTTTCTCCAACTTTTCCACACTTGCTGCTCTCTGTTCCACTACTAATGTGAGCGCTCCTTCCTTTTCCAAACCCTCCAACCATTTGTCCTGCAGGGCGCGCGTTCCCGGACATGCGAACAGGTAATCCGGCCCGTCATTCTCCTTGCATATTTTACAATCATATGTTCCTCCCTCTCTTTTCACCGCACTGTGTATCCATCCCCCCAATCTTGCTTCCTTTCTTCATCTAGTTTGCTTGTCCCCATTCCCGGATGTTCCTTGCCTGGAGGTCTAGTGATACTTTCGCTGCAGTTTCCATCATTATTTCTTGTCGATCATTATCTTCTAGTCGCTGTTTAACGAGTTCAAGTGTGCCTTTATCTACGTGCTATTCTTCTCATATTGTCATAGACCTTAAATTTTGGGTTGGTTTCTTCCAAAATCGACGCTTCTCGATTTTTGGTGTTAACTTGATCGGTGCTAAATTGTATGCTTGTTCGATTTTTGGTGGCAAATTTTATATTTCTATTTTCGCTGCGACCTTACCTGATTAATTTTAATTTTTAAAATTATAGGGAGTCTTAATATTAGTTCCTATGCCCTTTTTAAATATAAACTATTTTCAATTGTTTTAACCATCTCGTACACCTTAATCTGCGCTGGTTTCATCTTCAAGGTCAGCTGAAGTTCAATAACACCGGATATCAGATTTCTGTTGACGTATGGACCTATTGTGCTTCATTTACTACTATGGGTGTCCGAGCAAACGTTTGATACACTGACAAAACAAAATGCAACTACTGATTAACTACGATATTAATTATCAACATCAGTTAGTCTATTCGGAATGTCAGTCTTGAATTAGCATTCACGGTGAATGTCGCGGTTATGCAGTAAACATAGCTCCAACTCGTTCATTATTAATTCACGTTTCGTCTGTGTTAATTGGTTGCTACATCATCCCGTGGGCTTCCATCCACTCTCTGCGATTTCCTGATTTACTCCCAGCCTCCCTTCCACGACATCCGCTCGTTCGTCACATCCGGTTGTCGAATCTCCGGTAAAATTTCCCTTTCTCGTCACTAAAATTTCTCATTTTCCTCAACAAAATCCCTTCTAAGTACAAGTAGTTTCGCATACGTTCGTTGTGTACTAAATAATGTCCTCGATTTAGTCTAAGACCATGGAGGGTGTAGATTATACAGTGTGCAACCGTAAATTATCCACCAATGTTGACACAGGGAATAGAGTCGAGCAATTTTCTTTAATAGGCTTGCTAATGCCTCATTTGTACTATGGAGGCTCGACAAATTTAATTTTACCCTTCATATATGCATTACAGATAGACTTCGTAAGTACTCGAAGACATTCACACCAGAGCTTGTGATTTGATTACACTGTCCGTAAAGATTTTTGTCATTCACAGACAGAACAAATGATACTGGCAATTTGTGAAGCTATGACGCGTGGTTCCATATGCCAAAGAATGCACCACATGTGTATATAAATACAATATCCACTGCTTCCTCTATGCAATACAAGTGTTACCAGAATTTTTAAGCCTGTTGAAATTAAATTCGTGTAGTAAACATAGCCCCTGTTGTGTGAAAATATAGAACTTTACACCTCTTAGAGAGCGCACACCGTTAAACGAGGTATCTTCGTCTTTGAGGGTAACTTCGTCATGAGACTGATAGATGTCGGTAGGAGTCACATGCTGATGGAACAAAGGGAGTGTGAAGCCACACACGTGCAGTTGCGGAGCGGACATCATGGGAGGAAGTGTGTTGTGTGCAAGTGCATTGTGCTTTGGCGCTGTTTGCAGCATTTTCTCGTGCACGATGCCAAGAACATATAAGAAGGTAGTTGGTGTTCGGAAATATCAGAACTATACCTCCGATCAGGTGAAGGAGGCTTTACGACTGATCAAAAAGGGAAAAACTGTCACGGAAGCGTAACGATCTTACCTCTTCATGGGGGTAATTTTGACCTGCTAGGAACGTAAGCTGGGATGACGAAGTTACCCCATTTGCTGGGGAAACTTCGTCACGAAAATGCTGACGAATTTGTCCCCCCCTAATATTTTGGAATATCTTTGGTAATCCTTCAGTACATTTATAAAGGACAAAGTGTTCCTCGCGTTGTCACTCGCCACGGATTTTGCAGGGCACATTAGAATATGCCAAAATCTGTACGAAGTTATCACGTTTGACGGTATTTGATCCTAGTTTGATAACAGATTATTGTCAATAAGAATGGCTTGTTTGGTTGTGTAGCAAACGTTCGTCTCTGCACCTAGCAGACATTGAAAGTTACAACATCGATTCATTGTAGATATAGTTCCTGTGTGATTCTCCTGTCATAGGAGAAAGTCTTTGACTTTTTTAATTTAAATCCGCGAGATTCTGACTGGCAATTATTCCGTACAGTGTGTTTTTGTTTAAACAGAATTAAGAGAAATTTTTGTGTTTGTGCACTGGGGGTTATGCAAGTTAGTGGCCGACATAGAGATCTGAAATCCACTTGTCAATTGTGCCAAGAGAAATTTTGCAAGTTTAATAACAGTCGATTCATAATCCACCAATACGCTTCATCGATTTCGTTCAAATGCAAATCTAGATCAGTTGCTAAAATTCCAGCTTAATTTCTCTCAGTTTTAGCCAAATGGGTTCATGTTCATTCGACGAATGATTTCTCTCTCGATGTTGATGTCGCGATTACACTGAAATACAAGACCAGTGGTTGAAGTCATCTGGCAGAAGCAACAGTTTGAATAAGCAAAGTCACAACATTGGATAGTTGTATCTTTTCAAATTAGTCCCTTGTTATACATGCTACATTTTTCTTCGGTTTCGAGAGACTTCGGTAAAATGTGTGCCCTGTAGGAAACGTATGTCCTTAGAACTCAAGACATCAGTCTCTCAGACCATCACCGATGAATATCGCCAAACATTGAAGAGCATTGAAGAGATGGATGCTTTATGCTTGTTGTGTTATTTTAACATTTTAGTGCATGGTGGTATTTATTATCATGCAGCCTTAATTGGACATTGCCCATTGTCTATATTTCTAATGCATGGTGGTATTTATTAGCAAACAGTTGTATTTGGACATTGCCTATTGTCTATCTTTCTAATGCCTGGTGGTATTTAGTGACATGCAGTCTTTTTTGGATATTGTCCATTGTCCATCTTTTAAATGCATGATGGTATTTATTAGCATTCAGCCTTAATTGGATATTGCCCATTGTCTATCTTTCTAATGCATGGTGGTATTTATTAGCATGCAGTCTATTTTGGATTTTCCCCGTTATCCATCTTTTAAATGCATGATGGTATTTATTAGCATGCAGCCTTAATTGGACATTGCCCATTGTCTATATTTCTAACGCATGGTGGCATTTATTAGCAAACCGTTGTATTTGGACATTGCCTATTGTCTATCTTTCTAATGCCTGGTGGTATTTACTGACATGCAGTCTTTTTTGGATATTGCCCATTGTCCATCTTTTAAATGCATGATGGTATTTATTAACATGCAGCCTTAATTGGACATTGCCCATTGTCTATCTTCCTAATGCATGGTGGTATTTACTGACATGCAGTCTTTTTTGGATATTGCCCATTGTCCATCTTATAAATGCATGGTAGTATTTATTAGCATGCATTCATAATTGGACATTATCCATCTTTTTAATGCATGGTGGTATTTATTAGCATGCAGTCTTATTTGAATATTGTGTATTGCTTATTTTTTTAAATGTAGTGTGATATTTATTAGCATGCGGTGGGAGATTATATCCATTGTTTATTATTTTCTTAATGTATTGCGGTATTTACTAAAATGCAATCATAATTGGACATTATCTATTGTCATCTCTCGTTAGGTAAAGTTTTTTTTTTTTTTGCCGGTGATGGGGATCGAACCTACAATGCAAATATAGTTTTTCCCTTTTATAACTTTTCGTGGGAAATTTACCTCCTTTTAACAGGCAAAATATCCCGCATCCACTGCTACATTGGCTGTATCCCTACAACCGGGTGGGGGATTTTGAGGTCAACATGGACGAGGCGAAACACAGGGCTAGAAAGGAGACCCCCCATCTACCACGGGAATAGGGTTGTCAATTTCAGTTACAGTCCAATATGCCGCGCGACAAGGGCGGGTGGTAGCCGGAAACTGGTTCTCCTTTGTCGAGGAAGCAGAGATGCCAAACCTCGCTCCTGCATGTTGAAAGCATATTAAGATGAAACGCCGTAAGCAATCAAAGAGAACTACAGGGTTTTGTTGACCTGCGGTTTGCCAATTTTCGAAAGTTTCCGTCCTGTTTCAAATTAAACATAGTGGAGCTGCGTTTACGGTGAGAAATTACTAAATGCTCCATGGATGCTTATCGTGCAGTAAAGGTTCCTGACTGAAACTAGATATTTTTTTCCTACATTTTCTACATTACAAATATATATTAATATTAGTTTTTCTGACTTTACGTCGCTTCTCTTCCACTTTTTTCCTAATCGTGGCGATGAGGGTGTGATGAAGTGAGGAGCATTCATGAAGATCCATGCCCAAACCGCGACTCAAAACCGCAATCTTTGGTGGCGAGATACTGAGTAGACCACTGGACACCCGCGATCATCGAAGCTTCATAAAGTAATGATGTTTGAATATTGTGACAGATACAAATGTTGGAATGTTAACTTGCGTTGTATTGATAAAATTTTTAATGTAAATAAATATAAATTTTGTGACCGTCGATATTGTTAACAGCTATGTAGATGTAAGTATTCTTTCTTATTGATGAAATTAGTTTGTCTTGTTGAAATTCACTTCCATATAGATTTTAATATAAAGTGTGATTTCAATTTCCATCCATTGTGAAAATCGTTTAGAAGCAATAAAGAAAGGGTGCATAATGGGTCCTGGTAAAACATAATAAAGCATAATCATGCACCAACGGATTTGGGTTTAAAGGGTATTAATAATATATCAAACATTTTGACAGAAAACATCATTATTTTCGAAAAAGAAGTTATTTCTTCGGCAAATATAGTTTTAATACCATAATACATCAGACAATACAAATTATTATATCTTTTCACTACATAAATCATTTAATGGGAGATTTTAATAACTAAAATGCTACGTAAAATAATATCATCAGGTTTAATTGGCGAGAATTGGAACTATTTTCTTTTTTTTTTTGCATAATTCGCGAGCGCATTGCTTCATTATCATATCTACGAAGTTTCAGACTGCTACTCTCATTACAGCCCGTGCTGTACCACTCTGAACACCGTCACTTTAATTATAACCACCTGGTATATATGAATTATTAACTGTATAATACTAATAATAATAATATAAAATATAATAATAATAATAATAATAATATAAAACCACGGAGTAATGGCAAACTCGGGGTCATTACAGCATGTTTGAGGTTTTAAAGCTCAACATTTTCATACTTGAAAGCTTTCTGGCGTGTAATATTCGTTCTCCACACATAAGACATGCAATCAATTTTTGAACCCAAGTAGTTACAATTTGGTTTACAAATTCTTTGTAAGTCTGAAACTCGACCGAAAGACAATTAAGATATAAATATTCCTTTTAAGCAATCCACAAACGCCTGAGGCTCCTGCTTAAAGTCTCGGTTTACACTCGCCGGCGTTAATTCAATCCTGCGTTTAAAAAGGGCAAACTCATCATGAACGATAAAAAGAGACACGAATGGCTGGAGGCCTCGAAGACGGGACCGTCCTATATAGAGAGGCGAATAGATGCTGAATTATGCATGCAGAATCCATAGTAATAGTGATTGTTGCTATCCTTGCTTTAGCAGGGGGAGGGAAGGGCAACTTAAAAGACAAAAGAGAATCGAAAGGCGGAGCTGGGGTCGCCACTAAGCTCGACCTCTCCACCAAACACAAAGAAGATTAACTTCGTTGGGAATCGAAAGGGATTTTACAGGCTTTGTCCTAATTTGATGTTCATTTTTTTTCTTCCTCTTCGATCCTCTGATGAAAATGAAGAAAAGAACGTGTATGAGTGAGTGAGTAAAGAAAGAGACTAAATCAGCGGTTCTAGAGCATAGTGCGATCTCACAAATTGAGGGTTTGTATTTGCTGTAATAGGAACAGAAAATACAGTGCATATATTTCATTCCTAAGGAGAGGGGATGCCTCGACCAATAATCCCAAAACAGTTACTTGGTGGTAATCGTGTACATAATTTGGTATTATGTTAGAAAGCAGGTCCCTAGAGTTACTTGCCTTCAAATTACACCTTTCATTCTCAATCCTCCATATCCCTTTCTTCACTAGTTCGTTCATTCCTCTCTTTTTTCCTTCCCCACACACCACCGCTGCAATTCCCTTTCTTCCACATAGCCACCTCTCGCCATTCTCTTGCTCCCATACTATATTTTTCCTTCATGTAGCCTCTCGTTGACGTTATCTTGTTTCCCTACTTTCTTCTGTGTTCCACATAGCTTCGCGTTACAGAAATGTCTTCCTTTCTTCCACAGAGTCTCCTCCTGTCATCTTGCTTTTACTTTCTCTTTCCCGTATAGCTTCCTTCTCGCGTTCTCTTTCGCCCTTACTTTACTCTGTCTTCCACATTGCCCCCTGTTGCTATTCTCATCCTTCCACATAGGAATAATAAAGTTAGGAGGGAAGAGAATTGCTACAGGAGGCTATGTGGAAGGAAGAAGATATTAAGGAAAGAAGAGACTGGAAAGATGGGACTATGAGTAAGGAAGAGAATTTCGACAGGAGGCTATATGGAATGAAGAGAACTGCAATAGGAGGCTATATTAAAGGAATAAGATAATAGTAAAGAAGGAAGAGAATTGCAACAGGGTACTATTTTTACATCTGTATAATATTTTTAATATTCAATTTAATTTGCCTCAGTTTTACAATTGGCCTTTTATTATTACTACAAATCAAAGTGACACATGTAGGGAATGGGAATATTGTAGGCTAATCTTTAACTCATTATCATGCAAAAATATATATACATAACAATTCATAAATAAAATAAATCTCTTTCAATAAATTACTCTTGTATTCAACATTTACAGATTCATATATACATTTAGAGATAACTATTGGCCAATAAAGAAAAAATTAACAAACTTAGCACATAACATTCACATGCTCCAATTAAAGTTCTTATATATATTGTGATTCTCCTGTTAAATAACTAAGTCATTTAATGCCTGCTTGTAGTATCCAAATACTTTAAAAGTCTTCACTATCAGTTATCATCAATTTTTACTCAGTAGAAAAGTACTTATCTGCTGAATGTGCAAAAACTTGCATCTGTTGAAAATCCTCTTGTTCTAACACCATTGACTTTAAGTTCAAGCAATATATTTGACTTACAGATAGCCAAATTTATTCACACACATCTTTGGGGTGTCATTATATCATTTTTCAGTACTGAAATTCCATAATTAGTCCTTGAGCTCAAAATTAAGACTGTCTTCACACTGCCCCAAAATATCACATTTTTTATCCACTTTCCTTCTTCCTCCTCCCTTTTAGTGTTGCCAAACCCATCTTTAATTCCCTATTGTCACAGGCTACTAACTTTGAAAATATATACATATGTAAAATCTATTTGTGTACACTGTAAAATATATATTTGTACTTTAAAACATTATTTGCACAGTATAAATATACTTTGATACAAAATCAAAGGGTTTTAAAAATATTTTTCATGTTTATAATATTAGTTATAATATTTTCAGCTATAGGGGCAAAAAGGTTATTTTAGATGCCTATTACATTTTTCCCATATAAAGATATGGCTACAAGAAATTACCTAATTTAAGAGTAGGATTAAAGATTAGGATTAACCTAGAATTTAAGGCGCTTTTCATGAATTTATCATTAAATTAAAATCTAAACATGCTCTTTTCAGACATATCTGAATTCTAATCATCAAGAATATCATCTGATAGCATAATTGTCTTGCAAAACTATATAAATCCTGTCTTTTAGATGTTTTTATGTATGATTTCTTGTGATCGTAAGCACTTTATATTGCTACTGTAAAGAAACTAAATATGCTGACCATGGCAGTAATTTATTTTATTAAAAACATAAACTTAAACGTAACGTTTCAACCTTCTAGCAAGGTCTTCTTCAGACTCTGTATCAAGTACAAAAGTAACAAGATACAAAAACAGGGTAATATATATACACAAACATTTTTTTTAAGAATGGGGGACTGAAGTTAAACAAAGAATGGAAGAAGATGTTAGAAAGAGTGGAAAGGACAAGAGAGAAAGAGGAGAGGAGAAGGAAGAAAAATGAAGGGGAAAGAGCGTGAGATTAAAAGTCCCACCACATTCTATATGGAAGTAATTGTGTTTAGCCATTTAGGTGAAAGCAAAGTTGGCAAGTGAAAGTCACCTGCTAGAAAGTTCCAAACAACTTTCTAAATAGTCTGGAGGGAGTAATGTTTGTGTATATATATTACCCTGTTTTTGTATCTTGTTACTTTTGTACTTGATACAGAGTCTGAAGAAGACCTTGCTAGAAGGTTGAAACGTTACGTTTTTAGTTTATGTTTTTAATAAAATAAATTACTGCCTTGGTCAGCATATTTAGTTTTTCATAATCATGGAAACAAGGCTTAATGGTGTTATAATTGCTACTGTAAGCACAAATTGATGTACGTTTAATTCTTATACATTTTTAAACTTCAAGCCAGTGCTACAATTTACATAAAAAAATATAATGTGTTCAGAAATTACCAAAAGGAAATTTAACAACTTATATTGAACTGCTGTTGAACACTATATAATAAGTGAATAAATTATTTCAATGTCAATGGTATTTTTATAATTTAATCAGATTATAATGGTGTACCACTGTGCACCGTTATACTATGTTGAAGGGAGAGAATTGCAAGAGGAGGTTATGTGGAAGGAAGAAAAAAGTAAGGATGGAAGAGACTGGAAACAATGTGAAGGGAAGGGAAAAGTGAAAGGAATAAGAAACTGAGAAAATCGAAATAGGGGAAGTAACGTGGGAAGAAGAATGAAGTAAGGAAGGAAGAGAATTTCTTTAAGTTTGTCCAGAACTATACACCATATTATCCTTTAGAACACAAGAATATTGAGAGAAAGGAGCACATGCGCTTCGCCAATGTTCCAGGACGTGGTCAAACTTCGAAACACCAGCGACGGAATTTTACTCCTGAGTGGTTTAACTTTGCAGAGATGAAAAAAAAGGAGATATTAGATGTCCATGTAATACAATACTATTCCCTCCGCTATGCGAAATGTATGCATAAGGACTCTGTTTGAAATTCAGAAGAGAAGTTCATCATGGGCTCTTCCTTGTTTCAAATATAACACCGGGCGTTTCGCTTCAAAGTTTCAATTACTATGTAAATTCCACCATTGCGAAATGAGAGCGAGCGCAAGTTAAGAGGGTGAAAAGTGGACGAAGCCCGTTTGGGAGAGGGGGAGGGAGGAGGGGATGAAAAATTGGGCGAGTGTGGGGTAATGTCACTGTAGCAATCGAATGGGGCAAACCAATGGGGTACGGAATTCGAATGAATAGCTCTCTCACGACCTCACTAACGACAAGATAATACACTCTGGACTCCTGCGCAGGATTGATTGGGTGTAATTTTTTTAATCTACCTGTTTTTCTTTTCTTTTTTTGTGTGTTAAGTTTTGTCCTTTGGCAAGTGGGGAGATTCAGATTTGTAAGGTATGTGCTTCAATCTAGAATTGGGTTTGGAGGTGTACGGACTGGGCGAATTCTTCTGGGGTGACAATTCAAGGAGCATGAAACTGAGATGTGCAGAAAACAAAGTTCCATGCTATTTCGTAGCCAATAATTTATTTGTGTGTCCCTAGTCGTTCTCTTAGGGAGATTTCACACCGAAGCGACACCTGTCGTTTGACGATTTGACCGATCAAACGCAGGCTTGTGCAGTCTGTCATGTCGCTACGGCGTGAAACGTTGTTGTTGATTGGCTAGTTTCCAAGCGACACATTTCGCTTGTCGCATCGGTGTGAATTCTTCCTTATCTTCTTTTCTTTTTTCAAAACTGAATTTTTTTTATAAATATGTCAATTTAATTTGTCACATTTCACTGTTAGTTTACATAAGCAAATATGGCAGGCATGAAATAATTGACAAGTGTGAAGATGAGAATGATACACCATCGACAGCTATGATATTAAAAGCTTTTTTTCTGGGCCAGTAAAGTATTTTTAAAAAATTCCGCTACTTTCAAAAAATCTCTTTGATCTTTCAAATATTGTGAAAAATCACACTTGCTTGGAATTTCCTCTAGAGCATTGAGGTGTATTTTCTTGTTAACTTTTCATTTTAAACAAAATGATTAAAATTAGGCCTACGGTGCCACTGAACTGTCAAAAATATATAAATAACAGCAAAAGCAAATCACACGAATATGTACTTAAATGCTTTAGATAAAATTACAAAGAGATGTACGATACCTTTTCAGTATTTGGAACATCATAGCGATGTTTGGAAAGGAGAGAATTTTCGCAAACGACTTCGCCGGTGTAGGCCTAAGGTTTAGTGTGGCCTTATGAACCGAGACAAGGAGGAGACTCTACGAGACAAGACCGAGAACAAGGCAGACGGCTTATCGAGAGGTATAATTTCTTTCCGAGCAAGGGTGTACTGATTGGCCGGTAGAGCTGCAACCCCTTTCGCAATTCCTGTTGATTTGAATGGTAGAAATCAGTAGAATTATCTCCCGTTTTCCCGAAGATATGCAATTCTAAATCCATTCTCAACTCCGGGAATGAAATCTTCCTTCGCCTGAGAATGTGTCACTGTCACTATCGCAGTTACTCTAGTATTATACATAAATGATATGTGTATTTATGTACACATACATATATATTTAAGGAAAGTAACATTCCTTAAGTTTTAAATAAATTTTTCCTTGAAATTTGTTGCCTAGTCCAAATGTCAAACCTGACTCTTTCAAATAGAAGTAGACCTATCGAAAGGTAATGATGTTGTTACAGTTGGAATACAAATACAAGACGAACACATTGCCGTAAACTTCCGAACAAATCCGATCGACATGACAACAGCGCAAAACCTCATTTTATGTACCGGAGTATAGTTTATACGTTGACTTTCACAGAAATAAAAACTGCCATACATTTGACAATGCCATTAATGCCAGAACCAATGCTCTTCTTTAAAGTCTTCAATTGGTTTATCCAGTAAAATCATTACAACCTACGAATTGTAAAAAAAAACTGGAATTAGTCTGACGTTAATCCCGCCGAAGTGCAAGTGAGGAAAAATGCTCCTAAAGTAAGAAACTGCCAAATGTCCGCTGGTGGAACGCTGATTAAGGGGTACCAACTTTTAATATTTCCCTTTTACAACGCCACATAATTTTCCTCTCGTCCCAAGAGATAAAGCAGAGGACGAAGGCTTTTTCATCTCGGAGAGATAAAGAACGTTGGAAATTGAAATGTGAAGTGCTATCGGGCTGAGAGGACGAGCAGCAGAGATACCTCTTAAGACAAAGATAAGAGAGAAAGGGATTTGTTTCGAATGTAGACTCCTACGAGATGTAACTGGAGTAACTGTTAGACACAAAAGTAATTCTGTTCCTATTACACTACCCATTCTCGTATTTGCCGTGATGTAACACTTTTAAAATTAGATTCTGTGTCTCAGATGTCACGTTATCTGACACACACACACATATATGAACGGTGTGATACGGGAAGCAATAAACTGATTTGATAAATTGCCAAAAGAATCTGCCTTTCAAGCGTAAGAGATGTTGCAAGATATTTTGTTTCGAATTGTCATTTTACTTTACTTTAAAATTTGCATCTACTCTATTCACATGTTCACTTGCACATTACGTATATTTAATAGTTGTTTGTATAGATTTTTATAGCCCATTTCAGAGGCAAAGCAGTACATTCCTGTACAGATCAGGCAAGGTAAAGGCAAGATTAAGTTGCTCGTGAACCGTGCCATGAAGGCACATTTAGAGGGGATGGGGAGAACAGGCTGTACACATTCTCGATCTCAGCATTTTTTGAGGTGATGTGATCAGCACCACGCCCCGGTCGCCTTTATCCCGTAGGTTTTCTCCCAGGTACACTTGGATCCGCTTTATGCAGGGACAGGATCACCCACCACGGGAAACGAACTCGGGACCCTTGCCTTACAGTCAGGCGGTTTTAAAAAATGAAAACCCATAAGCGGCGGTTTTTGCTGTTAATATCTTACAATTCCCTCTCATACTGTATCACTTTTATTCAATTATCTATTTGCACAGTCAGGACAACACAGACACCGATGTCTTACCCGGGATTCGAACCCGAGACCGTCGTAGGGCGCTGTGCCGTGGAGGTTGATCAACACCACCGCGGCTTCGTGCTCAGGTAAGTTAGTTAATGAAAATCTGTTTCACAGCAATGTCATATATGCGGTGGTGGCGATTGGATTCCAAAACTTGGTACATAAGGTTTAGCATAGTGCTAGGCTAAAAGTGACAATAAGTTGGAAGGGGCAATTGCTTCTCCCACGCCCCCCCCCAATGGCCGCCACTGTATATATGCAGTGATTCAGGACAAAATATTTAGTTTTGATTCCCATAAATTACATATATCTTCCCAATTTATATCAAAATTTATTTTTCTTGCATCTGTGAAGGGGGAGCTCTCCCTTATTTACGCCCTTGATAGGTTGTGTGACGTTACTCTTGCAGAAGCCTAATTTCAAACCAGACAACTGTAGAACTTCTTCGTCTTCTCTTACAGTCTTCTCTCTACGTTTGGGTCTTTGACATTCATCAATAACCTTCCATAGTTTATCGCAAGGTACGGAAGTAATTGAGCCGAAAAAAAAACAAGATCTACCCCTCAGGGGACAAAACTTTTAATCTTAACGAGATCCCAAAGTCTAGAAACGAGAGAAAGGAACTCAAAGAAATTTTTTGGACTTGCTTGCATGAGGGTTAGGGTCTGAAGGACATTCGAGAGGAGATATCGAAAACTATTACGCTACCTAGCCGCATCCGAAGGAGTCCAGTCTTCTGCGAGATCACTTTTCTCTTTCTCTGGCTCCAAGGAAGATTTCTGTAGATACGGGAACCAGACATAATCAACTTTAATAGCCCTTGGGTGTTTGCGAGGATGCCTCCTTTCAGAAAATTGCATTTTACATAAAATAAGACGCGAAATGAAAGGGCGATTAAGGAAGAAGGGTGAAGAAATAGTTTGGTTGTTACCGAGAAACTGCTGACGAATCAGACATGAAGTACAAACAGCATTAGGGAACTCTAGAAAAGTCAAAAGCTTTAAAACTGGGAAGAAATCCCTTTTCTCCCCCCAAACTTTGGTTTTTATTGGGCTCCGTCGATCCACGGTTACTGGAGGAATAATAGTAAAAAAAAAGAGATGATTGCAAAAATTTTTAGGGCTTAAGTTATCAAGAGCCGTTTCCAAATATTTATATTACTCTTTCCTCTTGTCATCTTTCACATATTACCCTCTTTCATTTTACAAGGCCACCTTTTGATTTTTATTGGTATTCTAACAATGATCAGGACTCTTGTAAACAAATGGAATGACCTTTTCGGGAATTTTTAGATCCCGCCTCTTAAATTTGATGTCATCCAATGCCGATGATATGTTGGAAATAACTTATGAGAATAGAGCTCTTCTCAGGGTAATGTGTCTCAAGTGGTTGCTTACTTGTGTATTGGTGACATGAGTATACATTTTGTAATGTACTGTCACAGAGTCCGTGTGTGTTGAACTTACACTTTGAAGTGATGCAACCCATTAAACGCAACAAGTTAACGAATTGTATACTGTTGTGTATTCAAACACACGCAGATTGCACTCAAGGTTCACAGCATAATCCAACATTATTTATTTAACATCAAACTACCACTTAACAGTTTATAACTAACTCCATGTCTAAATAACAAAAACACCATCTGTTAGTACAAACATATTGACAATTCCAAAGGTCTTATAAACAGTAGTCTATCTACATACGCAACGTCGCATACGACATTCCCCCGCGTCGCAAAATTTGAGTTACATCTTTTATCTACTTCTTACCATAATTACTAAAATCTAATCTGTCAGGCGGTTTTATTTGCCTCTGACGTCTCCTTAATACGCTTGACTGTGCTGTCTCACGTCTATCCAAATCCATGTTCCCTCTTGCAGCTTCTTCCACTACTTCGTGATTCTCTCCTCTCTCGTATTCCTCAAACACATCATTCTCATCTAAATATCTTCCTTTGTGGAATTCTGAAGATGCAACATTATTCTTATCGTCTGTTTTATTATTATTATGATGATTTCCTCTCTTTTGTTGTTTTATATTACTCCACTTTATTTTATTTCCATGCACCAACTTAACATCTTTACAAACTTTAATATACCAAGTATAAATCCCTGCTTTCCGGACAATATCACCTTGAACATTGGATGCACCATTGGAATCTCGGTTGGAAAGTTTCACTTAAACTTTGACACCTCCTTTAGTATCCTTGCGTTTGTTTTCGCCATGAACATCCTGCAACCGATCTATATCCTACTTCGGTCTCGGCTCAAACGCTTACATCAGTTCAGCAGGAGATTTCAAATTAACGGTGTTTGGATCCATGCGAATACTACGTAGCACATCTAGCAACGCACTATTGAAATCAAAATGCTTGTCATCTGTTCTAGTTTGCATCTCAGAACACTTTCAATTATTTGAACGTGTCTCTCTGCTTGTCCATTACTAGCCGGATGATATGCCGCTGAGTGCATGAAACCATCCCTTGATCTTCACAACATTTCTTGAATTCTGCAGATTGGAAAGGTGGACCATTATCCGTAACTAAGGTGTATGGCTTATTATACCTTGAACGTAGCCTCGACATAAATCCTTTTACATCCCTGAATGATGTAGAAGATACAACTTCACTTTCTGCCCATTTAGTAAATGCGTCAACAACGAGAAGCAACACTTTCCCTTGAAAATATAAGAAATCTATGTGCTTTCTCACAAGGCTTCGTTACTTCTTTCCAATCATTATATTCTTTCTTTTTGGTATCGGATTTAACGGCATTGCATACGTCGCATGATTTTACTTGATCTTCAATGCACTTGTCTATGCCAGACCACCAATATCGTTCACGCAATAGCAACTTCATTTTACCTATTCCATTGTGATTCTCATGAGCTTTCTCTAAAACTTGTTGCCTCATTACATTAGGTACAATAACTCTAGAACCCCACAGTAATATATCTTCTTCACATTGTAGTTCATTTCTTCTTCTTCGCAGTGCTTCGAACTCATATGCATCCATATTTGAATCCTTAATCTTAGATTCTGACCAACCTTGCATAACGTACTTTGTGACCTGTCTCAACATCACATCTTGTTCTTGCGAAGTTAGGAAGACATCTTTCAGGCGATCCGTAAGCTTGATCGGGTTTACAAACTGAATCCCGTTGATATCAACTGTTTCCCCTTGCAACGGCAACCTTGACAATAGATCCGCTACTTCAACATTTTTCTTGTACACTAATTCATATTCATAATTAGCCATGAACAAACACCAACGTTTAATCTTGGATGAAGCCATAATGGGCATATCCGTTCCATATCGTAGTAGTTGTTTGGCGGGTAATGAATCAGTCCATATTTGAAATTGCTTTCCATCTAAGTCTCTTCACAGCAAATATAATTGAAAGAGTTTCCTTTTCATGATGAGGATAAGCCATTTCATGTTGCGAAAGAGTAGTAGATACACATTATATTGTTCTCAATTCACCATTAATTCTATGGCATAACTGAGCTCCTAATCCATAGCTCGAAGAATCACATATGATTACAGTATCATTGTTTAGATCAAACGGAGTTAAAATTTCGGACTGCATTGCATCTTTAACCTTCTCCAAATCCAACTGCGTACATTTTCTTAACTTTAGACGTTGAACTATAAAGGAACTACTTGGATTGTAATGAGAAATGGGCCTATCAGAGATTTCCTTGATCTATTTCTTCTCTGGTAGTATTGGAGAGTATACTCGCGTAAAACTTTCTAAGGTTTGGAGCCAACTGCAGAAATAAATCGAGGAACTTTATTATCATCAGACATGTTGAACACACTGCAGTAATTGTCATACCTTTCCAAATAAGAGTTTATGCTTCCTTCCTCTGGACCATATTTGTCAAATCCTGGCACGTACGACATGACTCCTTTCATCAATGATTAAATCCAATTAATCATAGACAAGAATCACCTGATTATCACGACCAACACTTAATATTTTCCTCGTCTCCATTTAATACTTCTGTTGTGTATTCAAACACACGCAGATTGCACTCAAGGTTTCAAGTTGATTTTAAAAGATATGCACCGCATAAGTCAACATTATTTATTTAACATCAATCCGCCACTTAAAAATTTATAACTACCTCTATGGCTAAAAGACAAAACACCATCTGTTAGTACAAGCATATTGACAATTCCATAGGTCTTATAAACAGTAGTCTATTTACATACGCAGCGTCACATCTAAGGATATTTGTTCTGGTGGATAAGGGCATCAACAACTGTGTTCTGGGGAACTC
Organism: Lepisma saccharinum; assembly: GCF_977018435.1. Classification (NCBI taxonomy): domain Eukaryota; kingdom Metazoa; phylum Arthropoda; class Insecta; order Zygentoma; family Lepismatidae; genus Lepisma; species Lepisma saccharinum. The sequence goes on along the minus strand of NC_139237.1, from coordinate 51,078,602 downwards.
CTTTTACGGAATAGACGTCAACACATCTCTTCTTGAGTTCGAAACGGATTATGCTAATGCATTTTTATTAGTTATAGAACTCACGATGGGTTAGCACTCTTGGCATTGATAAGAGTTGTCTCTGTTGAAAGCTCCAAACTTTAGGTGTTAACCAAGCAATATGAACACAATTGCAAGGAAGAAGTAGCTAGGAAGATACGTGGACCACACGTCATCCAACGTGTTCGTAGGGAGTGTTGACCGTTCAAGGATCCTGCGCAACGTAGTTTGTTAGTTGTTGAAAAAATAATAGTAATTCAGGACAGTTATTCTTAGACGGTAAGAGAACAGGTTGAGTGGTCAATCTCATCATCGAAAGTTCCGGGTTCGAGTCCAGGCATAAGAATGGAAGTTTTTCTGATTTTCCCATAATCACTTTCACCTATCCATCGCCCTTTCTCGCAGCGATTAGCTTAAGGAAGCAAAGGCAGCGCCGTGAAAAGTAGGAAAATGCGTAAAGGCTCTCGTTACGTAAAAAAGCATATGAGTAACCTGAATCAGTGACGTACGTTAGGATAAACTGATGCTGCTTGTGTACCTGTCTATACCCTAATTCCCGCCAATGATTCATCTTTCCAGCTGTCACGTGAGTGCTCCCACCCACTGACACGAGCGCTGAAGGCAGCACGTGTTTGGTTCTCTGCCATCCAGAGCTCACCTTCCCTTTGCGAGGGGAATCTGAACACTTAGTTGACACATTCAGAACAGATGGTATTCCAAATGGCTTTCACATAATAATTCGTTTTCTAATGTCTTGAATAAATCACTGATATTATTTGCTCAAACTTTCCTAGTACTAGTGAAACAGTACGGTTTGGCACCAATGGGGCCCAGAGGACATACTACTGAATGGCAAGAACTCAGGCACGGATCTAGAAATATATTTCGAGGGGGGGATCCGAACCAAGTGTCTCACTAATAATAATATAAATGTTTAAAATTAAAATAATTATAGTATAATTAAATTTAATATAAATTCAATTGTGCAAATTAATTAATATTGTATGGTTTATTACAGTATTACATAAGTAGGTAAAAAGACTGTATAAGAAGAGGTATATAACAGCACGTATCCAATATCTAGCTTATGTGTACTTAAAACCGCCAAAATTTGTATAGAAAGAAGCGTAATAGCAAGGAAATTAATTTCAAATAGATAGGAATTGAATATTTATTGAGTATTGAAAATGGGTGTTAGAAAAGTAAAGTTTATTTATTTATTTATTTATTTGAGAAATCCTGAATACAGAGAGAATCCATTTTATATCAGGATATCAACAGCAAAAAAAATAAAATTTAACAAATGAGAAGCACGCACACATATGTAACAAGAATAATACAATAAAAATAATAAAAATTAAACAATGATAATAAAACAATAACAAGGGTATAACAAATATTAATTTCTCTTCAGCTGCTTGATGCACGCATTTCTGAAAGCCTGCTTAGAAGTTCTGATTAATAAAGTAGTACGAGGGTCACTATTTATATTTTGAGCCTAACAATGAAAAAACAGGAATTTGGCATTGAAAACTGCTTTATTGTTTTTCGAAGTATTCTCCTTTATGGTCAATACACTTCTGCATTCGTTCGAACCATTTGTCAAAGCAGTTTTTCCATTCTTCTTGAGACACCTCCATAATATGGTTTTTGAACGCATCAACGGCGTCTTCCGCCGACAAAAATCGTTGTCCACGCAATTTATTCTTGACATTCGGGAACAAGAAGAAGTCATTGGGTGCCAAATCAGGACTGTACGGCGGATGACCCATCAATTCGATTTTTTGACTGTTGATAAAGTCGGTTGTTAGACGAGATGTGTGACAGCTGGCATTGTCTTGATGAAGAATGATCCGACGGCGTTTGTTTGTTTTCCGTATTTGACCGAGGACCTCTGGCAAACAAATTGTTGTGTACCATTCAGAGTTGACTGTTCTACGTTCCTCTAAAGGCACAGTTGCCACATGACCAGTTTTCCCGAAAAAACAGGCGACCATTTGTTTCGATGTGCTTCGAGCGCGAACAACTTTTGTTGGATTGGGTTCATCTTGAAACACCTATACAGTCGACTGCTGTTTACGTTCCGGCTCATATGCATATATCCATGATTCGTCACCTGTTACAATCTTATATAGTCTTTTGAAGCACCACGATTGTATTTATTGAGCATTTGTTTGCACCAATTGACGCGAGCGTCTTTTTGAGTTTTTGTCCAATTGTGTGGGATCCAACGAGAACATACCTTTCTCACAGCTAAATGATCATGTAATATTTTATATATGCTGGTGGAACTAATGCCTATGGTTGCCTCAATCTCACAGTATGTCACATGATGATCTTGCAGTATTAGGTTTTGCACAGCATCAATGTTTTCTTGAACAACAACTGATTTTGGACGACCTTCGCGAATCTCGTCGGTGAGCGAATGGCGGCCACGATTAAATTCGTTATACCAGCGTTTCACAGTGGCAAAGGATGGGGCTTCATCGCCAAATGTGGAAGTAAGTTGATCGATGCACTCTTGTCTTGATAATCCACGTCGAAAATCGTAACAAATCATCGCACGAAAATGTTCACGAGTTAATTCCATTTTATTGTTGTCGCGCAATCTCCAAGGCAACATAAACAACACAAATGAAGCTATTGACAAACCATTTGAAGTACGTTATGGTCAATAATGCCAGACGATTCCGTGCAAACGTCAAATCGCGCCTAACTTCAATCAGTGTTGCCAAGGCTCAAAATATAAATAGTGGCCCTCGTAGTGTGCATACATCTTCGTTTGTACTGTACCTTTCATGCTTTATAATCCCATTGTAATCCTTGCTTTCCAATAACTTTAGAGGAAATAAATATCCATTGATTATACAACAAATGTTGAACAATACAATTTCATTATTTCATTTTAGTTCTTGGTCTTTCTAGGGGGCTGGGGTCGGGAACCCTTAATTACCCATTAAATACGTCCTTGCGTATCATTCTTTCGAATGAGGAATCGAACCAGCCACTCCTGATTGACTTATTGGGTGATGTAATCTAAGATCTTCTTCATCCTCAGAGGAGATTCTTACTCGCTAGCAAATTGGTCTGATTACAACGATCCAAGAGGTACTACTGAAACATTACAACGGGAAATGGCAAATAGTCAACACTTGGATTTTAGAATCTTCGAACTTGAATCATACAAGGTGAAATTAGGGTAATTACCTGTCTAATACTTGAAGGCTGATGCCCAAATCAAAGAATGAAGCGTAAGCCTGTACTAACTTTCTCCAGGCTTCTGGTTGCGACTCGCCCTGTTCGAAGAAAACCAAAATGTCCTCTTCACTCTCCCAAGTCCATCAAAAAGGTGCCGCCTCTCCTCTATCGCTCTCGCAGTGGAGACTTCCTCTGTGCCGATTCGGTGAACAAGTGAATGACCCTTAGTCAGGTTGAAGCTTCTTGAAACTGCACAGGCTTACAGCTTCGTTACGCTTGCGAGGAACTATATTATACTCCATGAGGGCTTAGAAAGAGCGCTTCGCGGGCTAACAGCAGACGTCGCTCGCACACTGTTGCCGATATTCTCGTGTTGTCTGCTCCTCAGCCGAACAAACAGGCCGAGGTAGCAAGAGGGTGCAGCGAGCTAGCTGTGGCAACCGGGCTCGCTCATTCGCGGACCTGATTGGTTCTCGCAGACACACCCTCATACTGTCGTCTGCTGCAAGCCCGCGAAACGATCTTTCTAAGGCCTCATGGAGTATAGTTTCAACCTTCTGGTCTGTAATTTTCACCCTTTGTTAAAGCAAAAGATCGTACCCATGACAACGTAGTAAATATATCGCACGACAAGAAAATATAGTACAACGCTTTGCTGTCATATATTCCTACATAAAACTTACATGCACGTTACTGTCCTTACTGATTCTGTTTCTGTCTGTATCTTCTAATTACAAGTATGATGTCTTTGCTTCAAACGTTCATTTTGAAACGAATCATTGTTGAACAACAATCATCCTTCTCTCTCTCTTTTTTTTTTTTTTTTTTTTTTTTTTTTTTGCTAGTTCTGATTGTTCACCGATCTGTGAGTCTTTTAGTTTGTTTCTTTGCAGCAATTGTGCGATTGAAGGAATAAAATTTTGTCTTACGAATTTATTTTTGTCCTTTTTTTGTTCCGTCCCTTCTTACTTCTTGAAAGCTTGTTCATCTTTTATTAATACGGAAGAACCTTTGAATACATCAAGGCTGAAACGGGAAAGTTACTTCCATATATTTATGAGGTTCGTTAGTGACACAAGAATATTTTCTCCCACCCCCGGTCCCCCCATTTCCTCCCTCCATTTTTTTTGTTTGTTCCATTTTTTTAAAAAAAGTTTTTTCAACCTCCACTGAATCTTTGCTTCCGTCACCCACCCCAACTTTCCTTTCCCCTGAATGCTTCTTGAAAGGGGGGAGGAGTAATTATACATACAAATGAACCTCCCCTCAGTGTCACGGGAAGGGGAGGGAAGGAAGGGGAGGTTCCGGATCAATTGTAATAACTTCTATTTGATTTGAAGAGGAAAGGGAAAAAGACCGTCCCAAAATGTTCCCAGAAATTGGAAGAGCAGTCTTGAAAAATCGATATTTACAAGGAGTAAGCTCATATATAAGGATTGTTGACCTATTTATTATCAAATTTTACTACAGATTCAAGCATTGCCTTCTTTTAGAGTTTTGCATAGGTTATTCTCATGAAACCAATCGTTTCGTTAACATTATTATAGTGTATTTGCCTCGATTCATAGTTCATTAGAAATTGAAACTGAAATATCAAAACTTAACTAACCTATCTTTCAAATAGTTCTTCCTTTATCATTCCGTTGAATGGTTTACACAAGGAGGCTTAATACGACTGCAACCCCTTCCAATGAAATGAAAATGAAAATTATTGCGGAGAATTAAACTAAATTGACGCAAAAGTTTATTTGGAAGTACTGATTTTTTATTAAACCAACTCGTTTAATAGTATAATAAGTTGTGTTTAAAATAAATACATAAATGAATCGCAGAAATTATTGCATTAAGGATCTCAGTTTTTGAATTGAATGCGTATATACTGTAAGTATAGCAGAGTCAAATTACTCTGATCTTTCATTTGGCAGGTGTCTTATTAAGATGCGATTGTCCAGGCAGTAGGGCAGATGGTTGTCACACAGGATAATCGGATTTGTTTCTCGTGATGGATGATTTCAAGCGGTAATTATTCCTCAGGGTGGCGACAGACCTGGAAAACCTGGAAAACCGGGAAAAGTCAGGGAATTTGAGGTGTCAGAAAAAGTCAGGGAAATGTCAGGGAATTTCGTCTTCATTGACTTTTATTTATTTATTTATTTATTTAAAGATATCGTTATGGAACTCTGCACGAAAACAGGAAATCTCGTTCGTAACTTTTAGGCCCCTTTTATGCGCGACACAACCACGGCGCCAGAAACGAGTGATGGCAGGAGGAGAGAGAGAGAGAGAGAGAGAAATTTCTCTCGCCCGGGCTTCTCCGCAGAAATTTTAAATTCGAACACTCTTTGGAGGAAAATTGTTATAACTCGGGCACTATGGGAGCAATCTACTTCGGATAAGTTTTATTTTGCAGCTAAAACATTAGAGCATGAAGCCGTGTACAATTCAGAAGGCCGAACCTAGGAATGGGGGTTTGGGGGCGCGACACCCGAATTTGAATGAAAAAACCATAGAAATCTGTAGTTTGCCCCCTCTTCTCCCGCTATTTGGGGAGATGGCGCAAACTTTAGTATTATTTTCAAAGAATGGAAATTTTTCAAGAGAATAAAACATTTTTCATGTTCTTGGGTGCCATACAAGTTGAATTATAAGTCAAAATGTGATTTTTGTTTTTTTGCGAAAAATAGGTAATTTGCATTTTTGGAAGAAAATTGTTATAACTCGGACACTATGGGAGCAATCTACTTCGGATAAGTTTTATTTTTCAGCTAAATCATCAGAGCATGCAACCGTGTACAATTCAGAAGGTCGAACTGAGGAAGGGGGGTTTGGGGGCGCAACCTCTGAATTTCATAGAAAAAAACATAAAAATCTGGAGCTTGCCCCCCTCTTCTCCCGCTATTTTGGGGAGAAGGCGCAAACCTTACTATTCTCTTCAAAGAATGGACGTTTCCAAACAGATTGAAATATGTTTCATGTTCCTGGGTGCCATACAAGTTGGCATACATATGGTATCATCGGGCCCGTACGGCCTTACTCTGATGATACCATATGGTATCATCGGGGGAGTAAAGGTTAAGCCTCTAAATATTACGTGAAAATGCATTGAATTATCATTTTTTCTTGTCCGTATGGGAGTAGTAAGAATACTTGTCAACATGGAGCGGATAGGAGCGGGTGGCGCCGTCCGATAGTTGTCGGATATCGTAGTAAGGCATTTTGTTGTTCAAACTGAAGGAACATGGAAACAAATAGGTTCCTTTGATACATACGATTTTTGTCTAATATCGCCACCCGACAAAGTATCTTACTACAACATAGGACAGAAATTGCATGGACTGCAACATCCAACAAAAATCGAATGCATAAACAAGAAGAGCTTTAGACTGCAAATATGATGATGGAATTTTATTACTCTTCTGGCTCACTTCACCTTATTTAATGTAGCAGTGCTTACGAAGGTTTTCTTTCATCATCCTGACGTATTACTGGTTTCGCACAAGTTAACATACGTTTAAAATGACATTGCACTATTCTTAGATATCAAGAAGAATCCAACCAAACGGGATATATATTGAATACTATCACGAAAAAGTGAAACACAAATCTGCATTGGTGAACGTTATAAAAATTGGCAAGTGCATATTCCCAACCTCAAATTTACTGCAACAGTAGTATTGCAATGAAATTAACGCCACTCTCTGTCCTGTCTGTATAAACTCGTGAGAGATGGTCATTAATCTCTCAATGAATAAGGTTAATGTCCAATATTATGAAATAAAATACTAATAATAAATACGTAAATATTTTAATATCATATATGCTCGAATCATTCAATCATAAAAGCAAATCACTTTCTTCAAGAATTGACTTTTCTCTGCCAGCCCTGCTAAATTTTCACTTTCCATCTACTGATTTATACGAAGGGTGGTCAGAAAGTAATTTCCGATTAGTGTGGACATTGATTTTTCGCAAATGCCAAAACCGTGAAAAATGGTAATTGCTGCGAAGTTATGTTTAGGAATGTGCAGTGATATCTGGACACATTTCTCGCCCGTTCTAAATATCGAAATAATGCCTATTTGGCATAAAATGCGAATTGTTGGTGTTTTTGGTGATTTTTTTTAAAAAAGTGTCCTAAAACAACGAAGAATTCCATGAAATCCAACATTCTTCTCTTTTGTAGGCCATGTTTGTGTACATAGAACATGCAAGTTTTCCAATATTTTACTGGAGTAAACTATAGAATTATACGTTCATGGAATAATTCCGACAGTCACATTAAATCATGTATTTCCCATGATTTTTTCAACTTCTATCAAAATCATTTGCATCACAGAGCAAAGTGGCAGGGTTTTAACAGGAGATCGAGTGCGTATCTACCGTCACACGGGCGCCACATCTTCGTATTTGTCGCACGAGATATGTTTTGAATTACCAACATAAGTGCGCACCATCGGCATTTGTCGAGCGCGTAATAATGGAGCTCAGTCGTTAGGGCGTCTGACTACTGTGCAAGAGACCCGAGGTTGATCCCCTGCAGGGAGAATCGGGATGTTTTACACCTATTCAAACTGCTCCGTCACCCACCCAGCATCATATGAAGCTGGTACCTTGAGGAAACTTTGAGGGATAAAGGTAGCCAGGAGCGTGGTGCTGATCACATCACCCCCACCTTCAGCCGTGATCAAGAAAGTGCGGGGCCCTAACTCCACACCCCTATACACCTTCATGGAAAAGTGCAGGGGAGCACTTTACTTTTACTTCCTCAGATATCTGTTCCAACATATAAAACTGTCACGAAAATACGTAGACCATGTGACCTACAATTTAAAAGAATAGTTTAAATGCACAATGGAGTATTAAGTTTCAGTATATTTGGCAGATATATGTTCTAAAACAAAAACTTGAAGTTTTGGAAACGTAACACTAACAAGTCAAAAAAGTTAATGCCATTTTTGGTGCCATAATATATCGGTATCTGTCACGTGAGATTTATCTATTTTATTTTTTGGGTGCATAGCCACTTATGGTCATTATGCACCCTTCAGCATATACGGGGAAAATTCCATTATCTAAAATCCTTACCTTAAAATTAAAAAAGGGGTATGGAAAATAACTTTCCCAAAATAACTTTCAAGATATCAAACTCTCACTAAGAGGCGTAGGCCATGTGACTTACAATTTGAAACAGTAGTTTAAAAACACCATGAAGGTATAATTTCAGATATTTGCCAGAAAATGTGCTAAAATGAAAATGTGAATTATGGGGAAAATAACACCGTATAGTAAAAAATAAAAAATAAGAAAATACACCAATTTGAAAAAAAAATAACAAAATATCAAGGTCCTTACCGATTAGGCATAAATAAAACATGAATATCGGTTGTAATTTATTGCATTAGTAACAGTGAGTCCTAACCTAATATTCGGCATAATCACCACCGTTGTTCTGTCATTTGTCGTAGCATGGCACTAAATTTTGTGTGCCCATGGTATATGTGTCGGACAGCAAAGACTGGAACTATCTCTACCGCAGTGTAGCTGTCAAATCCTTGCCCTGCCAGAAACCTCTTCAGTTAAACAAAGAGATAAAAGTCGGTACATTCAAGGCCAGGGCTGTACAGGGAGTGGTCCAAGATCTCTCACCTGAAGTGATGCAAAGGGCCCGTGTGTACTCAGCTGTATGGGGTTGTGCACATTCGATTGGCCTTCCGTGAATTGTCTGCACCATCGTCTGACTATACTATCACTCACAACGTCCATTCTGCACACCTTACACGATTGCTGGTGGCTCTGTTCCAAATTCTGAGTGTGCAATGTAGGCTGCATCGCAGTCGGTGGGAGACTGTATGAGAGCTGCAATCTTTAACCTAGAACTGTCCTAAAATGGCTGCATTGCAACTGTACCAGATTACAGCGCTCTCCAATCACTAGTGCTGCGTATAGGCACCATTGGAGCTTTTTCAGGATGTCCCTCGTATATGAACTTTCAGAAGCTTTTATTATTAGTGTGTTCCTGTTTTGATGTGTGGTTAGCTAAATCAGGAACCTATACAATCCAATTCTATAAATTCCTTGCATTAAATTTCTAATACCTACATACCCTTTTCATCAGCAATAATGTTATATCTGCATGTTGTCAGTTTCACAGTACTTCACTTGGATATATTGTACTGAAGCAGAAATCCCATTGATAATGTAAGAAAATATGACACTTTATTTTGTTCGATTCAATTGTTTCACTTATATGCAAGAGTTAAGTTGTTTCCTTTACAGAGAAGAGAGAAGTAGCTTTATGCATTCAAAAATGAGTCTGCACTCATGGTTCTTGCAAGCAGAGGGTTTCAAACCTCAGTGGAAATATCAACATATAATTCCGAGAATGTATAAGGAGACTGATAAATTACAAATTGTATTTCTTAATCATTCACTCTTCACTCTTATCTCATTTAGTCGTAACTTTAAAAATAATCAAATATTTTATTTTAAACTTACTGCGTATGACAAAATTCCGTAATCCTTCTCTAGCTTGTGAATTGTAATAATTTTCCAAATTCACTATTTTGCAGTTTGAATTCAAATCATAGAGAATAGAGAAATTAAGTGAATTTCATAGAAGATAATATTGGTACTTAACAAAACCATGCGTGGATTTGTGTGAGTTTATTATTTCTATTTGCAAAAACATCGATTTAGTTTAGTTTGTAATTGTCAGGGAAAAATGTAAATTTTGTCCTGGAAAACCTGGAAAAGTCAGGGAATTTCATTTCTGCTTGTTTGTAGCCACCCTGTTCCTGCAATGTCGCTGCATGCAGAACAGCTCTGGGGTTCATCCAGCCTCTATTAAGTTAGTACTTGAGGAGTAAAGGTGGCTGGAGCGTGGTGATCACAGCATCTCTACACTTGTCAGACATGTCTTAGCGGGATCAAAAAGCTGAAAAAAGTGCCGACACTGGTCAGGATTTCAGAATAATAAATTGTAGTTTTTTCTTGAAGCTTTCTGTTGGGAGATATTCCATATATGATAATTTTGTACTGTATTTTTGTTCATTTACTTTGAACAATGTTGAATAAACTTGATTATTATGACTAACCAATGCGTTTTACCCCTTAGAACGTGGTATTAACTTGTTGAAGTAGCTCAGAACGATTTCAAATTGTACTTCAAGAATAATCAAGAAATTTGCTTTGCTAGATTAAGGGTAATCCTGCTTACAGTCAATGAACCAGTTTGACTTAGCCTGCATTTCAGTGTCAGTTGCAACTTTATGCAATTCTGATATTTGGGTCGTTAAATTCTGTGTTATCACTGTTGCAACTTTCAACCTTACAAGATGTAATAACTGGTGTTATTTTTTAAAATTAAAATTTGGCGCTACGTTATTAATTATTGGAGCCATTTATTGGCCGCAAACGTCGTGCCTGCATAATTCACCCATGAAATATGGCGTCTCTGAAGGAACAGAACTTGCATTGTAAGTCTTGGTGCAAGGGGAACATCTATTTTTCAACGACGCAGCCAGAGTCTATCAGAAAAGGATTTTAACGGTCGTTAGACTAGGCTAATGGTCATTGGAACTTGGCTTCCTGGAGCAGATAGGAGGAAGTTTGGAGCGGTAATAATCGTCAAGTGCAGATAAAGTGGGGTCTATTTTCGGGTGAATAGGTACCGAGATGAACACATTCCTGTCTGATCGGGGGTGAAATCTTATCATTAGCCGGAGATCAGGAAAGGGTCTATAAATATTTCAGCCTCTCCATGAGTTATCTTTCGTCGGCAACAGGTAAATTAAGCGATAGCTGCTGTGAGCCTTTTGTGTGATTGCTTCCGACGTAGTGAGGAACTGGATTGAAATATTTTGTCCCTTAGAAGGCCTTTAAACGTACACAAATCAGAACGGGAACATATCGTGTTTCTTTAAATCGTACATCACCCCTTTCCAAACTTAATTTGAGCTTTGGTGAGGACAACAGTAAGCTTTACACGCGATTTTTATGATATTTATTGAAAACACTTAGGGGTTTTCCTGCACACAGTGGCGGAGATTAGGTTTCAAAACTGGGGGAGGGGCAAGGTGCAAAAACTTGTGGACAAGGACACTTCCCATTGACAGTCAAGGTTTATCTTAGTGTGGCAAAAAGTGCTCCCCGCCCCCTTAAACGCCGCAACTGTCTGCACATATCCAAATTTACGACTGACCTTCGTGGCGGAGTGGTTAGCTCAGCAGTGTACGACGCCAGTGGTAACGGGTTCGGATCCCGACCTGGTGTTGGTTATTCTTGGTGAGTTTCCCTTAATCGGTTTCTTTATATTATCGCTCATTCTGTCTTAGAGATTAGCTACAAGTGAAAGAGAAGAGAAGTAAATAACAAATTAATCAGTCAATAAATACCAAACTTTATGGAGGAAATTCCTTGAGCTTTAAGGAATATAGCCATGAGCATTAGTAAAGACATCCATTTGCCTTAATAAAGATGAATACATACGTACTATGCTTCACTGAGGGTATTCGTGAGCTTTACTGCCAGCTTTCGCGAGGTTTACTGAAAATAACCATAAGAATAACTAAAGATATCCATCTCCCTTAACAAAGTCATAATTCAGCTTTACTTAGGACATTCGCAAACCTGACTGGACAGTCTTAGAAAAGAGCGTTACTAAGGACACCTGTGAGTTTTGCTGAGAGCATGAACAAGCTTTATTGCGGATATCCGTCAGCTTTAAAGAAGCGAGAGCATAATTAAAGACATCCATAATCCTTACGGAAGGTGTCCATGCACTTTACTAAAGATATAAATACATCCGCGAGCAGTACTGAAATCATGCATAAATGAACTTTATTAAGGACTTTTGTGAAGTTACTAAGGAGCAAGGAACGGATTAACATGTACTAAAAATGTGTAAAATACATATTTAGTTATTTTCCCCAAAATTTGGAGTTAAATATGGACTCCCAATTGTAAAAATATACCTTTTTGATACTACTAGACACCACACCAGCTATATAAAATACAGTATGCTTACATTGACATTAATTGTAAAACAACACAAAATTTGCCTTCATTTTCTGTTTCCAAGACAATGAATAACAACATTTTGTTGTAAGTTTTCGAAAATTAATTTTTTTGTGTTCTCTGTTTAGATCTTTGAACTGCGTTCAATATCCCAAGATATTCAACCAACTCTTTCGGTCATACGGAGACATGTAGTTATTACACGAATATGGACAATATGTTGAGAAATTTTCTGAAGTATAGAAATAAAATGTAAAAATAACTAAAATATAAGCCAAAACCTAATATACGTATGTAAAAATATGGAAAATAAAAACAGCATTTTTCGAGTCTACATGCGCAAAGATAATACAAAATTTAACTGATTTCAGCTTCATACATAAATGTGTATTTACATATAAATCCGTTCCCTGCTAATAATGTTCGTTATTTTTCTGAGGACGTCTGTCAGCTTTGCTGATGACAATGCTGAAGTTTACGTAGGATACCACTAGCTTTGGAGCATCACTCTATCAGTTTTGTTGGGTAAATCAATGAGTTTTACTAAAACCCAATAACGTTACCCATGAATGGTTTTTTAACATCATGTAGAGTAATTTGATTCTTTTTTAAAATCCATTCTTTTCATACTTTTCCTCATTTTCGTTAGGTGCCCCGTTTGCTTCGGCGCCAGGGGCGACTACCGCTTCTTTAGCTACGGCTCTGATCAGACTGTGCGAGTTCCACGTCCTAAGCCGACCTTCGTGGCGGAGTGGATAGCACGGCGAACTCTGACGCCAGAATCGAATCACGGGCTGCGCATTAGTGTTTTTGGGAGTGTATCTATTCATCATATTATCAGTCATCTTTATCTTCGCGATTAATCAAAAATGGCAGATAAGCGAAGTAAAATAAACTAATTCAAACAAACTATACTTTATCCCGGGAATATCTGGAGCAAGACAGCGCATAAAGGTAGAGAAGGGGAGAAAGTGAGTGGGCGGAGCGAAGCAGTAAACAACGGTGTAAGTGGCTGGTAGTTGCAGCCGTTTCCCTCTTCTCCACGCAATCGCGCCCCCTCACTCGTGTTATACTTCGTTCACTCGCTCCAGAGATTCCCGTGACAGAGTATATTTTCGCCTCGGAATAAAACGTTCGATAGCCCCTACTCGTTATGCAATCAGCACTACGTCTCTCAAAGCGGCGTTGCATATGTACCGCGGATATCCAAGAAATAACTTCTTGCCTCGGTGTAGTTCACAGATTCTAACGTCCCTTCTATGAAGTAATCATGACAAAACCTGTGCGTATACTGCGGTACATGTATTTGGATCTAGTTCCGCGACAATTATCGAAACGCCACTCCACCCTCTCCCCGCGCGCGCGTAAGCAAGATGAAAATAGACATTGACAAGCCAGGTGGAACTCATCACGCTCCCTACGCTCAGTTTCAAGAACTCCCGGATGCGTCGTCATGGCAACCAATTCCATGGTTGCCAGAAAACCAACCTGGAAACAATGGCGGGTCCCAGCATCCGCATGCATCTCTTATTAGCGATGGATTTTGGTGCAGCATGTTTCTCTCTCTCCCCCTCCGAACCTTCCTTTTAGTTTGCACTAAGCGTTCTACGCACTTGAAGCCTTCAAGGATTTTCCTGTATCCTGGATACGTGTGGGGTCCTTATGAAACCGCCGTTGCTATAGGCGGGGTTTCATCCGGCGTAGCACTCCCCCCTCCCTCCTCTTTCTCTCAATTACTCGCTCATCCGAACAGCCGTTCGCTCAAGAGGCTTCTTGTTTTTAATATGTCTTCTGCGAGCGGGAGTTCTGGACAACGTAAAGCAGATATGATGAAGGCTTTTCCCTTGCAGTAGCGCTACCAAACATCAATGTAAAAGCACTGCATATACTGACCAGGAGATTGGTAAATAAGAGTTGGGCACATAGTCATATGTATAATGATTAATTTGCTATACTTCGCTTTCCTACCACTTTTGGCTAATCACAAAAATGCGGATGAGAGGTAATAAGAGGAAAATGTTAAAAGAACAATCACAAATAAACATGGACACAACCGAACAGAGTATTATCACAGACAAGGGTATATATCCTTATCTGTGGTATTATACTGGTTGTGGTCTACATGCCAGAGCATCATTAGTCTACAAGTATGCAGCCCATGGTGTACTAGTTGAGGGGAGGTTGACATTTGAGTTCTGAAGAAACGGTCACAGCTTAAACCCCAGCGATATATAGAAGAGACAAACAAGATTTTAATTTCTCTATATAGTTACAGAATGATGGTTAGTAGTGGAATTGTTTAAGAGTTAGGAGTTAGTTATAAGTAACATTTACTTTTTCGGGTTATGGTAATTGTAACCAGATGCTATTTGAACGTAGTTTCTGCATCCCTCCCTAGGGTTGATAATATTTGTCTGTTTGGTGAAAACTATATGTACAGTTTATATAGGTAATATCCAGATGTTTCAAGAGTAGTTACTAGACTTCTCTCCCTTCCCACACACTGGAATTGTACCCGGCCCTCCCGAGTAACAGTCAAACGCCATACCAACTGATGCACCAACACGCTCTCTTTCTCTGTATCTGTGTGTGTGTATGCATATATATATGTATGTATGAATAACACAGGAATAGGATGAGAAATAATGCCAGAAGGGCGGATAAACACAAATGATGAAGGAGACAGTAAACACTTAACACACGGAAAGAAATAGTTTGATATTTCGCGGTATTGACCGCATTGTCATCAGAGAAGAAAGAAATTTCGTCACGAAGTGTAGGTGCACAGAATACTGACCTTAGTGTCTGTATAGTGTTGCCAGAAACAGTTGATAGTTGACAAATGTACTTTCACCAGTGTTTACTGCATAGTGGGTGATGGGTGGTGGGTTTCGGGGAGAAGGGGAAAGGGTTATGTATGTATATCGTCGTGATTAACCTAGGGACATAGAAAAACGAAGTGAAAAAATCCGCAAAACACAAATAGAATTAGTGTCTGGTGACAAGACTTTTTACGCAAATCCTAGAGGACACCTTATAAGAAATGCACACAGTTCACATATTCATGCTTACGTGTTGATCAGGCACTGGATGGCATATTTCTACCTTGAAAGGCCAAAGCTTAATTCCAACGTAGTTCATAAAGTCTGCGCCAGCAACGACTTAAGAAAATGGCGGAGAAAAGGGTTTCTGGAGAGCCATCGACTTCCAACCGTTCTCCTCGGCTTCCTCCAGCTACGACCAATCAGTTTCCTCGAGATTAGTTTCATTTGCCACCGGCAGGTGCGAGGAAATTGTCTAGTGCGAAGAGGACATTTTATATCACTGCTTCGTCTTCCTTCTTCTGCCTTCAGTTTGTGCCGAAAATATCACGGTTTCACATTTTATACAACGGTTCTACTTTTCAAGTTATTCCTCCACTACATCGTCACACATTGTAGCCACATTCGTGGTTGAACATCAAATAGCCTTATTAATGCTAGTGACGAGACCGTTTTGGACTATTTTTAGTCGATCTCGAGGTGAAAAGCACGATGAGACTAGGTCGAATGGGCGATTCCAAACGAGATAGGGGTGGTAGGTAGTTAAGGGGTAGCTACTTACATGTTTCAGATAAGAATTTTCAGAGTTTATGTAGCTCAGACGAAACGTTTAAGTACATCATCAAAAAAGATGCAGGAAGGTGCATCAAAACGCATTAACTGATCCATTGAAGTGCATCTCAACTGAAAGGAATCCTCACTTGAATCAAATGATGCACTTTGGTGTTTCTTTCACAACATACAAAAATGCACCCAAATGCATCAAATGTGAATGTGATTCTTTGAAGAAGATATAAAACACACTTTAGTGCATCAATCGATGTATTCTGCTGCATCAATCGATGGGATGCATTTAGATCTCTGAGTGTGGGTAAGGAGGGAGGCGAGGGGCAAGAGAGAAGCAAGTCTACTGTACTGTATGCATAGAGGACTAATCGGGACTGGACCTACAGTTTAAACGGGTTCGATACTCCGTGGAGGCACATAGTGGTTCGGATCCCACTTGAAACTGTAGGTCTCGATTAGCCTTATAGTTCATAAAGTAGAGTTAAACACGAAATCAACTAACCAACCAACAGTTTACAGTGTGATCCGAAGGACTATAGGCCTCCAACGGGTACCTAAACAGGTATTCCTTGATTACAAGACGACGACATAACTCCTGCACAAATCAATCGTGGTATGTCATATGTTAATTATTGAACTTTCAAAAAAAAACTGTTATTCAAAGGATAACTACTTTGTTATGCTGTTCATTTGTTTGCATTTCCTTAACTAACGTCGCTTTTGACCTATTTATGTTAATTGCTACGGTGAGGATAAATTATGAAGTAGATGATAGAACAATCACAATGAAACACAGACGAAGACTCGAACCCAGATCCTTGGGCGGCAATATCGTGAATCGACAATGCACGTCCACAGCAGCGACCCTTTCTCCGAACTTGGATATGTTGCTGCGTGGATAAAGAAACAGAAATTCAAGTAAAGCTTTCATGAAGCTCGGCGCTGTCCTCAGGGTGACCGATTTTCCTTTCAGCATTCACTGATATAAAAAATAAAAGCACTAAAAAGTATTTGCAACTGACAGCACAATTTTGGAACGAAATCTCTGCTCGGCAAAGAGAGCAAAAAAAAAAGCATATTGTATTTTGCCACGAAGATGAAAGAGAATAGGAAGAAAGAGTGCTACAAAAAGGAGAACGGAAAAAGCGGCTCAGAGAGAGAGAGAGAGAGAGAAAGGGAAAGAAGACAAAGGATGATACGGAGGAAGGGGGGAAAGAATGTGGAAGAAAGGACACACGACAGACATCTGGTCCGAGCTTGCTTCGCAATACGTAATTCCGTTCTTTGGCGCGCAGGATTGTAAAACCATGTTACTCATTTGGCCGATGACATGTATGCAAATTGTTCACGAAACGAGACGTCAGCCCCCCGTTCCCTCCTCTCTCTGGCTCGATTTTTCCTCTCCCTCTAATTTCCTTTTCACTCTCTTGGCCCCGTGGATGCGTTTACGATAGGTGGAACTGCAGGGCAGTTGTAGCCTATATATTTCCCCCACCTTTTCCATCCAACCAATTTAAACTTTGGACTTTCCTGTCAGTTTAAAACGCAGCAGGACCAGGGACAATGGAAGAGAGCGTAAGGGGCCTTAGCTAAAGGTTCATTCCCAGCGGTTGAGGAAAACCACGGAAAATTCTAGCCAAGATAATTGAGCCCGAGGTTTGAGCCTCCGACAGAAGAGTTCGAAAGCTTAATGAGTGGTTAGAGTAAGAGTTTTGTTAGTGCGCCGCCATCGAGTGGGCGAGAGGTGGGCGATAGACCACTCTGAAGCAGCCTTAGCCACATTAGAAATATTCAGAATAGTTTGAAATAAAAGCAAGATTCACACGTAGTGAGAGCTAGAGAGAAAGAAATACAGGGAGAAAAAAATGAGGGAAGTACCGAGAAAGAAAAACATAAGAGAAAGAGGAAATAAGAGAAGGACAGAGAGAGAGAGAGAGAGATGGTAAAGAAAAAGAGAAGAGAGAGTGAAAAACAAGAGATATACTGACATATAGATACACACACACACACACACACACACACACACACACATAATATGAAAAGAGAAAGAGAAAATGCAACTAGAAACCAAGAGAAAAAGAAGAAAGCCAAAAACCTGGAGAGATAAAGAGAAGGACATGCTAAGAGACATAGAGGAAGATAAGAATTAGATAAACAAAGAAAGAGAAAGTGAGACAAAGGGTAAAACAAGAGATCTGGATAGATAAACAATAAGAAACAAAGATAAGAATAGTAACAAGGATAACGAAAAGGATGAAATAAGTAAACTGATAAAGATTGGAGAGAGAAAAAATAAGCACAGAAATAGTGATATAGAATAGAGCAAGAAAGATAGAGCGTTAGACAAACAGTAGAATAATAGAATAGAGACAAATGGAAGAATAGTAGAAAGTGGAAAACAAAACAGAGTAAAGGAATAGACGTTGCAGTGGCCGCTGAAGAAGAATCCGTATGAAAATAATTCGTACCCCTTTTATCTCACCCAGACGAAATTATCTAGCGACTTTACTGCCGTTGACACTAACACTATTCTTTTAGTGAACGTTTCATTCAACAATCCTGACAGCACTATTCCAAGCGGGACTCTCTGTTTCAGGCGTGGCGAGGAAAGATTTAACATTAACATTCTCAACAGCATGCAAGTGATCCGGTAAACAAACGTACATGTTAATAAGGCAGCAAATGAAACACTTTTTGTTTTACAGTGTTGCATGTTTAGCAAGCAATGAAAAAGTTACATCCAGACACATTGTAGAGAAATTACGTAACTGACATTTTCTTTCAAAATCTACAATCAGGCTTAGTCCTGGGTTCGATTCCGATAGTGGTTCGGATCAAACTTTAAACTATAGGCCCAGTTCCGATTAGCCTTATTGTGCATAAAGTGGACTTAACACCAAATCAATACAACAACAACAATCAGGCTTAAGATTATGTTGTCACTTTCTCACATTTTGCTTAGTGTCTGATAATAAATTTAACGCGAGCCAATAGCTGTATACTGCATAACGTTCACATGGACATGTGATTGCACGTAATAAGGGCTAATTTTGTTTTATTTTAAGTACAATAACTTAATATTCACTCTTCTTTAGTTGGTTTCCGTTGGTTAGTGGTTATGGGGAACTACATTGAAAGTTTAAAGCTGTTGAATGTTATTTTTTTGGACGGTTGTTTGGAATTGCTACCAAGGTCTATGGCACATTTCAAGATAATGTGTGTTATTGTGTTGACAAATCTATTTCCATGTATTTGCCCCGTGTATTTCGTTGCACTTTTTGACACCAGAGCTGTCGCCACAAAAATAGTCCAGTCAAGGTCACGTCACCCACCAACAGCGTTGCCAATGAGCAAAAATTTCAACCCACGAAATCAACGCGGGAAGTGTCGACCGAACAGCTTATAACAAGTGTGGCAACCCTGGAGGGCTAGTGGTGTGGAGGAGGCAAGGGGAAGCTCCGATCTTGGCTGGACAGTTTTCGTGGCGAGAGCTATAGGTGTAGTGCAGGTGCATCCTGGTGTTAGATGCAAGGAAATTACGTTCAACCAACAAGGGGGTTATCTAAGTGTCCCCCTCCGATTTCCATGAAACTTTTGCAGGTGTATAGAGGCCTAAAGGAAGAAATACGTGAACAGTTTTGAGGGGCAAAACCTCCCCTCAAATGTCAAATTGAAGTGGGGATCTGACCCCGAAACCACGTAAATATGGCATAGGAAGAACACGCACATATAATTGGAACACACACAGCACAGAGCTGTGTTTGTCAGTGATATGCACTTCATATCTCAAGTGTCCCAATTGTGTATCTTCCAGTACTATTAGCACAGAACTTCAACCGTCATCATCCTTCACGATTGCACTTGCGTTTGGTACCGACAATCCTACAGTTCTGTGCTGTGTGTGTTCGAATTATATGTGCGTGTTCTTCCTATGCCATATTTACGTGGTTTCGGGGTCAGATTCCCACTTCAATTTCTCCTAATCTTGACATTTGAAGGGGGTTTTGCCCCCTAAAACCTTTTTTTTAACCGAAACAAAACAATAACACGTATTTCTTCCTTTGGGCTCCTCTATACACCTGCCAAGTTTAATGGAAATCGGAAGAGGACACTTAGATGAGTTCCCTTGGAAGTGGACGAATAGCGGTGTTCAAGTTCACGACTCAACAAATGCCTGTATGCCGCTTTAAATAATAATTTCATTAGTTAGCACGCATCACGTGACCATACATCACACCGCTCCTAAACGTAGTGCAAACTGTGCAGGCATTATGTACACTACTCGATACCAAATTAACCAAGTACACTAGTCAGTGTTGCACTTTGTAATCAACTAGACGTCTGAGTACAGAGAGAGTAAGAATGTGCAGCGAACTATACTCTGTTCCGGCTATCTTTGGAGCAAGGCCGCGCATAGAGCCGGAGATGTGGAAGGGGAGTCGAATGGGGAGAACGAAGCAGTACACGCTGCTTTGAAGGCCGGTAGCTGCAGTCGCTTCCCCCCTCCACGCAAACCCACCCCTCTCACGTGTTCATTAGTGGAGCCGTCTCGTGTCACTACTTGCGCAGATACTTGTATTCATTCGCTTTCTATAGAGATTGCCGGGACAGAGTATAGAGGGAGATATTAATTTCGAATGTTGACAAAACGTCTCCATGTTTGTCAATGAATTAGCTTGATGTAACATACTGTATTTGAAACCACCCATGAGAGTTACGAACGGATTCGAAGAACCCAAGCCCCCCCCAAACATATTTGTGGAATAAGTTTCAGCCAAAGTGCTCTCTATTTCAATCCATGAAATCTCATTCTTTGTTGTTTGACGGGAGCAAATATCCCAAGGAATGACGCATCTATTCAATTTGACATCAACCAAAATTCGCTCTCACTTCGCAGCCAACTGTAAAACCAGAAACATGACACAAAATGAAAAATGTGCCAATTGACACAAATGTTATGACTCCGTTAACACATTGCAGTGCGTAAACTTTTAATGGATGTACTGTTGATGCATCAAAATACAGAGACAAATGCATCAGAGGGCACTTTTATCATCAGCTGTTTCGTGCGATACATTAAAAATTCATCAATTCAACAACCATTTAGAAGAGAGCAAAAATTACACTTTTAACTGTGTCATTTATGCATTTGTAGTTCTGCGTATAGCGACGCTAATCTAATAAGTAGTGTAGCCAACCAACCAACCAACCAACCAACAAAACAAATAAGTATGCAAATTTCATGGTAAAGCGTTTTTTTTTACTCACAAGGCGATACACAGCCTGAGTTCATATTATCCAATACGTGTTGAAAGCAGCAGCACTTGTTCACACCAATAGAACGTAGCATTTTTTTGCTTCGAGTATTTTCCCAATCGTTCGGAAAATATCCTATTGCAGAAAGCTGGTTTTCAATTTGAGAGAAGTAGCTTGTCATGCGTATTGGAAAAATGCTAGCACCTTTTTATTATGTCTTATGGGTAAAGAACGGGAGCAGTTGCAATACTCGCTCCGTCGGTGGAAGAGAAAGATTTTTCTCAAACCGAGTAACTTTTCTCCAATAAAATGCAGTGTTGCCAGCTGTGCATGTTATATCTTACTCACTCGCTAGCTTTGTGGTTAAAACTGACTTCGATTCACGGTTGAGAATCACCTTGTCGTTCGAATGATGTTGCTGTTAGTGAGGTCCGGTTTTGATTGTGCCTTTGGGGGGGGGGCGAAAAATATTTGAAAAAATATAATTAAGGTTTCGACATAACTTGGACTGAAAGTTACAACTGAAATTGTGGTTTCACTAGGATATTGTCTCCCAGCCTCCACATATATAAACAGTGGAATTCTGTTTATATGTGTCCTCTCTCCCGTCTTGTAGTCAAGACGTTATTGATTAAATTTCCAGTGCATTTTGAAACAAGAGCTCCCTTTCAACTGACAATTTTCTACAGTTTTATGGGAACGAAACTTTCTTGAACACAATTTTGGTTTTTGTTTCTAATTTTCTCTGTCCCTAATTTACCTTATTCTAACATTGCATTTCGAGATAGCAATGCAAGAGGGAATGAAAATAATACAAATGTGCCGCTAGTATGAAATAAGAAGAAAGTAGAATATCAGTGAAATGCCTAGAGATAGAAAGATAAGTGAAATCCCGAGGGAAATGAAGAAAAAGAGAGCAAAATTAAGTGAAATGCAGAGAGAATCGCCGAGGGAAAGAAAGAAAAAGAGAAATTTAAAATTAGTGAAATGAAGAGAAAAGAAAAGTTAGGAAAATGTCTAGGGGAAACAAGGAAAAATAGAAATACGAAATACGTTAAATGCAGAGAAAGAAAAATGAAGAAAGAGAAATAAAAAATAAGTCATATGAAGAAAGAAAAATAAGAGAAATACCGATGCAGGAAGAGAAAGTAAAGAACAAGTGAAATGCAGAAATAAATAAAAGTAAGTGAAATGCCGAGGGAAAAAAAAGAGAAAGCAAAAATAAGTTAAATGTCGAGGGGGAAAAGATAAATATATAGCAAAAATAACTCAAATGCCAAGGGGAAAAGGAAAAATTGAAAGCAAAAATATGTGAAATGCCGAGGGGAAAAAGAGAAAGATGAATCAAAAATAAATAAAATGCGGACGAAAAGAAAATTAGAGAAATGCCGATAGATAGAAAGAAAAATAACATTTCTCTCTTTCTTGGAAGCGTTTTTCTTCATTTTGTCGATGGTTGAAATCGAGCCTTTGACAAGGCTGTGAATTGAAAGTGTTGGGGTACAATAACCACCCTTCTATCTCGCCATCAATATTTTATCTTGTAATATAATCATTACTGCTATATTTAACAACTTTAAACTAATAGAAATCGAGAGAGAAATAAAACTTCAGAGTGTATACACGTAGTGTAAATTTTCAACTTCATCGCTATATTTCCTCGTCAATTGAATCTATAACTATGCACTATATTAAAACAACAAAAAGAAAGCGCAAATTCATGTAGTATTTTGAAGATTACGTGAAGAATTTACATTTGTAAGTTCGACAATTATGTTATAAAATGTACACGTAATGTAAAATCGTAATTCAGATGAAACATTGATTATTTTTCAAAATGTTACCGAGAGTAGCACACTATGATATATCTGGTCACTGATGACATATGAATAGAGTGAGTACTACTTCTCGCTCAAGGCACCTTAAACTATTAGAAAATGTAGTATAATCCTTGAATATTCTTCCAAGGGTAATTTTCTGGCAGATGTGTTCTCTTACAAAACAAAGACTATCTTTAATTAGTGGACGAATAATTTCTGACAACAATTGACGATTATTCCCCAATCAGGAAGTTTAGTAGCAAAAATTGACGTTCGTAGGAGCGAATGGCTACACTGGTCTACTGATTTGAATCATTAATTTCGCTTTCCATCAATCGACCAGAAAAAGAGAAACATGGTCCTGGCAACACTGCATTGAAGTGGTAATAGTAGCAGCATTTATCGCACGAGTC
The DNA here is from genome assembly GCF_977018435.1 of Lepisma saccharinum. Lineage (NCBI taxonomy): Eukaryota > Metazoa > Arthropoda > Insecta > Zygentoma > Lepismatidae > Lepisma > Lepisma saccharinum. The sequence continues at coordinate 51,055,253 of NC_139237.1, read as the reverse complement.
GGAAAAAGCCAGCAGAAATAAATGAGGGAATGGTTGAAGTGGAGAGGGGTGCGGGGGTCCGTCGCGAATGAAAGCTGTGATTCTGTCAGAGCAAAGAACGTGAAGGGAAAATATAGACAGACACCGGATATGAAGTTCCTCTTGCTTTGGAGAAAGGAAGGGGGAGTTCGCAGCCATTGTACACCTCGTGGAAAGAACAGGAGGAGCGTATGCGGAAGTGATGCTTGAAAACAAGCAAGTTTTTTTATGAGTCCTGTTGCCTCTGTCACAGGAAAGGAATGACAGTCCTTGATTTGTCCTGAGAACGCATAACGACCGTATTATTCATCGTGCAAAGTGTCTTCTCTGTAAAGAAGCCTACGTTTTGTGATGTTTCAGCTCTTGATTATGACTGACGTCACTGTAGGGAAAGATTTATAGGTAATAATTTGTAATTTTACTCTGTTTAGCAGAGAAAGTTCCGCTGAACAGATGCTTTTAATTGAAAGTGTTTTGTCGTCGGCTAGCCTTGTTTGTATTCAGGTAATGTTTCTAACATTTCTCGTGCGGGGTATATCCAGCTGCTAACAGCTACTAAAACTAAATGCTAAAGCTTGAAGAAACGCGGAAACACAACGTAACAGACGTGTTTCCAGCATCCCAGTGGGCGTTAACGTTTAAGAAAAAATGCAGACTTCTGAAACCGAAAGTCCCGCTTAGGTACGCCACGTTTCCCTGTAGTGATCGTTACACCATTTGATTTCAATGGAAGCAGACAACAGAAGTTCTGTTTCTTCTGTTGCCGCGTCTCAGTGGGCGTTAAGCTTAAGAGCCAACTCCTTCCCTGTGAAATTTTCTGACAAAATGGTTTCCCGTTCTGTGAATTTTTGTTTTTCGAGTTTAGTAATATTTTTAAGTAGCTACTGCTTTAGCACAATTCATTCGAGTATCATGGTTCATACGTCTTTCTCTTCAGAATAGAATAGGCTTTCAAATGGTACCACGCACATGCGTACATCATGTATGAGGAAAGGGAAATCGTGGATAATTCGGGAAATTTCCCTTCGAAAATTCCCTTTTGGTAATTTTGGAACCCTCTGGACCGGCCCTGTATATAGGTACTCGTTTAAATCTACCTTAAAAAATACTATGGTCTATACGTAAAGCATCCGCCAAGTTTCATTGCAATATCTTCAATAGGTATGAGGGATGAGGGAAAAGATATTTCGCAAACCTGTTTGACAATACTATTAGATACTAATCTGGGATAATTCTGGAAATTTCCCCCCGAAAAATCTTTTTTGGTACCTTTTGAGATCCTCTGAACCTGCCCTGGATATAGGTACTCGATTATAATCTACCTTGAAAAATACTGTGGTCTATACGTAATGAGTCCGTCAAGTTTCATTGCAATATCTTCAATAGGTATGAGCGATAAGGGAAAAAAATATTGCGCAATCCTGTTTAACAATACTATTAGATACTATTAGAAACTCAAAAACCAAAAATAAATCACCAACAGTTCAAATAACGCAACACCAAAAAAAAATGTACATAAAGCATCTGACTAAACGCGGCACAGAAACGAACTCACGTTTGCACTTTGTCAGCATAACACAAAATTAGTTTATTTTCCACTGAACTTCTTCTTCTTCGTCGGCACTGCAAATCGTGACTAAATAGGGCCTCCCCGATAGCGCAGTGGTAGCGTCATCGCCTTGTAATCAAGGGGTCCCGGGTTCGATACCCGGTAGAGGCACATAGTGGTTCGGATCCCACTTTAAACTGTAGGTCCAGTCCCAATTAGCCTTACTGTGCATAAAGTGGACTTAAAACACCAAATCAATCCAATCAATCCACAGAATAAGCTATAGTGACCAAGGGTGTAATATTACGCCGAACACAGCTGGCGTTCCTCACCTAACAATTCCTAGCATACAATTCCCATTAGTTCTAATAAGGCACAAGTGCTTAGATTAAGAGGGCTAGGTTTAGAGCTCGTAGCAGTTAGTTTTAGTAACTGTTAGTAGCTCTGAAGGCCTCGCACCAGAAACTATAAACAAAAGTTCGATTTTGTGTTATAGTGAGGATGATAAACAATGATTATCAGTGATATAAAATCAATATATTTTTTTGTAATTTCCTGCAAAATATAGGTAAATATCCGCGCATTGCATTAACTTTTTAAATACTTGTTCCATGTATGTTGTTATAAATTATCACATGAGATTTATGATAGGATTTAGATTCAATTATAGTCGTCGGATTTTAAACCATAAGTAATGCACTTGTTCGGGAAGAAGTATAAGAAAAAATTATCGCAGAAAATTCGGGATGAAATATGGCGGATCTCAAATGATAAAAAATGATCGAAAGGGCGATATTTGTCATGAAGTGAGACGAGAGAGATTTGAAAAAATGTTTTCCGCAAAATTGAAAAAGAGTAACTGACTTCTTGATAATTCATCACCCTTGATCCAGAAAAATTTTATTTGTAGAAGGATAGAAGGGGGAAGGAAGTGAAGACACAAAACTTTCAGACTTTTCTCACTTCTTAGAAAAGTTCGGTCGGGTGCATACGAAGATGGCAAACACGAGGAAATCTCACAAAGAATGGGGGTTGGGTTCTCGATGGTCTAGGTGGCGGTTTTCGGGCAGGGCAATAATTCGCCACGTTAGCCCCGACTACATTGCATCCTGTTTGCCACGCGGTGAAATACAGAATGAGGGATCAGCTTTTACATCTCAGAGTTACGCCGGAAAGAAAAGAGTTCGTGAAGTTTTCGAGTCGTCTTATGGAATTTTTACATTCTTCAAAGGTTTTGCAACTGAATTGGAAATGTATTGTTATCATAATATTGCAATATTTTTATTGAAGCACTATATCTTACATTGCAACAAGGGCTTTTGGTATATTCTTTTATTATTCATTTATCACTATTAACCAGTGAGGGTGTGTGGGGGGGATAACGGCTTTGAACGTTCCCTTGAAGTATTCATAACTTTTCTCTCTAGTTCCTGCCTGAAAACGGCAATATAATAATATGCGCTGGCTTATTTTTATGTAAAATAACGATTTAATCCATAACTCGAAATAATATACCTAAGTCATTGGCGGCGATTGGGTTCCAAAACTGGGGGGGGAAGGTCCAAAACGGAGGGGGGCAAGAACAGTTTAATTTCCTATGATACATAACGTTTAGCATAGTGCGGAAACAAAAGTGACAATAACTGGGGGGGGAGGCAACTGCCTTCCTCGTCCCCCTTAATCGCCGACACTGACCTAAGTAAATCTTCAAAACTCTGTACTTGGCAATGAATCGAAACACAATTGAACATCTACTTACAAAGGTATTATAATATTCTAGATGTTCAATAATCATTCTACAATTTCTGGTACGCGAAGCACATACTACGTGGTTTTGAGAGTTATCGTACAAATGAAAACAGTAATATTATAACATGTTAAATGTCTTTTCTACTGTTACGGCGGCCGATTTTAGTGCTGGAAAGGGAAATGTGGAAGCCGACAAATCCAGCACGATAAAGAAACACAGCAGCCAGTAGAACGAGGTTCACGTAGTACTTTTTCCCGCCTCGTCGTGTCTCTCAGCGCTATTGCTGTTGTCTGGGGCTTAATACCCGCTCCCCACTTCCCTTGCCAGAACTAGGACCGGCCGCCGTAAGAGTGGAGAAGACCTATATATACACTGGCATAAGTACTACGGAAGCAGTAAGGTAGAATTCCAGAAATAACCTGCTTTTCTTTTTCCACAGCACAGTTTCTCCAGACCGATAACTTGCAATATATTGCATGCATTGTTAGTATCAATGCCTCCCCGACGGTATAGTAGAACTAGTATGTGGTGGCCTTGTCATGAAGGGGTTCCAGGTTGAATTGCCTGTGGAGGCACTCTTGAAAAGTGGTTCGGATCCTACTTTAAACTGTAGTCCCAGTCCTGATTGACTCATATGAACATAAAGTACACAAACATACAAGCATTGCGTTAATTTTTAAATTGGCCAAGTGATTTCATGTGACAATTAGTATCCTCAGGAATAAAATAAAACTTAGACTACAATGTCAGTGATGTTTCATATGATTTTTTTCTTCAATTTCCTAGTAGTATCTCAGATTTTCAGAAAACGCCGCAAATACCATTCTTCAAAAGATTAAACCTTCAATTATCTGACAATGATATTTGATTTTGAAATGTCAAATTTATTCTAAAAAGATAACTGGGTGCTAAGGTAAGATATTTTCGAAATCACATTCAAAGTTTTAAACCATCCTGTTTGTAAACAATTGTGTAATGTAAATTGTGCCGAAAATTAAGAGATATTAAGATCAATAGGTCTCACTGATTGTGTTGGTATTGTTACGAATATTTTGACTCGAAAAGGTCTTAAGGAAATAGAAGCTACAGATTATACTTCAGGAATCTACGGAAAGTAAGCTTATTACAATAAGAATGAATACCAATCAATTCTGATGATAACCATTTTGATTTTAACTCTAATTAGAGAGAAATACATTACAAATGATGGAAAATTTAACAATAATAATGAGAGTACATTTAGAAGAACTTAAGCTATCTCAATTCTACAAGTGAATGTTCGAATATTATTTCAATAATTCTTTCTTGAGTACTAACAATAGATCACCTCGTTTGTTAAGTATCTAAGATCAACTGTTTTCCAAGGCAATTCTTGGAACATGAAATTGATGAGTTTCTTCTGTTAATTTCAAAACGCGCCTTGGGAGCTAATTAAGCTTTTTTGGATGATAGAGCTTCGTTGTTTGATTGGTTGCTAGGAGATACAAGTGAGACTGATCGAAGCAGTAATTCGAATATTCAGGAAATATTGTGAGGAGGTCATGTTAATAAAGTGCAGAGCGAGGGGGGGGAGAGTGAGATTTGTTACGAGAGAGAGAGAGAGAGAGAGAGAGAGAGAGAGGGGGGGGAGTCTAATGATGAGTTATTTTTGAATATGTAACGTAACAGTAATTTCCAAATTAAGAAACGACAATTGTGCCACTTTCCAAGTAAGTGACGGTGCCAGAGAGCCACTTTTCCGAGTGAAGTAACGGAAGTCAAAAATTTATTTGAGTCATATTTATCGACCGAAACTAGCAAGTAGTTATTTCGAGTGATTATCATCGAAAAATTAATCTATTTTTCGTTCGAATGATGTAACAGTAGGATTAACTTATGAGTTCATTTCATGATATAGAGTTTGTATAGTTGCCAACCTGTTACGAACCTCTATGCAAGGAATTTACCCCACGCTCGTGACGTCGTAAGCAAGAGACCAACAATCACCATAGCTCTTTTCCTTTCTTACGGCGGACGCTCTATATGCTGGAAAAGAAGTGGGTAGCGGCGCCACCGCAATTGTGTGGTTGGTCTGCTGCGTATTCCCCGCTCCCCAATTCCATTGCCAGCATATAGAGTGCCCGCCGTAAGAGTAGAAAAGACATATAGTAGTTGTAAATAACACTCTTAAACCTTAATAAAAGATTTATTATTCTTGTTCTCAACACAATTTACAAATTTCAAGACCTGCATCGATATTATTCCAGATGTCAGTTCTGTTATCCCGTTGATATTGTGAGACTGTTGATAAATTTGTCACTTCGTAAATTACGTTGTCAGGTTGACAAAAATAGGTTAGTTAGTCTACTTGTCCTTCTAATACTAGTTGTCTGTGATACAATAAACAGTTGACAAAACGAAGAATGAACAAACTCAACATTCCAACTAAACCTATAACTTGAATTTAACATTCGTGCCATTGCAAACTTCGAAACAACGATAATCAGGTGAGTTTTGCATTATAAATCCATCTTCTTTTGTAAAAATATCTTTCATCTATGCAGTGAACAGTCGCTCTACTTGCTAGATGAGTGTTTACCCGGCCGTGAAACATCTCCCTCCACTAGGCCTGACTAAAACCTCGTCGGCTCACCTGACAATACTTCGCACGAAACACGCACGTGCAAAATCGATGTGGGCACACATTGAAAGGGCGACGGTTATTTGCGTTCGTCGAAACGGGAGCAAATTCAGGATTAATTTTCAGTCGAGAGCGACCACTAATAAAGCAAACATGACAACGGACAGAAGCCGATCATACACCATGGCAACGGACTCCTCATCTCTCTACATTCTCCATCCGTGCGAGATTCTGGAAACAGCCCTCTCTACATTTATATAAAAATTTAACTATGGCTTCTACCACACAATAGCTGTCTGCGGTGCTTCGATGTGGTTGTTGTCTTGGAATTATTGGGCATCTTTGTGGCTGTGGTTTCAATGATCGTAATTAAAACAGTAGCTCCACATATTTTTAATAACACTCCAGATTTACTTTATTGTTCTTAATTATTATTTACCTCCTACAATTGATATAATATTATATGGGTAAGCTTCATACCGAGCTACAATAAGCAACTAATAATCATATTATAATTATTACAAGAAGAATTGTACTTTGATAGTGTATCGACTGATCACGCCTATCTACACATGCCTATCTTGATTGAACAGTCATGTAAGTTGTATACCCTGTCCCAGCTATGTCTGGAGCAAGGCCGTGCATGGCGGCAGAGAAGGGGAGGGGCAGAGCGAAGCAGTACATGCTGCTGGGAAGGCTGGTAATCGCAGCCGCTTTCCCCCTTTCATGCAACCCCGTTCATTGTTGGAGCCGTAATAATGACGTAAACTGCTCCAATTGGTTATGGATTTGCCTTTACCTTGCAATCTTGCAATAAACAAGAGATTATTTTCTCGCAACTTCAAGCCACAAACAAATGTCTTTCTAATTAATAACTAAACTAAATCACTTAACGTGATTATTTTTACAATCCATCATTTAAGTACAGCGCCACATTTCAACCTGGTGACGGAAAATTGAACTATTTTTTGTCGCCATCCTGTGGTCTGCAAAGTGGATTCACCAAATTTCAGAGTTCTACGATGCCTCAAACAGGCTACAGAGGGCACTTAGTTGGGTAACTTTAATTCTGGCCAACCGGTATGTACGTATTGCACTAGTGCTTGTACTATTTATAACACAACATAACGATTAACGACAATTTATTTGGATTGGATTTCGAAGTTTTAGTAACAGCTTCAAATTCCTTTTCCATGCTATTATGCACTTGCATATGTTAATTGTGATATGGATGTGAATATGGCAGTTTGTAAAATTCCAATATTAGAGCACATACAAATTCGGAGCGAATTTTTTAAACTCTTTTTTTAGTTTTATACCACTGCTAACTCTCATACCTAACAATAACCATCGCAAAAATCATGTTTTCTTTTAATATTTATGTTAGATTCTAGTTTTTTACATATTTACGTTTTATACCTATTTTACGCCTACGCGTAATTTACGTGTCATGTAGGAAACCTTCTTTTACGCGTAATTGCACAACCCTGGTGATGGGACACATTGCGTATGAAAAAGCCCTCTGGCAGGACCTGGCCCTTAGAGGGATATTTCATATTTGTTTCCCCATTTATCCATTAAGTTATTTTACAATGCTTTTTTACCTCTTGGGCTATACCCTGTTCCAGCTAACTGTGTAGGAAGGCTGCACAGAGAAGCGCAGATACTTGTTTTCGTTCATCTGCTCCAGAGTTAGCTGGGACAGAGTATAATTGCAATGATGAGGGTTGATGATGAAAGGATGGAATGAATGTTGAGAGAAACACAGTGAAAATGTCTGCGCTATGGCCAAGGAACGAAGGTTTTGATGCACGTTAAGTTTAACTTTGCAGTTGATATTTGGTCAAGTTTTCGCTGTTATTAGTCTTAGGTCTCTTTGTATGAGTTTTTGTTTTCTTAGAAAGTGAATACAGTAAGACGTCGTTAATCCGGAAGCCCGATACGCCGAACTTCGCTTAATCCGGACAGGCAAAAGGCAAAAAAAATCAGAATGCTAGGTTTAAAATGTGGCTACGAGTCATCAAGAGAACTTCCTAAAGAAAAGGCAGTCAACCACTGATGAAATTCTGTTTCCCGCAGACTTTGTACTGTACTGTATAGTGTATTTAGGTCTATGCTCTTCAAATACACCATAATAAACGTGTTTTGTTGCTATAAACGGAGTTTTAATGCACTTTCTACTGTTCTCTTAGGTTATTTCAGTTAATCCGGACTTTCGTTAAGCCGGTCAACTTATCCCCCCATTAGTCCGGATTAACGAGGTTTTACTGTATACTGTTTCTAAATGCTATCGTAAGATTTAATACTTAGCTTAAAAGCAATGTTCTGAGGCAGCGGTTCCCAAACGTTTTTCTCATTGTACCCCTTAGTCGCAACTAAATGTCTAATGTATCCCCACCATAAGCTTTCTCCGAATAGTGGGTCTTGGGAATTTTTTTGCTGCCTTATTAGTGGGGCGTCTTTGATATGTTGGAAGAATATCTGCAATGGAGGGAAATGACATTCGGACAGTGTGTGGAAAGATGATGAACAAATAAACATTAGAATTTTACATTTATTATTTCATTGGCCGTTCCTACGTTCACATTTCTGATTCGTTACAAAAATAAAAATGTGATGCACGTGTATGCTGAGAAGTACATAAAAAACTTTAATATTCGTACATTTTTTACAGAGTTATTGAAATATAAAGACTTTACTCAAACTGTTGTTTGCTCGCGTATGCATTAACTTAACACAATCTAACAATGCACATGCAAGTTTGGCGCCAATAGGTTTTATCAGTATGCAACTGTATTATTGCATCACGCTTATAAACTTCACCAATGTACTCGTGACGTTTTTACACTTGAACTAATGTTTGTGGGTTTTTGAAATGAAGAGTGAAATGGGTAGAGATTTCGAACGAGTGTTTTATTTAAAACATATGAAACATATTTCAAAATATGAAACAAAGATAAGAGTGTCAGTTACAAAACCAACCTTATTTGACTGTTGAGTGTTAAAATTATGAAGTCTGCTCTACACACCTGCAGGAAAAATGTCGTGTGGGGTTTTTCGACGTTTCTCTTACGAGCTGATCGCGTACCCCCTTCAAGTCGTAAATGTACCCCTGGGGGTACGCGAACCACTTTTCTAAGGTACTCACAACGACAAGTCACTAGTTTAGTTTACTGAAAGGAAACATATACAAATTTGCATACCCAAAGAAACCTATTCGCACAGTACATATACACACTATCCAGACGCTAATGTTCACACACTTAGAGGTGGAATTGAAAACTACTTTCATTTAAACTATATGGATAACTTATGTGGTTTTTGATACGTGAACATTAATTTGGAAGAAGTAAGACTTTTTTTTATGTGAATGCAAGTCAATTATGTCAACTACGCCTCGCATCTTAACAGAACTTACTTTCCAACAATGGTGGCTTCTGTCATTCTAAGTGACTCGAATTACACCCGTGCTCTGTGGGGCTTCAGAATCTCACAAAGGAACATGTCACGGGCTGAATAAGTTCCACGCTAGAAGTTCCTCATGCATCAAGCAATATTCTCGGAGCAGCTATTTCTACGACTAAAGCAAAGCTTTGAATTCTGACACCGAGACAATATGTTAAGATGTTCTCCGGAAATTCTTTGAGTAAAAATGCTTCAGGGAGTCTTCTGAGATGACAACCGCGGAGACAAAGCTTCAGTATTAACTCCTCTGCTAATACTTTGTGCTACTGAACATCTGCTCTCTGTATCGTGGAGTATGTGCTCATCCATACCATGGGTTCAGATACAATATCCATATATACCTATATCAATGAAGGGAGTCCGTATTAGACTGGCAACAATGAGTTAGCCTGAAAGATGTCATGGTGGAATGTCATCAGATGTAGTCACAAGCATCTGGAAAAAATAATGTTAAAACGTTAACGTTAAAACCATTAAGTAGGTTTATTTATAGTCTTACTAAATATTTTGATATTTTTGCAAGCTGTATACCATAGCAAGAAATGAACTTCAGTAAATCACTGACCACAAGTTTTTAGTAACGCACTTTGATACGTTCATAGAGTTATTTTAAGTATTAATGATCTATTAAACGTATTATTATATTTATTAATAATAACATAATAATGCTCAGCGGTAAACGATGAGACTCTGTGAAGTACACAGACTCCTCTCAGGTAGAGGGATAGTGTTAGGCAAAGACAATATTCACAGCGCAGAGAAATAAAACCACATTGCTGCAGAAGATAAACTAAAAGGTTTCATTCTTTATTTATGGCATTTATAATGCGAATATACTTGAGACGAAGGCGAGGATTTAAACTAAAACGCATAAACTCAATGCGTGGCTATCGGCATGCCTATGATCACATAGACCTAGCTTGCGCCCCGAACTTTTACACCAAGAGATATGCAATGATAACTGAGCCAATATTTGCTCTTTAGCCTTTTATTTCCAAATTAATCCTTAGGCTAGCTTTATTATTTAACGTAGAATGGATGCAGTATTGTGCATAGCATCAATGCATGGCTATCGGCGTACCTATGATCACATAGGCCTAGCTTGCGCCCCGAACTACCAAGATGTATGCACAACACCGAGGAGTTCCTTTTAATTTTAAAAGCTTCGTCGATCCATGGAGAAAAAGTGTGATATTTCTTACGCGATATCCTCGCTTTTATATTATTTCGAGAACACAGATTTAAGTACAGATGAATCACTCACTATTTACAAAAAGATGCTACCAACAAAACTGACATTTAGACATGTTTAGAAATACAAATTCACATAGTGCACTCTCGCAAACATGAAGATACGTTAAACTACTCATAATACAAGCATAAAATACAATAAACATTAAACAAAATATATATATTATAAACAAGGTGCAATATTACATATAATAAAACGGAAATTACGCTTTCTTTGCTCAAAATAAATCCATTAGTGACATATTTTAAAGTTGTGACGTCACATAAAAATATGGATCATATGATCTTGTTATGTGTCTGCTGAAAACAAAAAAAGCCGTGTTGTGCGTTAAATGGTTGCATATAACATTGGGACAAAAGTTTAGAATGTAATATTCCATATACGCGTACATTTCTGCTAAATTATTGCTCCTCTCCACGAAAATAGACCAGACAAGGGTGGAGCTTCCCCTTGCCTCCTCCACACCCCTGGCCCTCCAGGGTTGCCACACTTCTAAGCTGCTCTGTCGACACTTCGCTCGTTGTACGTATGAGGTTGATTTCGTCGGTTCGAATTGTTGCTTATAGGCAACACAGTAGGTGGCGGCGTGACCTTGACTGGACTATTTTCATGGCTTTAGCTTTAGTTAGTATTACAAATAGTAAAACAAATTGACCCGATTTTGCAGTCGAACATTCTCTTTAAAATTCCTTCTTTAGTTCGAACATTTGCCCGCTGCATAAATATGTTAATCTAAGGCCTAGAGAAATTGAAAGACGAATGTTTGATTCATGTTATATATAAATTTGAAGAATCTGCTTTGTTGGGTTAGATATGTGGGATCAGAAACTTAGTGCACATTTTTGCCCGCTTTACTCTATACTCATTCTCACTTCTTCATGAATGAATAAATGCAAAGCTTCTACCTGTACATGACCTCAGCCCCATGTCAGTGATTTAGAATATAGACTGATGCGTCTGCTATTTGCCTGTCTCCTTTATCTAAACTCCAATTCATACTTTGCGTTACTTTTACTTTTGATTTAATTAACCTATAAGAGCATTGGCGGCGATTAGGTTCCAAAACCGGGGGGGGGGGCAAGGTACCTAAACTGGTGGGGAAAATACAGTATATTTCCCTTTGTAGATAATGTTTAGCATAGTGCGGGGGCAAAAGTGGTGAAAAGTGGGGGCAACTGCCCTCCTCGTCCCCTAATCGCCGCCACTATATAAGCGATAATTTGCTCTCATTCGCGACTATACCATGTGATGGACTGTCTAAATTGTAACAGAATTAGTGACAGACATTTTCGTAGTTTTTATATTTGTAGACACGAAACGTGTTGTGTAGTTGGCATAATGGACTTTAAAATAGTGTTCTATAAGTATAGTCTTATTTGAAGTAATAACAGTAATATTAATAATAATAATAATTTGTTTTTCTTTTCATTTTCAGGTGAGTACCTTTCCTGCATTGACGTAGTGAATTGTGTTACTAGCAAGTAAGTAACACGCATTTTTTTAAACTTTATCCATTAACATTTGACATTGCAAGGTATTTCAACAATGGTGTTATCAGTCTGTTTAGAATTCTCAACACACTTACGTATATTGTACAGCTTTCCGAAAGGTTATAATTTTGCAAGAAATTTCAGCTATTTTACCGAAAATTCAATATCAACACTTCTGGATATAATACTCCTAAATTTCTGTTCGCTTGACGTTCAATATCGTCAATTTTTTATAAGGTCTTCATTACTATGACGTCATGTATTCAAATCTTTTTCCCACATCACGGCGCTACGGAAAAGAAAAGCTTCGGTTAAGGATCGGAGTTCAAAATTGTCTTGTGCCGTGTAAATCATAGGTGTTTAACAGGGTGAAGATAGAAAATGACTAAATCAATAAGATTTATCTTTCGCTCGATCTTAATAGAAAACAACTGTTTGCATTTAAATCAATATTCTTGCAATGAAAGAAAAGTTAACAAAGCTTTGGAACACAACAAACAAATAAATGTTACAAGCATATTCTAAGTAATTGTAGTTCGATGATAACACTGACGGATGAAGGGAGCTGCGAGATTAGGCTTCACATATTCTCGATCTTGGTCTTAGCAGGAGAGATGTCCTAAACATGAAGACCTGGGCGAGACAGTTGGATATTCAGCATGTATGATTAAAATATATTTTTAATTTTGACCTTTCAGGTATAGTACATTGGTTTCTTTTCTCTATAACGATAAGCTACACTCTGTCCCGGGAATTTGTGGAGCAATGCCGCACATAACGGTAGAGAACGGGAGACTGGGAGTTGGCGGAGCGAAGCAGTGCACGCTTCTGGAAATGGCTGATAGGCGCACTCACTTTCCGTCTTACGTCTTCATTGGACGTAGACTTCGTTTACGTTCTCTCGCTCCAAAGATACATGGAATAGAGTTTAGCAGTTTAGTACGAAAAACCACCACATAACACCACCAAGTAGATATCTGTGTCGTGTGATCAATTGCCCTTTGAGCGAGTAGAACATATGCCCGATCTTGTCCTTTATTCGCATCTATGTCGAATCGGAGTAATATATATTTGTGAATGATTGTTACGTTTATTATTTTTACTATGCGATTAATTAATTTACCATGCCACACACACAAACACTGTTATTTTGGAATTGCCGACAAAATTGTGTGTCGTGCGCTATGAAATACCAAACCATGCTGATGTTCCGTTCAACTGTAATTCTTAAATACGGTCTACGACATATTATAATTTATGTACTCACCACATCCAATTTACACAGATTCCAATATCATTGTCGATGCACGACGATAGACAATATATATTCACACCTAACGTCTGCAAATTATGGCCGTGCCCGATTCACCAGCTACTGCCAACCGCGGCAATGCCCGTATCATTATAGTCCGAATTTGCAAGGAGCTCTCGTTTATCGCACAAGCTTCAAACAACATACCCCACCCTTCACCTTCTGACGAAAGCGCGGAATACTTTGGTTGTTAGATATAGACCTCTTAGATTATATACACTGCAAATTTTCTGGGCTTGAAAAAAAAAAATATAATTTATGTTAAGAGAACGAAACATAACAAGCTTATCCTAAGCATTTCAGCTTACATCAGGTGGCGAAGCGTGGGTAATTTCCTTGAGGCTTGTGCGTTGAGTGAAACCCAAATTCGTAGCATATGTGGAGTTGGAGGGAAGAAACTTAAGGTGTCACAAGTGCAGCATTTAATTCGTTCTAACCAGTGGCGTGCCCAAGGAGGCGTGGTGGGCTCATAACCTCCCCCCTTTGGCGTGAAAGGTAGAAAATGATGGCTTAACACTAAAAATAGTATACGTAACCTGCCATTCGAAAATCCTGTGTACGTCACCGGCTCTAGCGCTACGTTCGGCAGCCATATTGCAACTTTCAATTTGTAGACGCAACGCTTATTCAATGAGACGACATAAAACTTTATGATACTGAATATTTAACAATATTCACAGTCAAAGATTATAATCTAAATCTTAAAATCGATTATTTAATACCAGAAATTGCAAAGGATTCTATGTCCAAATCGAAAATTCTATTATTCCACACTAGAATTTGCACCGTATATACTCCAACTCGAGGCTATGTCGAATCTTGAATCTATAAGTCTAGAATCCATTTCGGCACACTAATCCAAGATTTCTTCTCCCTATTTAAAAACGTCCTTCCTGCTATATGCGCCAGTATCTGCTGAATCGTAACCGTTCTACAAATCTGTATAATGGAAGAGAACAATAATATCCTGCTTTACGCTGCTCGTAAAAGGAGTTAATGGAGTCGGAAGCGTTAGAACCCAACTTCAATCTCTACGTCACAAACGATGGGAATTTTGTTTCGCGCTGTCTTCTGTGTAGCTCACGGAAGTCTCGGCTTATCTAAATTAAGGCAACAACGATTACCGATATAAGTACATGATAAGGAAGACGATAAGGGCAAATGGTATTCATAAAGCTTTATTAATATAGCCGGGTTTATAACTTGCATTTATACAATTAAGGATGTTATTAAACTACCCAGTTGAATTTGTATTTCATCATATTTTTTCAAAAAAACTATACAGGGTGTTTTCGTGACCATGATTCAAACTTGCAGGGTGGATGTTGACTGACCCCAGTACCTATATGAGGAAGGGAACCCCTATCCGGAAACACGCCATTAAAAAGTCATAAGCCAATACTATAGCTCTTGTTTAGTCTTAGTGCAGGCGGCCTACATGCTGGCAATGTAAGTGGGGAGCGGAGAATACGCAGCAGATGAGTGTTACGGCGTCGCAGGAGGATGTGCTGGCCCAAGTTCCTTTTGTTTTATTGCGATGTCATCATGCTACGAATGCAATTTTTACATGGTTCGATTTCGATGTACGTCTGTTAACACATTCTGCAGAGTTTTAGCGATTACTTAAGATTTTGTTCAATATATGCTTTCGTGGTTAAGTTAGGCAGGTTAGGTTTGGTTCCCTTAGCATTAAAATTAAGTCCCTAAATGCATTCTACTAAGGTTTACTTCTACATTCATTCCCACGTTCTACGATATTTACTCTCTCTTGTCGACGGAGAATATCTTTTCCATGGGAAATGCGCATGCTTGCGTAAAGTAATTTTTAAGTCGTTTTTTCAAAGTAAATAACTTTTTGTTTGGAGTCCAAACAGTGCTCATTACTTTAAGGAAGGTTCAAATTTCGTGTGACAATGATTTCCAAAATTCTACGATAAATAGTATTTGTGCTAGGAGAAATCATAAAACAATCGGAACCGTTACCGATGTTCTGGGCGCACCTCATTCTACGGGCTGCTGTATTTCTTATCGCGTTGGATTGGTCGCTTCCCCGCTCCCCACTTCCCTTGCCAACATGTAGGGCGCCCGCCGTAAGAGTAGACAATAGCTATAGTTGGCGATGAACCCAGTTGCCATATCCTTTTGAGCGTTGCAGTTTCCAGGGTGCACTGCCTGGCAGTAAAGGCTAACGATTGGGTGCCAAGCCAAGGGACACCCATTGAATCCCCTCCTGGCAAGAATCATTGCTGTCTGTGATATCATCAGAACGACTCCAGGCATGTTAGAGCGGATGCGACCTTCTTACACTCAGAGAACTAAATGCATCACATCGATTGATGCACTAAAGTGTGTTATATGGCTTCTTCAAAGAATCAGATTCACATTTGATGCATTTGGGTGCACTTTTGTATGTCGTGAGAGAAACACCAAAGTGCATCATTTCACTCAAGTGTGGATTTATTTCAGTCGAGATGCACTTCTATGTATCAGTTGATACGTTTTGATGCACCTTGATGCGTTTTGATGCACCAGAATGCATCTTTTTTGATGATGCACTTAAATGTTTCGTCTGAGCTACATAAACTCTGTAGCTCAGACCAAACGTTTAAGTGCATCATCCAAAAAGATGCAGGAAGGAACATCAACTGATGCATTGAAGTGCATCTCGACTGAAAGGAAACTTCACTTGAATCAAATGATGCACTTTGGTGTTTCTTTCACGACATACTGTAATGATGCGATCATTACTGGATCCTTTTTTATGTTATAAATTGTGTATGTCTATGTCTATGTCCTGTACGTTTGGGTTCTTGGCCGTTGGGGGGAGCGGTTGGGCGAGCTTTCTTTCCTTATTATGTGAACCGACGGCGGGGATGTTAACCTTCTTTCTTTTAATACACACACTTGCTCTTTTCACATTATTCCAATAGTTTATTTCATGTGGGAAACCGGGTACACAACACACATACCTTCAGCCACCTTTTTTGGTACTGAGGGTTATATTTTTTTTTACTCGTGGAGCCAGTGGCTACGCGAGTCTACACACTCTCTTCGGGAAGGGGGGACAGGGCACACCGGAATGTAATTTTGTGAATAACGGCCAAGAATTAACTTCTGTAAATATATTATGAATAAACCTATATATATCTAAAAGGAAATGGGCGTTAAGTTGTAATTTGAAGAGGTACGTGTCTATTGCCTAAACTAGCATCCACAGAACTTCAGGTACTGCAAGTTTTGAACCTCGGGACAAGGATTCAAAAATGTATGGTTGTGTATATTGTGTATGTTGCTGAGAATCAGCTTAAAAGCACAAAGTATACCGTTACAATACAAAAGTTCACCCAAATGCATCAAATGTGAATCTAATTCTTTGAAGAAGTCATAAAACACACTTTAGTGCATCAATCGATGCATTCTGGTGTATCGATCGAAATGAGGCATTTAGTTTACTGTGTGTACGACGCTGCCATGCCTGCATCGACGCTAGGATTCCCCATTTTGAACACCTACCGTAACGTTTTCTTCCGTATTAAATCTACAAGCCGCATCTTTCAGTTGCCTTATGTAAGCAACTCTATCTAGTTTTGGCCCATAACTTCTTAATGAAGCGTTTCCGGACGGGATTCCTTGCGCCATATTGGTCAATCCATCCACTTTGCCAGTTTGATTCAAGGTCACGGAAACACCCTGCCTTCATAATCTTTCTTTATCCTACGAGTTAAGTTGGAGAGAGATGACAGTTCAAGATATTTCAGCACCGTCTGGCTACTACTGTGGGGCTAGATAGACCGTGTCAGAATTTGCAAGCTCTCCGTTACGTTCTTTCCCGACGCTTTCCAGTCGTCCGAATCGAAAGGTTACCGAGTAATCTAGTAGCTAATTTTACCATCAGGTGTCAGTTCGAGCGTCACTCACAATGCTCTGGTGCGCAAACGCTAACTACAGAAGGCAGACGCCAACGAAACACTTTTTCCAGCTATTTACTACTTAAAATAGAGATTTGTGTCATGTGATTTCTTCTTTTATATTTGTTCTAAATACAGGGTGAGTTAAAAGTACTGAACCACCCTAATAAAACACAAACGGGCTGATTTCACAACGACAAATCTACAAATGTAGTCAAAATATTCTAACACGAGGTAAATGCTTCGAAAATAGACAGACACATTCTCTGACAAAAACATGATTTCAACTCCAAGTGTAATTCAACATTCAAATGCGTTTATCGAAGTGCGATAATCATTTAAAGCAATTGTTCAATTGATTCTACCTCCACATAATCATATTGATGATAATTATCCGTTGGACAACCTATGAATAATGAATGCCAACGACGACATCAAACGGCGTTTAAATGCTCATCGCGATGAATATCATCTATTTTCATAGCATTTGTCGCTTGTCAGTTTCTGGGAACTGAATAACAATTTCTAAAAAAAAAACCACTACTCGGGTGATTTCACGTCGAAATGTTTACACCTGACCTCTCGAATTGATTTTTTTTTTGTAAGTGGTGAAGATGCTATTCACATGAAACACACAAAAGGTTTTCGACGAAATCATTTAAAAATGCTTTTTAACAAAGCACGGATTTTTGAAACTAGATAGGCAAAAGAGGTTCCATTTCGAAAGCAAGGAGCCACACATATTGAGTCCAAGACCGTATGTCCGAATTGTTCAATGTTGAATAGAAAAAAAATAAAATCTTAAGCACCCTTGCGTCCTCTCCGTCTTGATTAAATTTGATAATTGTGTTTTTCCGTTTAATGGTAGAAAATGCATTTTGAAAACTGTATGAGCAGGCTTGTGTCGAATTCTACATGAGTTCTGAAAAAAAAACCTTTTGTGCTCCAAGTGAAAACCATTACCACTTTAATGACTTCCATTAAGGATATATACGAGTACATTCAAATGCATTTAAAAATTTATTTTAAGCTCAGTTTAATTGGAACTGGAGATGCAGTAGGATCCGAACCTTTATGTGATTTTACCGGGTATCGAACTCGGAACCCATAGATTACAAGCCATGTTGCAACTATGATATTCGTGGAGGCTCCTATAGCTACAGCTCTTGTCTAGTCTTATGGCGGACGGCCTGTAAGCTGGCAAGGGAAGTGGGGAACGAGGAAGTGACCGATCCAGCGTCATAAGTAGGGCTCGGAACTTGAGGAAAAATCCTTTTTTTCCCCTAGTGTCCGAAGACGAGGCCCAACATAATATATGTTCATTTTGGGTCATTGTAGGCCAGAAAAAGGTGGGTTTTATTTGTCCTTTTTTGCCTTTTTCGGCGTTGTTTGGCTTATTGGTCCTTTTTTAGCTTTTTTTTTAGGTCTTAACGGCTTTTTTTTGCAACTTAAACTTCTTTCGACTCCGTTTTTACTGCCCATTCTCAATTCGATTCATCATCAGTTCATCACCTCTTAAACATCCTTTCTGTAGTAAAGAAATAAAAAAAAGAGAAAAAAATATATTTCAACCATCCCTGAAACGAGAGAAAAACATTTTTGGACGACTGAAGCAGGTACGGTACAAGGTCCTTTAACCGTAACTTGTGTGGAAGGTCACGCTGTAAGTGGCAACTTTATCTTGTTTTGAAGCTTTCAGCACTGTGTATACGACCAGACAGCACGCGCCTGCAAAGATCTCAAGTCAGATAAGGAGGTGCCGCGCATATTCATTAAATATGTAATTAAAACTGAGGTTATTAATTAGTTTGGATCACATTTATACGGCCTTTTTCAGTTTTTATGTCCTTTTTTTATATTTTTAGGCCTTTTTATAGGTCTTCAACTTCCGAGCCCTAGTCATAAGAAACACAGCAGCCTGTAGAACAAGGTGCGCGCAGCACCTCCTCCCGTGACGTCGTGACTCTCGGCGCCACCGTTGTTGTCTGGTTGGTCTGCGGCGTATTTCTCGCTCCCCACTTCCCTTGCCCGCACGAGGGCCGCATGCCGCAAGAGTAGACAAGAGCTATACTTTCATTTGTGCAAAGGCTCATTTCGGTCATTTACCCACACCTTAATTGGTGGACTATAAGACGATCTAGCAAATATCTCTCGCGGTTATTCCACCACTCAGCTGAGATATCACTAATATCACTAAAACGATACAGCAAAATAAACTGATAAGTACTTAAGCGTATTACTACATCACTCAAACTGTCCTCTAGCATCCACAACTCTTGAATGACCAAGATCAGTACGGCGACAGTGTTGGACAAATCACATCAGTCTCCGTTTTCTTCTTTTGCAAGCGGAGGAAATCTTGATTGTGCTGCATCAAATCTTGGTGGTAATGGCAGAGTGATGGAGGCTAGGGGACCGC
The DNA here is from genome assembly GCF_977018435.1 of Lepisma saccharinum. Lineage (NCBI taxonomy): Eukaryota > Metazoa > Arthropoda > Insecta > Zygentoma > Lepismatidae > Lepisma > Lepisma saccharinum. The sequence goes on along the minus strand of NC_139237.1, from coordinate 51,035,470 downwards.
CATTACCTCCCTGTAATGAAGTTTGGCGGAAACTTTCTGGCGTGCAGGTGACGTATGAACACAATTTCCTGCCGGTCTGGTCTCTCTGTCCCTTCAGGAACCTGTCACGGCCAATGCCGTCCATTGTGCTTGCGAGAGGGACAATGCTGTTGTTCTTTCTCATTGTCCGCAGCGGTAATGGCGTCGTGCGAGGGCGACCGACTAGTGACCTCTGTAGGCATACTCTGGAACTACATCTACGCAACTTGATAACGGTGCAGCCTCGTGGGCGTAGGAGGAGGCCTGACCCCAATCAAGAATATATTTAGTGGCTGATCCGGGGTGTTCAGACCACCCCAAAAGAGTTTCCAAGAACGAAAAATACTTGTTAAGCTTTGTTGTTTTATTTTTCTCGATAGACTCATATGGAGTAAATCACTTCTGTATTTATAATATTTGCCAAAGTCAATGCAAAATAATAACAACAATAATAATGCAATAGCAATACGTCGTCGCCCTGTAATCAAGAGGTCGTGCGTTCGATACACAGTGGAGGCGCATAGTGACTCTGGTCCCACTTTAAACTGGAATTCGACTCCCGTTCTGCGCATAAAGCGGACTCAAAAACAAACTCCAACCAACAAGCAGTAGCAACGAAAAACTTAATTTTTATCATCTGGAACCGACGGCATACGTATTCAATAAATCTCCCATATTTGTGTAATTATGGAACCGTTTTCTAGATGGAACAACTTTTTACACTACAAACTTTTAGTATCTCTATTTTAAGTTTATTTTAAGCCTGCTTAATGCACAAATAGGCTAATGGGCACTATATCTTCAGTATTAAGTGCGATTCGAACTACTGTGTGCATACGCCTGGTATCGAACCCGGTACTCATTAGCTACAAGGCCTACCGCTACGTCATCGTAGAGGGCAGAATACATGGTGTTGTTTCTTTATTATCCATCCATCTTTTTATCCAATCACATAACAACAATAATAATAGATTCTTCTAATAAGTATTATTGGAGAAATATATTTAAATAATAATATTTATTGTCATTGATAGGTCTCGAACTCTCAATAGGGGGCGAAGGTTCTCCTGAAATTGACGGTTACTATTTCTTCCTAGAAAAGACTTGGATGTGTGTGTGTCTCTTTGTGAGAGTCCCGTCTTCATTTTTATCCAATTTTCGTTCATTCCCACTGCAGCGACTAGCCTACAGAGCAGATAACCGATACGGAAGACAATGGGCGTCTCTTCGTATATAAGTTCGGAAGGTGACGTCCATATTTTGTACTTATGCACTACATACATTTTAGTGTATTCAATCGGTAATATGTATATATGTTTCACACGTATCAAAGCAACCTGAATTACAAATTGTTTTGCTTATTGCATCCCCCATACATGCATTGTAAAAAATAAATTCAATAAAATAAAATCCCGATCAATATCTGTCAACTACACATCTACACTGACAGTCCGAAATAAGTTTATTGTTCACATTAAACTATTCATGTGAGCTTTCCGGTCATGTTGATCATCGTACTTTGTAAACAACGCTCTCATTATAGCTCAAGTTAATTAAAATGTTCGATTTCATCTCTACATGACTAATTACATTAGGTTCGAATAATTACGTCCCTTCGTAAATCCAAAAGTTAGGGAATCACATTTTGTAACATTAATTTTGTGTGGTGAAAGAAATCAAAGAGCACTGTCTAGTACTGAATACATTAAAAATTAAAGTATTTTTTACATAATGTTTCCATTGATCAGTAAAAGTTAAATAAAAATTACATTCGAGGTATTAATTTTATTGCGAGTTTTTTGTACAATTTTTAGAAGCTTTGTTCAATTCTGTAAAACATGTAAAACATGACCTATCCAGCTAAAGTAATTATATCTATCAAGACCACAGCACAAAGTGAATGTAACCAACGTTCTCCATTATATAAAATGCTTTCTCATGAATACAATCCGCCACTTTTCATCATAGCTATTTAGGAAATATGATTGAATATAATTGTTATTCTTATAAACGTTTTCGTTATTCAGCAACATTTAAGCAGTTAATTTAAGCAACGTTACATGTATTTTAACAAGGGTATCTATCAAACATAATTAAGTCATTTTTAACTAATATTCTTAATAATTTAAAGTGACATCTATGAAAAGAACCAGTTTTACGTAATACGCTTTAGGAACGCATTAATGTATAACAGTAGGGCTTCAAAATTTAATAATAACTATAATTTATTTCAAGTGCTGAGCACAGTTTAAAACCTGATACATCTCTAAATAAATAAAAATTACATTTCACAGGTGAAATATGTAATACTAATAATATTATTTAATAATATGAAACTTATCATTGGTAACTACCAATGTTTCTCGTTGCACAGTGTGATGTAGCAAATATAATAGTGTTCTTTGTCATATTATTACAAGGCTATGAAGGAAACTGTTAGTTTCTTTTTAAGCAATATTCTTAATCACTGAAGAAAGCTACATTGCATAAACAATCCACAAGATTTATTTTTAGCCAATGTTCTTAATCACCTTGGGAGGCTATACAATCTAAATAAATTACATGAAGAAACTAAACAACTGAATTTACTAGCAACAAGTTATGAATATAGCACCCTTTCAACTCATTCGCCGTCATTCAACCCCACATTCGAGATTAGTCTAAAATAGGCATTGGACCGACGGAATTTTCTTTAAAAGTAATGCCTTGTTCTTTGTAGCTAATCAGTGGTGATTTATTCATTCTTGGTTTTGGACTTTTAACCACTGTGTTATTTTTAAAAAAAAATACCAACGTTTCGGAGGCTGAATCTGCCTCGGTCTTCAGGGTAGCGGGTAGTCTGTTAAATCATATGGTGTCTATAAATGGTTGCCCTGGAGGATTATTCGCGGTGGCCCAGGCTCCACCTCGTCTGTCGGTCACAAGGACCTCTATATACATTAATTTGCCAGGGAGGATTATCAGTGGCCCAGGCTCCACTTCGTCAGGTGGCCACGTCAAGAACTTTTTGTTTTATGTAGGTTGCAACATAATCCTCCCTGGCAATTTAATGTATGTAGAGGTCCTTGTGACCGACACACGAGGTGGAGCCTGGGCCACCGCGAATAATCCTCCAGGGCAACCATTTAGAGACACCATATGATTTAACAGACTACACGCTATCCGGAAGACGGAGACAGATTAAGACTTCGAAATGTTTGTATTTTTTTTTAAAAAAAAAAATAACACTGGTTAAAAGTCCAAAACCAAGAATAATGCCTTGTTGAATTGGTCACGAGGGCTCAATTCGTAGAGCACTGCTACATTGCTACATAGCATTTCCGACAAGGTGTTATTTTCATCCTACAATGTCCCTACACAATGTGACTCCAGGACTTATCAAACCTCCAATCAACGGATATCCCTGTAACCCTTGGAGGTAAAGGCGGCCGTAGCGTGGTACTGATCACATCACTTCCATAGTAGAGCCATAACTTCACACCCAGTGGTTCCCAAATTGTGCGTCAGCGTTCCAATATTTTCACTGAAATGACATTATTATAAATATGTGCTTATTTATCTACTTTTTACACAGAAAATATTTCTGAATTTGAAATATGTGTTTATTTTTTAACTTAAGGCAAGCAACCTAACATCACTAACTGAGCCTTGCAAGTGTTAGATAGGCCTTCATTTTGACTTGAACGCCGCGGAAACGTTTTGAAGCAGTAAGGGTGCCGTGAAATGAAATAATTTGAGAACCCCTGGTATAGGCAATGGGTGCTTACCGATTGCGTGGTGGTAACATTGTTTCACTGCAATGGAATGAAGGGTTCCAGTGTTCGATCTACGATAAAGGCACACAGCACACACAGCGAATTTAAACTGTAGACCGCGAAATAACACTCTGAGCATAAACATTGGCTTTTGGCAGTTTTCATACGGCGGGTGGTAAACAGAGAAAATTAAATGCATCAGATCTATTTGAAGCACCAGAAACACATCGATTGAAGCACTAAAATGTGCTTCTTGGCTTTTGCCAAGGATAAGATTTACAGTTACATGCATTTTGCAACATGCCGCACGTTCAACAAACAACGAACTCTTATACTTTACTTACGTTGCAACTCGCCAAACACAAACTTGCAGCTTGGTCCTTGCTATGACTTACCTTAGGGTATTAACTTAAAAAGAGTACAAGTAATGTTACTAGGACCTTGAAATATATACACCGGCTGCACAGAGCCGTTTACAATATTTTTAACAGAAATGTGAAACTTTAACGAAAGGACGACGTTGCATAGTTTACCCATAAATGCTAGCGTTTATACAGTCGTAGACATGATACCTCTAATATTTACCTCAGGGCTTGCTGGGTGGAAACAGCGCAAGTCACTAGAAGAGTTATTCAGAGAAACCGCAGCTCGATTTAACATGTTTATTACAAAAGCGAACTAATAACTGTTTACAAGAAAAGGTGCGAGTTATTTAAGTGTAAATTCTTTACAGTGCTTAAATAAAAATAACTACATTTACAGAATAACTACAGAACTATTACAGAACCTTTGACAGTGTATGAGACTTTTATAACGAACATTTCCTATGTCAGCACTTCCCATTGTACATTTGTTTAATCTATACTCTGCATTTAATAATTATTTCTACTCTTCAAATGAGAGAGGCCTACTCACGAGCTAAAGGATTAATAGAATAGTTTTCTAATATAACCCCCCAAAACACCTGTCAAGGGACTCGAACTAAGAGGCCACAATAAATAAAGGAAAAAGCCCCAAACAAAGGTACAGCTTTATTCACAAAGAGCAAGGGGAGTTAGAGGAATGACTTTGCCCGTTAGTGCGCCTGTACTCAGGAACGGACGAAGAAAGAAAAAGGGGAGTGGTCCGTTGGAGCGCCCATAGTTGGGAACGGACGGGAAGATCTGGCGGGGGGAATTCATTCAGGATTTGAACCGGGGAACCAGACCTTGAGGGAGGGGGGACATCCATATTAGGAACCTCGTTGAGGAATTTCATCTGGGGCTTGCACCCCATCAACCAGGTCTTTGCAGTTGGCATCCCGCAGACAACTCAGGGGGTGCTCGTTCGGCGGCGCAGATCGTATGCGCAGTTGTCCGTAGATGCATGACGTCACCATCGAAGCACTCGGCACGGAAAAGGCTGGTTCCTTATGCAAATATTGAGAAATTTGACAACGAATATCTTCTAAAATATAGTAGCAAGGGAAAAGCTACAACTTTTACTGTTAAGATTCATCCTTTCTAATCAATTTATCACAAAGTTGATTCAAATGTGTAAAATGGTTTTCAAGAAATCGTGTTACGAAGGAACCCCTGTTTTGTTCTCTCCAGGCTTCCAATGTAAGGGAGTTTTAACTTAAGCGCGTTGGATTTCTCTTTGCTCTATGTTTTGAAATAATATAATTTTGTTCTTGTCAACTGAAATCATGCCTAAATGCTATGGAAAGCTGTGAAAACTAATGGAAGAAATCTAAAATATCACAGCTTGATTGATATAAAAAATGCGAGATTGCCCATTTTTGTGAAAAAGGCATTGTGCGAGATCTAAAAGCAAAACTTTATAATATTGTATGTAAATGTAAGGGTGTAATAAACGTGACTGCTTCCCAGGCACGTATCCGAGGTGGGGGGCTTAGTGGGCTCAAGCCCCCCCGAAAGTTTTCGGTTTACAATAGATAAAATGAGATTTTTTGTTTCTTGGGGTGTCAAATAAAATAATGTGACGTTAATTTACGGAGAGAAATAATTATCGAGGCAAGACGGAGAATATTTTATAACCCTGTTATTGGTAACAGCTCGTATCCAAGGTGGGAATCAGGGGGCTCAAGCCCCCCTTCAGAAAATTTTCAGTTTACGCTAGATTAAATTATGTTTTTGGCTTCTTGAATAATATGGTGATAATTTGAGAGAGATAATTATCTAGGCAAGACGGAGAATGTTCTATAAGCCTGTTATTGTTAATAGCGCGTATCCAAGGTAGGGATCAGGTGGTTCGAGGCCCCTCCCCCCCGCTCCCCAAGGAAATTTTTCAGTTTACACTGATAAAATTAGGTTTTTGACTTCTTGAATAATGTGACGATAATTTAAGGAGAGAAATACTTATCAAGGCAAGACGGAGAATGTTCTATAACCCTGTTATTGTTAATAGTGCGTATCCAAGGTAGGGAACGTAACTCGTGGACTCCCCCCACGAGGAAAGTTTTCATTTTACACTAGATTAAATTAGGTTTTTGTCTTCTTGAATAATGTGACGATAATTTTAGGAGAGAAATACTTATCAAGGCAAGACGGAGAATGTTCTATAACCCTGTTGTTGATAATATTGCACGTAAACTTTTCTTACGCTTTCGGTGTTGTCGTAGCGAACTTGAACACTATGTAGAAGAGACTTGTCAGCATTTGGAAGCTGCACAACAAAGGTAGCGCCGCAGGTAGGGCGATTCGGATTCATCGTAATTTTTTAATCTCTGGAAAGCGCGAGAGGGAACGTTCTTGAAAAAGAGGAGTCGAACTACTGGCAATATTTACGAATGGTGATATCTGCGGAACGTTCTAGAATATAATGATGATATTAATACGCGGCTTCAATTTCCCGGTTGATCTGTAGAACAGAATACGTGGAGACTTCAGAGGTAAGTGTGACAATTCATACAGTCGATTAGTGATCAGTCAGTGTCCATTGGTTGCTTTATAAGATCTAGTGATTCGAAAATGAAATGGACTAAATACCGTAAAGTAACGAAGTCTACCACTAGTTCCAGTTCGGTCCCAAAGCTAAAGACATTGACGACAGCGGAACGTCGAGTAGTGCTACGAGTAGTTCGGGTCGAAAGACGAAGAGATCGAAGGTCTCTCTCTCTAAAGTGAATATTTCGGCAGTATCGGGCTGGACATTGGAGCGATTTATTAAAAAAGAAATAAGCTGCACAGATCAACTGAAAATCAAAGTTTTGAGTGATGATTTGGTTGTACCAGGACCAAATATTGTGTATGCAGTCCGAGAATTCCATGGCATAAAAAAATACTTTTGTTTAAGGCTACTGGGTTCGACACACAGTCAACAGGCAATTTTGGACACTTGCGAGTGCTTAGGCATGAATATGAACAATTTGGTGGGTTTCGGCTTTTATAAGAGCTGCAAACATGGGAGGACAAGACACATTAGTGGTGTTCAGGCTCGAATGAGAGAGAAATATTTGTGAACTGTCTGATTCCAGTTGCCAGCACACAGTTTCAATCTTGCGTTGTCGAGTGGATTGTGCATTCCGTGCATGTGTAATAACTTCGTAAAAACACTTCTGGTACATAGATGTTTTGATGCCTGATGAGAAGAAATGGACAAACATACATACATACTGAGATGGTTCCGGCACACAATATTAATGCATGGAAACAGAGGAGTTGAGTGGTAGAAAATGTCCCGATTTCACGTTCTTATTAAAATGACAGCCTTAAACGCCGCACCCCGTGGCCGAGTGGTTAGCACATCGCGCTGCGACGCTGGGGGTCCCGGGTTCGAATCCCGCTCGGGCATGGTTGTTTGTAAATGTCAATTCATCAATTTCATAATTTCATCCCTCATCCCCATCTTCGCAACTTAGCCAAGAGGCACAAAACGCGAAGTAAAATAAAACAAATCAAACAAACAAACAAAGACAGCCTTGAACAGTGGCGACGATTTAGGAGATAGTTTCTCCCCATTCTTTTGCCTCCACACTATCACACTATGGCCTCTTAATGCTTGTCTCCTTGTCCACCCCCCCCCCCCACATTTTGGAACCCAATTGCCACCACTGGCCTTAAACATACAATTGTGATACCCCTTTAAAAAATGGTATTCAGCCACCGCCCCGAAAGGAATTCCTGGATACGTGCCTGCTGCTTCCCGTAAAATATCACTGAACTCTCCGTTCTTCTTCTTCTGTCTTTTCTTTGGCGCCGTCAATAGCTTCAACACGTTGTTTTTTTATATATATTTGTCACATATTTGTTTTAATTAGTATTCTGCTCGTTCGGCCACCTGAACGCAGCAGCTACGGCTCAAAGGGCAGTGTAGTTACACCGGAAGAAGGCTCGGAAATGGCAGGCTTCAGAAGTTAACTCATCCAATTTAAATTAAACAGGTATGTGCTCTCTCTAAATTTAAATCATAGTTCACAAATAATTTGATTAAAAGTTTTAAAAGTATCTATTTTACTTAATAGCGTATTAATTGGTGCATTCTTCTCCAGCATAGCCATAGGCAGTGACCACACTACGTGGGGGGGGGACAGGAACGCCCCCCAATTCTCGTTCGACAATTTCTCTCTCTCTCTTATCTGCCCCCAGTAAAACGACGGAATAATAAAAATGATTGCCCCGGGAAAATATGATTTTACCCCTCCATCTTTACTATTGCGCTGTCATTAGCTACAACATATTTTGATTTCTATTGTTCCCACATATTTATTTTAATTTTACTATTGGGAATCATATTCCACTGTGTTACCTCACGTAGCCATCCCCCCCCCCACACACACACACGTACGACTTCAGTTGTAAGTTTTAGACTAAGCTTGTCAAATATCCACTTATATCTTTGTATTCTTGAACCATTTAAAAATATATATATATTTCGCCCCTTCTTCTGGACTATTTCATAGGTATGTTTTCCCACTGGAAGCCCCTTTGCAGATCGAGATCCGGGGCTATAACCTTCCCAAGCCACCGTCCCCTCCAAAAACTCTCTTGGCCTCATGAAAGACAAATATATGTATTTCTACGAAATATTAATTTGACTTGGCAGTTTCTTTTTTAGAATAGAAATAAGTTTTAAATTTTAATAGCTTATAAATTTACACTAGCAATTTTGAGTAAAGGTTTTGCGTAACCCTAAAAGTACATTTTGAAACTGCAAGGTCAACTCTCGATATTTCAGATATATTAAAAATTTTCATCACAACGTCTAGTAATAATTATTTGTTACTTCAATAACCTCCTCGCAAATGTTTCTCGCATATTAAAACATAGATGCCAATTTCTGTTTATTTCCTTGTAATGCTGACCTCCGTGGCGAAGTGGTTAGCACAACGCATTACGATGCCAAGGGCCCCCAGGTTCGAATCCCCGCCCGGGCATGGGTCTACTTTCCTTTCTTCAATTTCATCATATCATCACGCATCCTCATCTTTGCGATTAGCCATATGTAACAGATAAGCGAAGTAAAATAAACTAAGTATATTAATCAATTATTTTTTAAAACTCTTTAATTCTTCTTTAGCATGCCACGTTTTTGTTAAAATTATATTACGATTTGTAAAATGACGAAATTCTAAAGGAGAACACGCGAATTTCTTTGTAGCGCATCGGTCCGAAAGTTTCAGGAATATTCATTTTCAAAATACATTTTTTCACATGTACTTTGCCCCCTTTTAAAAGTAGCGCGTTTTCAATTATGTTACTAATCATTAAAAGGATGCCTCAATACCATCTTGGAGGATGACAATTATTATTTTCCCCCTCGTAAAAGTAATAATATACTTTCGCTCTCTGAATCTCCCATATAAATGCTAGGGGCCGTCTGCTTCAGCCGAGCTCACTGCTTCTCCGGCGACGTCACGCGTTCGTGTAAGATCGGCAGTCTTCGGATGGCTTTACCTAATCTCTATATTCCTTGAGACAACTGAGCTCCTCCACCCTGACACGCTACTTATATAAAAGTGTCGCTGTAACATGATGGCCGAAATTGGAACTATCGGGTACGCGTAGCAAACCTCCAATATTTACACGTTTCCTACTAAGCATATGTAAATTACCCTTTTTAGTACTGTAGAAAACACCAAACCAATAAATAACCAGATGTACATGTTGGAAAACGAAAAGCATTTTGGCTAAGTTATAAAACAACAATAGGAACTGAGAAACGCAGCGCAGATGAGATAATAAAAATAAATCAGTCAACAATGGAAACAAATGCACTCAGAGCTGTTCTTCATCAAACACACATGTCAAACTGCCACTATCAATTTTCAGGCTGACAAACCCAAGCGATACCAACTGCGTTTTTGTTTCAACTATTAAAATGCAAGAACCGCGGGTTCGTTGCAATTTTTATAGTTTGTTAAGGTAACACCAAAATGCATCATGTGATGCAAGTGAGTATTTATTTGGTGTAGTTATTATTTAATGCACCAATAGATGTATAGCCCCAGTCTTCAACGCAGTGCCACTCTGGCACAACCTCAGAGAAAGCCTACCTGACACTCTGGTTTTCGCGCCAGCACTTGTTTTTTCTGAGAAGCGCTGTTCTCACTTTTACCTGCAATGTTCAACACGAACTGCGACGATGTTACACACCCAAGGTCTCCACATTGTATAAAAAAAATATCAAAACACAATAACACAACCTAGGAAGGATAACGCAACCGCACGTTCAGAAATCTCTAAAGAAACTGAATTATCAACATCGTATTTACTCCACGTGGACTTGACAAGTACTGTCATTTCTTCGACGGACGCTATTGGTGGGAAATGTTAGAGAGGACGATTTACTCGACTCCATGTGGACTTGACATATGATTGTTAGAAGGAAACCCGATCTTTCGGAACTATCTTTGAAGTCAACTGAGGTTCCAAAGAGCGATGATGCACTGATCTACAGTCTTTATGCATTTTTGTTTCGACTGATGCATTTCTTTTCCTGTGATATTAATAGAACGAGAGCTGAATTTGGTGAATGCTTGTTTACTTATTGGTAATTATGAAGAACCTAAAACTGTTACCATTAGGGGTTGAGAAGTAGGAGCGAGACAAACATCCCTGAAAGCAAGAATTAAATACATTACCCGCCCCTTAAGAAAAGTCTCGAATAGACCCAGCAAAGGACACCTTCCCAAGTAATGAAAGTTCATTTCGTCTCCATCCTTCTTCATCTTCTTCTTCTTCTCTCCATTTCATTTTCCGTCTTAGCAATCCATTTTCTTCAATCTTCAACTGCGATTGATTGACTTTGGTGAAACCCCTTTTGGCCTCCTCAACCCCCCACCCTTTCCTCCGGGAGCCAATCTGCCTAGTCCCTGCCCAGGTAAAAACGATCTCAAAGGAAACCTCCTTTGATCTAGACAGATTGAGCTTCGGGGGAATCGTACGAGGAAGGAGGGAGGGGGTGTACCTATTTCAGGAGGTGTGTTTGGACCGTGTTTCAGGTTCATGATTAAACTTTTACCTTACATGAAGCCGCAATGATTATGAGATGTTTTTTCTTCTTTCAGAAAATCGCATATTTTCAAAGGGGGAGTTGCAATATTTCCTTCTCGCTAATAACTTTCTACAAGAACCGTATTTTACCTTTTTTCCCCCAGAAAATAGAAATACACTTAATTACGGTCTTTTCATCAAGATAGTTGTAGATTTTATAAGGAACTTTTTTCTTTTAACTTTTTCAATGCAAGTTCATGTGACAGAAATCTTATGCTTGTATGAAACTAAGTTAACGATTTTTGCCCAATTCTATTCAATAAGCTCTATGGCTGGTCTGCTACATAAAAATACAAATTTAAATTTAGAAAATATAATTCCATTCTAAATGCATTAAAATGTGCCCCGATGGCGCAGTGGTAGCGTCGTCGCCTTGTAATCAAGGGGTCCCGGGGTTCGATACACGGTGGAGGCACAAGTGGTTCCGATCCCACTATAAACTGTAGGTCCAGTCCCGATTAGCCTTACTGTGAATAAAGTGGACCTAAAACACCAAATCAATAATTAAAATGCGAAGGGTGTTCTCCACGTTCAAAATTAGGCCCGTTCCTTTTTTTCCGAATTATTTAGTACTGTGAAATATTCAAAATACTAAACCTTTGTTGTAAGTACACAATACTAGTGCGATAGTAAAGGGAAATGATGTAGACGAGACAATCGAAAAAATAAAAAAAGTATAAAATAAAGTGAAGAATGGTCATTGTTAGGCTTACCATATTTTTTGCGTCCAACCCAGGACATATTCGCGATCAACTTGTTACTGCCGAATTACAGTTGTTGTTTTTTTACAAAAATAAAGTGAAATTACTTATTAAAAGCCTTAACATTTTATTGGAACATTAAACTATAATTTGTAATATGAAAAAATATTAACATTATTTTAAAAAATCAATCAATTAATTTTCAAATGTTTAATTCAATAATACATTTTCTGATGTTTAGGAAGCCTCTCTGTTCTAGGTAGCATTATCTGTTTAGTAGACTCAGTTGTACTTTTCATTTCTTCAGAAATGGCTTTTTGTTTTAATAACATCATAAAATTCACATGAAAGTTCTGAAAAAAATTTAACATTCAGCAGATGTTTAACAGTGGATACTGAAAGTCTACCTCTTTCTGCAGACCAAATATACCCTATAACTGAAAACACTCTCTCAACTGGAGCCGATGTTTTAGGCAAAGACATAACAAATAACCAAACTGAACCATTGTAGAAATGTTGGCGCATGAAATATAAGTCTTTTGAAGCACCTTATAAATTGCTTGCCTTGACCACCAAGTACGGAAACGGAACCGCTCGGAAGTCGATATCTCGAAGAAAGAAAACGTATAATCGATCAATCCTTGCCGTTCATAAATTCTGGTCGTGAATATTCAATACCGGTAACTATATTCATGTTCAGATTTTGAAAACCCCGGACATTTTGCAATCCCGGACAGCTCTAAAAAAACAGGATTGTCCGGGCTAATACCGGACGTATGGTAAGCCTAGTCATTGTAGAGTAAAACCTGTCAAAGATACATAATTTCTAGTTATAAATATAACGGATATTAAATTAGTCCGACAACGTAAACATACTTGTGAAATAAAAACGAAATTCTAAGCTATATGCACTGAGGATATTAAAACGTACGCTAAACACAAAATCGTTAATTCTGGTAGCCTATATTGTACAATGTTTCGTTTAGAAAACTCGTCGGCTATTTTAGATGCATTTAGAAAACAGAAGCAAGCAAAAACAATTTTCAGTATTTCTATAAAGCAGAGCATCGTTCAAAGCTTAGTTAAAAAAAAAAAAACAAGTATTAATTAAACAGTTACGACTGCATTACATGCAAAATATTATTACCACACAAATCTCAGAACACCCACACGCATTTATTATATATACAACATACTTCACCATATCGATGTTCATTAAAGGACCACGACAAACGTCAATCAAAATATTCAACCATCTACTAAATGGTACAAAGGCAGAAAAGTGTATGACAATGTTGGAAAATATTTCAGCGCAAATGAGTATTTAGATAGTAAATTACATGCATTTTGTAATTAATTATATTGTTTGTCTAACAATTAAAAATAAGTGAAACTGTACTGAACCCTCTACGTGGTGTATATATATTGAGAAATAAAATCCAAATTCAGTATTAAGAAAAATCACAAAGAAATTAAAAGACACGATAGTATAGTATTGGAAGACAAGACAATTGAAACAATGCAGAAACTTAAAAAATATATAGACAATTAAATTAGTGAAGTTAAATTGTATGTGAATTTCTATACATTCACAGAAATTTGTGGATTTGTTATAGCTTCCGACAGATAATTATTCACTACCCATATGATATCTAAAGTTAACACTTTGACATGTTTTGTTTGGAATTCTGGCAGTAATCTTTAACTGCCTGAATTATTATTTGCGTTTATTCAATTACTTTTTTTTATATAATTTGCTCTCATTAAAACACAGATCGTCTCCGCAACTTCCTCTACAAAAACACACAAACAATGGTGTCAGCAGCATCTTGGTCTGGAGGGGGGGGGGGCAAGTACCAAAATAAACGTGTCAATAATAATAATAATAATATCATCATTAGTAGTAGTATCAGTAGTTATAATGATAGCAGTAGTATTAAAGACGTTATTATCCTCGTAAATCACACAAAAATTGGGTAAAAGTCTGTGCTAAAGCATTTTTGTTTGACCAAACAATTCGAAATATTTTTTCCAACTCCCTCACTTTCACATTAGCTAATAATGGAAAACAAGTACACAAACTGTAATTTTGAAAGCGGAAATCCATGACGAATATAATTTTTCTTGAACATATGTCATGTACAACATATGTTTTACACACAAGCAACATGGAGCGACGTGAAATAAGATAATACATATGCAACATGTTGACACTAAATTGAGTATGTGTTCAAAGTTTCTTTCGGGTATATATATATATATATATATATATATATATATATATATATATATATAACCTATTATTTAAATACATTACACAATCAATTCATCCACCTCAAAATAAACCAACAGCAAAAATGATATAATTTTTCTGTCAAATGTAAGCGCTCCTTTTCCTCAAAACAATTGTTCATGCACGTAAGACAAAACTGTTTAGCAGCAACAGTCTGAAGTACACAGTTGGACTTACTTCTCTCTTTGGTAATTTACAATGCATTATAGAAAATAATTACATTGCGAGCGAAGAAATCAAGAAATGTTTTGATCCAAATTTATGCAAACTTAAAACAATATTGATTTTTTGGAGCGCCAAAAATTTCACAGGCTCCATGGAATTCTCTTTTACATTTTTTTTCATTTAGATCGTTCGGCTCCCAGGGCCGACTCCCGCCACCTACGGTTCTAAACTTCCTGAGACCGTAAGGAAAGCAGTTATTACAGCAAGAAAATTTTACGAAATGTATCTTTATTTGTATAAAATTTGAAATCAAGGGGACAATTTCCCCTCTGTGCTCCCCCCCCCCCCCTTGCTGGTGCATTAGCCGTCTGGAAGAAAAGATGCAAGAAATACGTGACAACTAATTGCATCATGAGTATCCTTTTGTCCTGCTGCTTTTAGATTCTGCTTCTTTCTTCCAATGTTTGCTCCCCCTCCTTGCACCCCTAGAATTTATTTCCGTCCAAGGTTGGGGGAGGGGGTAATGCCCCACCTGTGGTTACGCCACTGCGCATGGCTTAATCACAAAATTAAATTCCCGCCAAGATATCTCGCCTAAATAACAATGCCACAGAAAGAGTGTCCATATGGTCACGCAAGGCAGTTAAGGGTTAATGTTCCACACTTCGAGATTGATGCACAAAACATATTGCTGAATTTCCAGTATGAGGGGTCTTCGTATAGCTGGACTTTACAACATTCACTCTGTTATCATATCATAAAAGTGTGATGAGTCTGGAAAACTATTTTACGTTGCAATTTGTTACTATTCATGCACATCTCAATAATCAATTTGTTTTGTGGTTTCCACACAATATTGAGCTTGATTGGTTTTCAATTTACACAAACACGTTTATAAATCAATGCCGCGTATAAAAACCCAAAGCGTTGTTCGCTAACAGTAATTATAATGGAAGATATTAACTGGACGTAAAATGCGCAATAAAAAATTAAGCTTTTTTCCCACAAAGCAGTTTTTCCCCTGGTGTATATGCAGTAATATAACGGGGGAAAACATCTCGTGTGGTGATCATTAATTTTTATCGATTTTACTAAAAGCGTCTCGAATTTGAAAACCCAAATTCCAAATCTCTATTGAGGAGATGTGTCTGCAATGATTCATGTATTTTGCGTAAAAAGGGGACAAGCAAACCATTACACGATTCCTAGTCTACCAGAACATCATTGCCTTGTTTGCAAGTATTTCTAATGAGTGGCTAAGATGTTGGACGTGCATTCGAAAGGTTACAAGTTCAAACCCTAAGCTCACATCTTGATTGGTAAAACAGAGTTGTCGATCATAGTTTACCTTGGAATTTGTGACGTTATATTGCCAAATGTTGTGAATTTCCATACATGTAGCGATAATATGTTGATAGTGCACATTATGTGAGATGTTTGTATAATTCAAACTTTAGTATTTGCATATTACACGCAAGAATGAGACTAATGCCTACCACCTTAACATCATAATTATATTACATAAATTTTACATCGATCATTCACCACTGCAGATTATGCTCTCTCAGTGACGTTGTTTCGACACGTGTCTTGCAATTATTCCTCCACTGTAATCAGCGATATAATTGTCGTATTGTAATTGTTTTTACAGTATATTATAATGTAAACGCCGCCAATGTTCAAGTTATATGCTCCACCTTTCTGCACTCTCGAGTGACATGTTTTTATTTGACAACAACGAATGAAACGTGTGATATTGTTGAACTAATTGCACTCATACATTTTACCTATACTATATTTCGGGAATCTTCGGAACAAGGCTCCGGATGAAGGTAGAGCACGGGAGAAAGCGAGTAGAAAAAGCGAAGCAGTACATGATACTGCCAACAGGTGGTAGTTGCAGTCTTTTATCCCCTCTGCGCAATCCTGATCTCTCTCGTGTTCATTGGTTGAACCCTCTCGAGTCACTAATTGCGCAGAGACTTGCTGTCTCTCCAGGAATTCCTGAGACAGAGTATACGTCCTAATTTGTTTTTACGTTCATCCGGTCGTCCTTGAAAATATTATCAAGCTGCTAGTCTATTTTACGTCTACTTTATGCTCATCTAAAAAGTACCAATACAATATATGCGGTATCTGTGGTTTAGGCTCATTTTGTTGTATTCTAAAGAATTATCAAGATACTTGTCTGTGGTTAACTAAGATATTTATTTGTTAATTCAATCAGCATGCAATGGGTCAAGAACTACTAGCACCATCTGTTGAAAGTAATTGCAAGAACTTTGGACAAGATCGGTAGCATCCTCAGAACCTTATCAACAGTCCTAGGTTATCTAAGGGTTGCCAGGCGCATCAAAATTTACATAATGTGGAGTTATCGAAACTAAACGAAACTGCCAGAACAGGAGGTACTTTCTGAGAATGTTCAAAGCCTGTGGTACATGTTTGAAGCACACTAGATCCACGGTGTGTGTATCCCGAAAACCGGAAAATGGGAGATCAAACATGTTAACATCAAACAGGAAATACTCTGTGCGAAAAGACACTTTGAAGTCCCTCTTTTTGGAGTATAATCGCAGAATATGCTTGTCAACACGGAGCCCTCCAGGCAGGGGCGTACAAACAAACGGAGTGAAGGGGTTTGGGGGGGATTCGTCATGAGATCGAGGGCAAAACTGGGTTATGCGAGGAACTTGCATGCAAACGAAATTATGTCGTTTGAGGTTTGAACTTCACTCACTGGATGTGCAGAGGAGATGAATTTGGTCAAAGGCTATCAAGAGGTTATGAAAGCTCCATCCGTTACTCTAGTTGAGGCTTGAAAATGCCCAATGCTGGTCCTTGCGTTAAATATTACTGGAGGAATTTCGCAATTTGAGTGGTGAATATTGTACGAGGTATTCTATGTATATTGTTGCTTAACGCTTACTCGTTAACAATGAACCAAATAATTAACCCTAAAAATTAACAACAACAACATGATAATTATTGAAAATACAGGCCCACCGCATAGAGTGGGGCCCAACAAATGTATCTTGCATGGCAGTGAATTTGGGATCCCCGATCAAAGTAGAGGACTGAATTTGTGTTTTAAGTCCACTTTATGCACAGTAAGGCTAATTGGGATTGTGCCTACAGTTTAAAGTGAGATCCGAACCACTATGTGCCTCCATCGTGTATCGAACCCGGGACCCCTTGATTACAAGGCGACGACGCTACCTCTGCGCCATCGGGGAGTCTCTGTATCTTGGAGGATACGAGGATTCTACAAGACCCCTCGAATCATGCAAATTCGTACTAGTCACGTTGCTACAAGGGCCTTCTCGATGGCGTAGTGGTAACGACGTCGACTTTGAATCAAAGAACCATGGTTTCGATACACGGTGGAGGCACATACTGGTTAGTATCCAACTTTAAACTGTAGGTCAAGTCTCGATTAGCCTTTCTGTACATAAAGAGGTTTCAAAAACAAAAATCAAATGATAATGGTACAATGGATCCGAAATGATGTGGCTTTGTTTTGTATATAGGTAGAGTATTTTGACAAGTATCTGAAACTTAATGGAAAACTATAGGGAAGGAAAGTGCCGAGGATAAACCCAGCAAGCTGGGAAACCTCGGCTGCATCATGTAATGCACGGTCTTCACCAGGATACTGTCGCGTGAAGGAACACATCTCATCGGTTCCGAAACTTAAGGAAGCACATCAGCAGGTAAGATCAGGATGGAAAAGTAAAACAATTCAAGTTTCGGTTGATTTGATTGATTGATTTTATTTTACTTCGCGTTTTGTGCCTCTTTTCTAATTTGCGAAGATGGGAATGAGTAATGAAATGATGAAATTGATGAATGGACATTCACAAACAACCAAACCTGAGCGAGATTCGAACCCGGGACCCTTGGCGTCGCAGCACGATGTGCTAACCACTCGGCCACAGGGTCCGGCCATTCAAGTTTTGGGAACGTACAACAAAGCTGGTGTCAACAGAAGCTACTCATTCCGACTTGTGACCGATATGTAGTTCACAACCTAAGATTAAGAGTTGAATTTCAAACCGGAGAGCAACAATTTTCATCTTTCTGCTCTGAAAGGTTATCATTCACTCAAGGCAGTGAACTACTTTGATACTGAATCCTCTTTCTATAGTACACAACAGTGGCACTATACAGTTCAAAATTTAGAACATGAAATAGAAGAGAAATTATCAAATTCATACAGGGGGTGTACCTGACTCCTGAAACTGCAGACACCTCTTGAAGTAGAGTGTGCTTCATTTGACATTGTATTCAGAAGCATCTTCCAGGGACGACAAAAGTGACTGGCGCAACAACTAACCTTTCCATGTCCTTCACTCCTGCAGGTATAATCAAAGTGAAACTCAACTGCATCATGAGATAATGAAAACATCTCGTAAGTTTCCATAGAACGCTTAGTTTCCTGATACAATATTTAAATACGGTATTTTTTGTGTCTAATTTTTTGAAGCCCCACATTATTTCCTCCCGGCACCTCTCTTACTATATGAAATATTTATAAATATATACAACGATATCAGCAATTAAATTTATGCGAGAACATACGACAAATAAAGTAATTCCACGTTGTAGAAAATTCTTTTACCTGCAACTTTGTTTAGTATGGCTATTCCTGCCATCTTTAGTAAACAGTACAACGTAATATATGATGTATTCATACTGTTAAATTTAAAATAAAATGATTTTAACTAAATCTATGTAAAGTTAATTTCCAAGTTTTCTTCGATAAGCTCTTACGATAAAGTAATTTCTCTTCGGTGTGCGTTAAGATATTTTGCAAATTAATGGACTGGACTCCCTTTGCACCTGGCTTCAATCTTTAGGCAATTTTTCTGTTTGAATATTTAAATAATTAGGCTTCTCCCTCACTGTTCCGCTTCTAACCTCAACGCTGAGTAACTCAGTGTACAACATTTCAAGTGTTTTTCGGTGAGGGATGGTCCATATAGCGTACCGAACAGACGTGTGTTGAAATTTTATGATTTGGTTGTTGTTTACCTATACGAGGAATGCACGAAAGCAGCCGGGATGACTAGAGAGGGTGTTCGTAGGCGCTTTGGTGGGCGATAATCTTTAAGAACTACCAAATCAATTCTTAAAAATTGAATTAAAAATCACCCGCAAAATCGGTGTTGAGAGAATGACTGCGGTCATAATCTGCGTGGATATTGGTGTTGATTTGGTTTATTTTACTTCGCTTTTGTGCCACGTTTGGCTAATTGCGAAGATGAGGATGAGTGATGATATAATGAAATAGGTGAATGGACACTCACGAACATCCATGCCCAGATCGGGATTCGAACCCGGGACCCGTGGCTTTGTAGCGTGGGTATTAGATTATCGTGACAACTGCCCAAGTTTCTCATTGAATGTACTCATTCGTGGCATAAAACTAGTAACTGTGAGGAATTCTTATTCAACATGAACACACACACACACACACACACACAATCACCTGTAGTTTGTGTGTGTGTGTATGTGGTGTATGCCATGTAGTATAGGCCTCCCCGTCATCGGCTTGTAATCAAGGGGTCCCGGGTTCGATAACCGGTGGAGGCACATTGCACAGTGGTTCAGATCCAACTTTAAACTGTAAGTCCAGTCCCAATTAGCATTTCTGTGCATAAAGTGAACTTGAAACACCAATTCAACCATTCAACATTCAACCATGTAGGAGTTACTCAAGAAGTATGGTTCAAAAGTGAATCAGGTTTATTCAATTCTGAACTTACATACCACAACCTGTCATTACATGAACTTTACAAATTTCTCCATGCACATTACAAGTATTCTATGTCGGTCTGTTTATCAAACGGTATGTGTCAATCACCGGATATAAGTTCCCGAGTGAACAACCATTGGGCTTGAACTGCTTCACCCAACGCACAATGCAGGTTTCATTCTGTGCACTTTTGATGGATGCGATCTGTAACTGTTGCTGCACTTTCACGACAACCCCTTGTTCGATTCCCATCATGTAAACTGCATCTTACATCAACATCTTGTGCTCTCGCCATCTTACACACACAGCGCTCCTACCGCAGAACGCATACGCACATGCACAGACAAGAGACCTTTCATCTTCACATCATTCTGTGATTGGTCGGTTACCGATTTTATCAATATCGCTGCAGATCTTCCTTTTTGCACATCCTCTTTTAATAATTTCTCAAATAATTTGAAAATCATTGGCGAACACCCTATTGTTCTTGCAACACGGTCGTTTACTCCCAAGATGAACATTTCTCCAACGATAATGATGCTTGAAGTGCAGGTTAGTTAAGAACGTACTAGAAAGCGCGGGAAAGTTTGTAACCATCACGACCGCAGCACATCTACTACTTAGAGTTCTCGGATAACACAATTATATCTTAATGCTCTGCCGAAGAAGTTTGGCGTCACTATCTGGACTACAAGGTTCGTTCGACGTGGAAACTAGATTTCAATATACTATCCTATTAACATTAAAATATCTTCCCTTTTTTTCTATCGAAAGCCTTCTTCAACATTTTTATAATCTCCCTATTACCTCGAGTGACATTCCCCAAAAGCATATGACACTCCCCCTTTTCTTTCATGTTGGTTTATTCATTTCGACAGACTAGTTTGCAGAAAAAATAAAATTGTGTTGGTAGTTTCCTCATTTAACTAAGCATCTGCTCACCACCATCGCCTCGATTAATCTACATAACGTTAATTATAGCTCTTTTTCTAGTCTTACGGCGGGTGCTCTATGTGCTGGCAAGGGGAGCGGGGAAGCGTCCAACCCTGCGCGATAAGAAACGCTGCAGGCTGTAGAACGAAGTGCACCGTAGTAGTTCCTCTCCTCGACGTCGTAACTCTCGGCGCCACCGCTGTTGTCTGGTAGGTCTGCTGCGTATTCCACTTCCTTGCCAACATCATACAGAGCGCCCGCCGCAAGACTAGAACATATATTTAGCGCAAAACCATATAAAAATCAGTCCACAAATAAATAATTATATACTTTCATTTTAATTCGGCCTGTTTTCTAGGACCTCCCCGATAACATAGTGGTAATCCTGTCGTCTTGTAATCAAGGTGTCCCGGGTTCGATAACCGGTATAGGCACAGAGTGGTTCGGATCCCATTTACACAGTAGGACCAAACTTGGGTAGTCTTTCTGTGCAAAAGTTGACTTTAAGAAATTCTTTACATTGCTTTTCTGCCTTCTGAGTTGATAGTGCCGAAGAAAATGAATGGCGAACTGCTGAAACAGATCATAGGACAAAACGCAATGATACATCTATGCCATATCCAGGGTTCTCATTTCCATATGTAATTGCAAAATCCAACCGCCCTTAATGATAATTTTTTCTGCTAATTCTGACTTTGGTTGGAACAGTCTAATTTAACATAGTTGTTTCTGCCGTCCCTGTCCTATGTTTCAATTTTTGTTTGTAGTGAACTGGACCTACAGTTAAAAGTGGGATCCGAACCACTGTGCAGTATGCTTCCACCGGGTACTGAACTCTGGACGCATTGATTACAAGGCGGTGACGTTGCCACTTCCTCATCGTGGATCCCACCCGCCACCGTTTTTCTATTTTCTATGGTGCGTCTGGTTTGTTCTTTTGCGTGTATGTGTGTGTGTGTGTGTGTGTATGTGTGAGAGAGAGAGAGGAAGGAGAGGGAAGACTGAAAAATGGACACGCAGAGAGAGAGAGAGAGAGAGAGAGAGAGAGAGGAAGGAGACGGAAGACTGAAAGAAGGACACGCAGAGAGAGAGAGGGAAAGGAGAGGGAAGACTGAAAGAAGGCCACGCAGAGAGAGAGAGAGAGAGAGAGAGAGAGAGGAAGGAGAGGGAAGACTGAAAGAAGGACACGCAGAGAGAGAGAGGGAAAGGAGAGGGAAGACTGAAAGAAGGCCACGCAGAGAGAGAGAGAGAGAGAGAGAGAGAGAGAGAGAGAGAGAGAGAGAGGAGAGGGAAGACTCAAAGAAGGACACATAGAGAGAGAGAGAGAGAGAGAGAGAGAAAGAGAGAGGAAGGAGAGGGAAGACTGAAAGAAGGACACGCAGAGAGAGGGGACACGAGGAAGAGAAAAAGAGAGAGAGATTCCCCCTCTTGTCTCCTTGTTCACAGAATCTATCTTTTTCTTCCCAATTTCTTTCTTTCTCTGTTGGGAAAAGATAAGAGAGGGGAAGGAAGAATAGAAAGAGAAGAAACACAGAGAGAGAGAGAGAGAGAGAGAAAGAAAGAAAGAGAGAGAGAGAGGTCTAATGATGAGTCATTTTTGAATATGTAACGTAACAGTAATTTCCAAATTAAGAAACGACAATTGTGCCACTTTCCAAGTAAGTAAGGGCGCCAGAGAGCCAATTTTCCAATTGAAGTAACGGAAATCTCGATAATTCTTGAAGAATCTGGGGAGGAAGCGTAACTCTGCTACTTCCGAACACGAAGAAAAATGAGGCGAAAATCTTCCGAACCGTTGCGAGTCACATTAATTACAATTATCAGGAGTCAACCCTGAGACCATTTCTCTTTCAATTTGTCCGCGGCAAAAGCACACAAAGGTTGTGGAAAACACACAGTCTTCACCTTCCAAAACACCGAAGTTTCGGGATCCTAGTTTTCAAAAGTAGATTCTGAATCTTGGGACGTTAAACTCCCACGAAGTTTCTCCATGTTCCCAATTCGACCTCGTTCCACAAATTTCCCTCGCTCACCTCCTCCCGTTTCCCGAAATACCCTTCAGCCTTCCTTTTCGTAGTCGATATCAATTGCTCCGCTTTGGGATATGGAGCAGAAAATTATCCCGGGCTGGGAGACCCTCTCCCTTCCTCATCTCTTAATGACAATAAATCCGATTAGACAGAAGGAAAATATAACACAAACGAACGAAAAAGATAAAAGCTGAATTCTAGAAGCCTCGACCACAGGACTTACTCCCTCTTCTCCAGGAACATGAAAAACATGATTGGAAACATAATGTATACTTCAAAGCACAGTTCTTGCATCGAGCTGGGTATTATCTTCTTGCTTTTGTCGTAACTTCTTTTTTATATATATATATTTCCTTGTCGACTCTTACTTACTGCTTCTGGGAATTAAAGTATTACGACACATTTTTCTTGAAATTTGTTTTAGAAAATTAAGCTGCTTTAGTGAAACGTAGAACAAGCATCAGATTCAATGTCGAAAATATTCAGCTCCTTTGGCCGTGTCCGAAAACTGCAAGACCTTACCTGAAGGAAACATCATTCCAGAATAGTCTCCGTTCAGTCATGAAACCTTAGACTGAGAGCAAAAATCTTTCGTGACTCGAACCCGGAACCACTGGGGTCATGGCACAATAGACTTCGCCAAGGGATCTGGCTAAAACGCTGGAAGCAATTGTTACAAGCTTATTACACTGGCGACCTTCAGTGTATCTTTAAAAATTCCGCTGACACGGAAATCGACAGGAAATCAGTTGAAATAACATAACGTCAGCCTTATGCAAGAAGCATGGTTAACGACAGGACGGAACTCACTCAACGGCTTTAACGATCGGAAATTTGAATCTCCCTTAAATAGATCCAGAGAACATTACTCGGCCCAATTGTAATCAGAAAGTTATCAAGTGAACAGTTATTGCCTCCAATTTATAGTCTGATTATCAAAGGCGTTACAGCGAGGAGTGGTGAGCTATGAAAGTTTCATTTCAGGGACCGTGCCTGCACACCAGAACCGGGGAGACGATCTGCACCTCCAGAACTACAGGTAAACGAACATCCTTTTCTGTTGTTTTCATCATCCTGCCAGACCAGTCAAACGAAGTGTTAAATATCGGATGCTAAACTGTTCTCCTTATTTCATAGGGGCGAGCTCATTTTTACATGTACAGGCAACTGGAATGATAATGGTAAGCAAATTGTCCACCGCTATTTTCATTACTTTTTTATTCTACATCCTGTGTTGTTTTAAGAAATGAAACTATGTTTGTTCGAAGCAGGCATTGTTCTCTGCTTATTGACGTCTTTGTTTCAATTCACTGTCAACACATTGTGTAATTCAGACCGAATGAAAGAAGTGGTGGACAATTCGCCTACTGTTTCTTTCGCCGTTGGGTGTACAAAGTACCTCTCGTATAAGCGAGTTGCTTTAGGCTGGCACAGCCTAAGTACGTTCCCAAAAACCCGTAGGGGTTTTAATACGATATGATGAGTATATAAATCTAAGAACACACATTGATTTCCCCATTGTTATAAACATTTATTTTTTACCATAGAAACGACAGAGCATTTTCAAAACTTCTTGAACTTGCATTTTCACACAATACAAGAACTACAACCAACTACTGGCTGGCTTTCTACTTCCGTGATTTTAAACAAGTGAACAACAAAAAATTAATAAGTGTGACCTTATATCTCATGTATAAGGTTAACAACCCACCCACTTGGATATACAAATGCGGCCGGATAACTCATCTACAGGGTTAACCATCATTCCTGAATATTTACACTTATCTGGAAATAGAGACACGCTGCGCAAGTAGAGACACGAGACGGGTCTACCAGTGAACACGTGAAGCCTCAGAACGCGGCAACAGACCCGTTTCCGGTGTCTCAGTGGGCGGTAACATTTAAGATGACCTGCAGACTTCTGGCACGGAAATTCCCGCTTCCGTTTCGCGCATTTCCCTGTAGTGGGCGTCAGAGCATTTGATTTTAATAGAAGCAGACAACAGAAATTCTGTTGCCGCGTCTCAGTGGGCGTTAAGCTTAAGAGGGAACGGGATTCCGTTGAAGCGGCTGCAGTTAACAACTTTCCCAGCAGCGTCTACTGCTTCGTCTGTGCCCACTCGATTTCTTCCCCCACTTCTCTGAAACTATGCGCGGCCCCAGAGATATCGGAGACAGGTTATAGAAAGGTACAATATATGCGGCCTTATGCTTTATCTGCAAGGACGCCCTCCCTAAAACTCACTTGTATCTTGCGACTTGGAAATATTAATGCGGCCAGGTACCTCAACCACAAAACTCACAAGGATCTCGATTCGAGTACTCCATGGCTTAGCAGCAAGTGTTTGTAACAACTTCGTGGCCGGCATTTTTTTATAGATACAGGAGATTACTTTGGGCATCGGTTTATTATTAGAGTGGTGACGAACTAATTTATCTCCTCTTTGGAGATGCTGTATTGTGAGTGCAAGCAGTCCCATTCAATATTGATCTAACCTTGCAAACAGACACACACACGCAGCAGGGGATGACGGATGCAACACTTATGAAGGAGTAATAATATTGGCATGCAAGGTAGTTATCCATATTAGGGAATCACATTGATTCGGAACTGCGGTCAGGGTGGAGCTGCTTAAACGCGCGCCGCCTTCCCATCCACGTATGTCGACGTTGCAGCGTGGCATCCGACCTGAACGGTCGTTACATCATCGAGAATTAACTGCGGTGATGTTGAACAGTCCCATGCTGCCCTATTAGCGTTCGGGGTGAAATTCGTAATGACCCCACAGGCATCTCTGACGTTTCAAGCAGGCGACACGGCAGGCTCGTTGGTCAGGTTATTTAACGTCGCCTGCTCCTACCAGTTCTGCTAACCGCGGCGTGGATGGCTGGAAGATATGCGGGGTCAGCTTTCGGAAGAAACATTCTGTGGTTTCCGTCGAAGCGAACGTGCTCGATACGTATGAGCAAAATCCACTGCCGAAATTCAAGCATTAGGGTTTGAACCTATTGCCAGAAAGTCAGTACTGCTCCAAAGAATATACTCTGTCCCAGGTATCTCTGGAGGAAACGAAGTAAAAGAAGTCTGAGAAAGTAGTGACGAGAGACGTGAGAGGGAACGGGATTGCATGGAAGGGTGGAAGCGACTGCAGTTACAAGCCCTCAGAGCAGCGTGTACTACTCCACTCTTGTTACTATATCCCCCCGCTTCTGTGCGACCTTGTTCTAGAGATATATGGGACAGTGTATAGAATGTTGTCATCGTATTGATACAATGTGAAAATCATAGTCAGGAGTATATAAATTACTTTATTACTCACTGTACACCCAGAAAAATAAATGCGTCAGATATATTTGTTGCAGCAGATACACATCGATTCATGCACAAAAGTGTGCGTTTTGGCCTTTGCGAAGAATAAAGTTTAAAATTTGATGCATTTTTGTATATCGTGTGTAAAGGTAACCCAAAGTGATGAATTTGATTGATTGATTGATTTAGTTTATTTTACTTCGCGTTTTGTGCCTCTTGGCTAATTTGCGAAGATGGGGATGAGTGATGAAATGATGAAATTGATGAATGGACATTCACAAACAACCAAGCCCGACCAGGATTCGAACCCGGGAAACTTGGCGTCGCAGCGCGATGTGCCCAAAGTGATGAACTTTGTAACCGAAAGGACACTCACAAATAACACCCATGCCAGGTCGGGATTCGAATCCTGGACCCTCTATGGACATAGCACCCAAAGCTAATTGTGGGTTAGAATACCTTGTGAGTTTAACGTTATCACTTTCATCAAATCATCTCACTCATCCTCATCGTCGCGATTAGACACAAGTGAAAAATGAGCGACGCCTAATAACAAAATCCAATCAAATCAAATAGTTTAGGTCCATATCAACATAACCCCTTCCGCCTTCGTCTTATACAGGTTTCTTACCACCAGGTTTTCCAAAAAAGATCCTTTGAAATATTGTTTTCTCAACTCGTGGCTCATGCTTTGCGCACCAAAGTCTTGCGATGACAATCTATTATGCCGTTCAGTTGCGTCGCCCCATGCTTTTCAGTACAAAAATTGGTTTGTAACCTTTCATCATGTAATTGTCACATCGGCACGTCACATAACGAAACCAATGATAGCGTTTCAAAATAATCTTGCACAGAATATTAAATTTGCAAGTCGGTAACACTGTAGTCAATTTTCGGATGTGCCACATTTCGAATATAATGCGCAAATCAAGAACTAATTTGTTAACTTTTTATTTTCACACCATAAAATATGTTCACTAAACTGTCAGGAAAAAATTATGTGCATCGATTTGGACTTTCCACTTTTAACGAATATTCAGTAGTATTCTGTGCATCCCAATATTGCAGCACAGACCGTTTCACTATTAATAAATGATTTCTGAGTACGGGTATACGGGTACATTTTTTAAAAAATGATAAACGTTGCCAACCCTCTTTTTGAAAAAAAAATGACGGTGAGGCCGTGAAATACGGTATACCCTGTCACGGCTATCTCTGGAGCAAAGAAGGGGCGGGGCGGAAATCGAGTGGGCTGATAGAAGCAGTACACGCAGCTGCGAAGGCTGGTAACAGCAGTCGCTTTTCCCTTCCATGCAATCCCGTTCCTCTCACGTGTTCATTGGTGGAACCGTCTCGCGTCACTACTTGCGCAGAGACTTGTTTTCATTCGCCTGCTCCAAAGATAACCGGGATAGAGTGTAGGTCCAAATCTTATCTGACGATTTTACTTCCAGTAGCTATTATTTTATGTTCCTACCGTAGTGTAAATTGTAATTTTGGCACCTGTTTCATTTAAAATATGTACTACTGCTTTTAAAAATTTGAAAATATCAAGAAGCAAAAACAACATGAAAGTCCAACCGATCAATAAACCAATCATTAGGTTCAGCAATATGTGCTTTATTAGACTGTAAATATGACTAAAAATGAGCAAACAAATAATTACGGAATGAAACTTTGCTATATAGAGAGGGCTTGCACGTGCGGTATAGAAATGTGTGTTTTTTTAAATAAATTAAATTATCCGAGCAGCGAAAATTTCGTTCGGCTATCACACCGTGTTCATTTATGAACAGTGACTGATTTGCAGTGTTTGATTTCCGTATTCATAATTCGAGATTTCTATACGTGTTCTGTTAATATGTAAATATCAGTCTGAATATCAAGTTAACTTCCGCCCGGGTTTATTTGCGTGGGAGTTACATGTAAATTTGCTATTCTCCCCGGATCTTCCGATACCACTCGTTAAGTCAACACAAACATAATTGCCAACATTTACTTCATGGCAAATAGGGGAGGGGATTCGTAAAAGTAGCAATGAAAAAGCAGAAACAATATTGCACCAACTGTAAAGTGATTGGAAATGTGAGCATTAGCTTTATAAATAGAAAAGAAATTGAAATTATAATGCGAAAATTCTCTCCCATCATCAGCATTATACGTGTATATTTTCACATAAGCGATATCATCACGCAACAGATGTGAAGTCCAGAGAGAATGGACTTGGATTTATATGTGTCGTATATATGTGTGTGTGTGTGTGTGTGTGTGTGGGTGTGTGTGTGTGTGTATGTATGTATGTATACATATATATATATATGGAGCGATTTTACAATACCGGGAATTTCTCCATTTTCTTTGAAATTCGGCATACTCACTAATTTTGGCCCCCTAATCACGAATCTGCAGTTAAAATTTGGCGCTCACGTGTCAAACTTGCAAAATTTAACTATGTTTCCTAACCTAACCTAACCACGTGCCAATGGTTCGTGGGGCTAGCGCCAATGGTGCGTGGGGCTAGCGCCAATGGTGCGTGGGGCTAGCGCCAGTGGTGCGTGGGGCTAGCGCCAATGGTTCGTGGGGCTAGCGCCAATGGTTTGTGGGGCTAGCGCCAATGGTTCGTGGGGCTAGCGCCAATGGTGCGTGGGGCTAGCGCCAATGGTGCGTGGGGCTAGCGCCAATGGTGCGTGGGGCTAGCGCCAATGGTTCGTGGGGCTAGCGCCAATGGTGCGTGGGGCTAGCGCCAGTGGTGCGTGGGGCTAGCGCCAATGGTCCGTGGGGCTAGCGCCAATGGTTCGTGGGGCTAGCGCCAATGGTGCGTGGGGCTAGCGCCAATGGTTCGTGGGGCTAGCGCCAATGGTGCGTGGGGCTAGCGCCAATCGTTCGTGGGGCTAGCGCCAATGGTGCGTGGGGCTAGCGCCAATGGTTCGTGGGGCTAGCGCCAATGGTGCGTGGGGCTAGCGCCAATGGTTCGTGGGGCTAGCGCCAATGGTGCGTGGGGCTAGCGCCAATGGTTCGTGGGGCTAGCGCCAATGGTGCGTGGGGCTAGCGCCAATGGTTCGCAACTATAAAGAACGTAAATCAGGACCGTCATGCTTGCAAATTTCAACTGCATAGTCATGATTACCAGACCAAAATTAGTAAGTACACCGAATTTCAAACAAATTGCATGTATTTCAGTTATTCTAACTAACGTAACCTATCCTTACCGTCAATGAATCGTGGAAGAAACATGTAATCCACACTTTTCAAGACACCATTTTCTCACATGCAAATGAACGCACCATGCAATTCACAGATTACATGCAATTGGTATAACTATTCGTACAACACTCTAGGAACCGCACCGTTGCCAAACTTACCCCTATTCGAAGCCGCAATCCGCAACATCTTCTCCCTCCACACTGTATCGTCACTATCGCCATTCTCCTCCGAGCTTATTGGATTATACAAAATTCCAGCAAGTTTAAAAAATTCCAAAGTCCGATCCGTTCCTAATTCAAGGCACCTTTCCGCCTCCATTCTGCTACGATCAATGATCCCCAAATGAGAAAGTAACAATGCGGCAACGCTGTAGACACAGCAACAAGTATGCAACGAATACCGAACCTCACTTGTCAACTTCAAACATGGCTACCACAGTAGTGTATTGACAGTCATACCGGTGTTAATTCCATATAATTCAGGAATTTCTATACGTGAGCGCCAAATTTTAAGTGCAGATTCGTGATTAGGAGACCCAAATTAGTAAGTATCCGAAATTTCAAACAAATAGGAGAAATTCCCTGTATTGTTAAATTATACCATATATATATATATATATATATATATATATATATATATATATATATATATATACACACACACACACACACACACACACACACACACACACACACAGGGTGTCTCAAAAGTAATAGCGCAAACTGACACAGTTGAAAGTACACGACAATAGAAGCAAAAAGTCTCAGTAAACATGGGTCTGCAAACGAGCCGTTTTCGAGATAATTGCGAATGTGTGGTTACAAGCCGCCACTGACTTCAATGTTTGTAAACGTCGTCCTAGTTGGTAAAATGCTAATAATGTGTGCGAATGTGTGGTTAGAATTGGTCACAAGCATGTACAATTCTCTGTACTGATTGCATCCATCCTGTTTGATTACAACGTCACCCCTCGGAAATGTTCTGTTTTGTAAACAAAGAGCAAACCTCGGAATGCGCAAAGAGTAAAGCACTCGATGTTTACAAAATGCAGTCAATGACTGCTTCTAACCACACATTCACACACATTATTAGCATTTTACCAACTAGGACGACGTGTACAAACATTGAAGTCAGTGGCGGCTTGTAACCACACATTCGCAATTATCTCGAAAACGGCTCGTTTCCAGACCCATGTTTACTGAGACTTTTTTCCTTCTATTGTCGTGTACTTTCAACTGTGTCAGTTTGCGCTATTACTTATGAGACACCCTGTATATGTATGTATGTATGTATGTATGTTCAAATATCCCTAGCGCGCATTACTAGTATAAGTTTCTAAAATTTGCACGTTTAAAGTCCACCATTTTGAAATGAGTTGCCCGATTTCTCTTATATTCATTACCATTATTTTCGGAAGTATCTAAATGCCATAAGAACATCAGGACAATATATTTTTAATTTATTGCAGTTACTACAACCAATATTACAAATGTCCCCCACCACTATGGCCCATGCATCTTCTCAAGTATTTTTAAAACGTATTTTTTTCGTATAAAAATCATATCAATATAAAAAATCATAAGCAATATCCTAAAATATATGTGATTTCTGTGCCTTAATTTCAAAGTTTGTAGCTTCTAGGCAGAGATTTTAAAATATGAGCAGAATTTTGAGGGTTTGCAACTTTGGAAAAAATAGTTTCACGTTCTCCGTTTTGAAATCTCTTGACCGAATTTGTTTAAATTCAGTTGCAGACAAGCGCTTAAAGGTATGTACTTAGTATTTAACTTTCTCGGAGAGAACAACGTTATTTATCTTCCCGTCTTTGGCACGTGTCACTGCTGGACATCGTACCATATTGCAGAAATTAAAATGCTTTATTTTTTATTAATTTTATTTTATTCCAAAGATCCGCTAAATACAAGGACATTTCCGGAATAATTCCAACGTGATACATTCGCCTCAGGAATCGAACTCGATTCTTTCGCGTGGCACTCATGTACACTCACCGGCAATTAAAATGGGACATCTTGATTGTGAAGTACTCGTTTCCCAGCAAGGTGTTGTGTGTGTTGCCTAAAGCCTTGCAAAGAAGCCAGTATTTCTGGATCTACCACTGAGCTAACGAGCTGGCCTAGCTTCGCCTGATTTTTCGCTTCCGCTGTTTTGCCTGTGTGGAAACATCTCTGCTAGGGCTACCGCAACGGGATCTGTTGTCTTTGAAACACAGTAGACATTGGATGCAACATCAACGGGTTCGAGTCCTGGTCGTGCCTGCATATTTCGCTAACAGTTCTACGTAGTACATCTCCTGTGTGTGCCTAATTTAATGATAGTTTTCATTTTTGGAAGGAAAGTAGATTTTGGAAAGGAACCATTCCATGAGTAAGTATGGTTTGATTATAAGTGTTCATTTTGCAGTGATTGTCTTTTATGGCAGAAGAACCAATTCCCATTCGTGAGTGTATAAAATATATCCATTGTTTTGTGATAAGGAATACCGTCACTGCGGCTCTCTCTCTCTCTCTCTCTCTCTCTCTCTCTCTCTCTCTCTCACACACACATACACATACACACACAAGCACGGTTTTATATTAAAGCTTCCCCGTTGGCGTTGTGACAACGTCGTTGTCATGCAATAAAGAGGTCCCGGGTTCCATACCCGGTGAAGGCATACTGCACTGTGGTTGTTATCCCTCATTAGACTGTACATCTAGATCTAGTTACGATTTGCCTATCTGCGCATAAAGTGGATTTAAAACAAAAACTCAAAAAAGAACCACACATATGTATATTTTACCTCTATTACAACTAAAACAATATTTTTTATCACTTGTCTCAGATCACTAGTAATTACTAAGTGATCGAATAGTATTGACGACCGATTATTGTCTCGACTGTCAAACTAATAATTTAACCGCGATTTTTGGCTGGAATAAAGATCTCACCTCCATAAATGTATCGAGGTGGAATGATGAGTTGAAACCCCCAACTGTCTCTGCGAGTAAGACTGTTAATTGTTAATGATTTACTACAAAAAGTATAAGCGAGATATTTACACTCGTAACGGTTACTGTGAAATAAATCATTACTTCTTAGGCCTGTCTTCAAGAAATAGACTTCCCTCTTGCCGCCCAAGCATTCTCCCCTCCCCCGTTCACCACCCCATCTGTCCCCTCGCACTTCCATTTAATATTAAATTAGGACCAAATGAAATTGAATCCCTTTTAGGAAAATGACAAGGCTTTATCGGCAGAGTACATCCCAATGTGCAGATGGACTCCTTCAATTTCGAACGAGAACGTAGAGAGGGGGCGGATAATTCAGTAGACCTTTCCCCTCTTTCCTTTAATAATATAACTAGCTATAAAACGCCTTTTTGCGAGCTGAAGAAGCATTTTAAATTGAAGCGATAAAGAAAGAAGATTGTGTTCTAAAAGAATGAAAGAAGTGTAGCGTACGTGCTGATCTCTATGTCAGAGTGGTTACTGTCTACGGCGTTTCACACATTATTCTTGGCAGTGGCGGCGATTGGGTTCCAAATTTGGGGGGGGGCAAGGTGGCCAAACTATGGGGAAGGGTATATTTCCCTTTGTAGATAAGGTTTAGCACAGTGCGGGGGAAAAAATGGCGAAAAATGGGGTGCAATTGCCCTCCCCTTCGCCCCCCTAATCGCCGGCACTGATTCTGGGTATCATTGAATCTGGGTTTACCTGTAGTGTAGTGATAACACTGTCACCTTGCTATCAGGGGTTTTCAGACACACATTTACAAAATCCATGTGGAAATCGCAACTCTGGGCGTGGCTTATGGCTACAGCCACTAGTAGTGCGTGTCGTATATGACCAAATGATCACTCAGCTACGTCGGCTGCTACGTGCACCACGAATGAAGTACGAGGTTCAGGAGCGTATTTACAAAACCCATGTTGTAATCGCAACTGTGGGCGTGGCTTATGGGAACAGCCAATAGTAGCGAATTTCTTCCATAATACACCGATCCATCAGCTTCGTCGGCTGCTACATGCACCATGCACGGGTGGGATAACAACGTTAATTTTTCGTAAAGAAATGTACATAAAAAATTTGATGTTAATGTTAGGCACTTCTAGAGGGGGGTGCCATCTAAATCCAGCTATGTTTTTTTCCCATGAAGTAATGTTGTAACATTTTAGATTGGCAGTTAGAATGCAAGGAGGATTACATGCCAGCAGTAAGTCTGGAATTATATAGTATTTGCTTTTTTATAACGTTATTCTACGTAATTTCTTTCAGCCACTGAAAAATAGGGGCACTGGTAGAGCAGTAGGTGGGGGGGGGGGCGGTGTTCCGTCGCCCAAGCAAAGGGAGTGTCAAACGATGGGGAGGAGAACGGGATTCGAACTCCAGGAACTATGTTGGCGAGATCGCAAGTCAACCACATTTGTCTCATGAAAAGGGTGCCAGAACTAAGAAATTTATACCGTTCTGTTTGAAATGCATCAACATAGGTCAAGAAACAAAGCAGTTGCGTGTACAGCAAGATAGAGAGAGTGAGAGCGAGCGGTTGAAACCTTACACTGTTGCCTTGGAAACAACCATGGAAACTCGGTTAGTAAATCAAATTTCTGAGAAGCGGACATTCTGTAAAAAGGTTCCGAGAAATGCTTGTATTTTCGTCAATTATTAGATCAGTAATGTAAGGCTGTCTACTGCATTTTGTTGGCTGCAGAGTATACTATGATTCAACTCGCAATGCAATACAATTGTTCCTTGGTTTTGAGGGAAAAGAAGCACCAAAACAAGGTAAATAGAGTTAAGGAAGAAAAAAGGAACAAATGTAATTTTTTTGCAATATCCTGTGCGTCTATTTGTATCTGTCTTATCTTACCTCACTTTCCTATCATACTTGACACGACAAATGACAGTGGATCATGTGGTGATGTGCATGGCAGAAAGAACACTAGTAAATATCACACCGAGGGTATCTTTCTATTCAGTGCAGTGTGTTTTTCGGTGGTCATGATTACAAGCTCCTATTATTCACTAATCCTTTCTCGCTCCTTCCTGTTTTTCTATGTTCTCTCTAATCTTTCCCTATTACTATATTTCTCTCTCTATCTCTTTTTATATGTTCTATCTGCTTTCTATTTTCCTTTATCTGTGACATTATCTCTTTCTTTCTTCTGATTCTCTGTCTATCTTTCCTCGTCTGTCTTCCTCTCACTCTGTTTCTTTACTCTTATGTATCCTGTCTTATCTTATTATTATTTCATCTGTTCTGTATGCGTTTCTCTGCCTCTTTCTTCTTTCTCGCCTCTTTTACTCCGTCTTTCTTTCTGTGTATCTTATTGTTTTCTTCCCTTCGCATTACTATATCTTGTTTATTTCTTCTGAATCTCTGTCTCTTTGTTTCCTCATCTGCCAATCACTTAACTCTTTCTTTCTATGCATCCTATTTTTCTCTTCTTTTTTCTGTCTTACTCTTTGTTTCTGTGTATCGTATCTTTCTCTCTCTATCTTTCATCTATTGCTGTACCTCTTAATTTCCTCGGCTGTTATCTCTTTCTTTTCAACCTCATTTTCCTGGCTGTTCTTTCGTTGTTACTTCCTTTCATCTTTTCTTTCCTTATCTCTTTTCATTTTTCTCTAGTTCTGTCAGATTTTTTCTATCATTTTGCTTTTTTTCTTCTCTGTGTGTGGATCTTGCTGTACCTTAAATGATTGTCAATCATTTGTCAAGCGAGTT
The DNA here is from genome assembly GCF_977018435.1 of Lepisma saccharinum. Lineage (NCBI taxonomy): Eukaryota > Metazoa > Arthropoda > Insecta > Zygentoma > Lepismatidae > Lepisma > Lepisma saccharinum. Next base: position 51,000,080 of record NC_139237.1, on the reverse strand, counting down.
TCATGCAGCCTGTCCATCGTCTTAGAGTGGTGGGCTAATGTTACTCCGGTTAGAGGCTCTGCAGTGGCTTACTCGAAGTTAAAATTGACTACAAAGTAGAAGAAAATTACCAGCCAAATAAATCTGGAACACCACTATTCGTCACAATCGTCGCGATTAGTCGCTAAAAGTAATTGGAAAGCGACAGAAGTACAATAAAGTACAAAAACTTAGTCAATATTTAATATACAACTGAGTAAGAGAATTAATAACAACTACAGGTTCATTGTCTATGTTCGTGCCTTTTTATTTTATAATGAGCGTAGGTACAGTCACCGGCAATACAAATGGGACGACACCTCGTTCCTGAAATACTCGCTTCCCTGCAAGGCGTTATGTGTGTTGCCTAACTCTACGGCGGTGGTAGAAGTTGCTATTGAAAGTTTCCTATTAAAATCCATCGCCGTAGAGTTATGCAACACACACAACACCTTGCAGAGAAGCGAGCGTTTCAGGATCTAGGTGTTCCATTTCTATTGCCGGTGAGTGTACAAGTGAGCAAGAAAATTAATAAGAAGTTCATGTCTTTTGTATTTGACAAAAGGCATCTGCCAATTTTACGAGTTTTTTTAGAGTCTGCAGATCTGATTGTAGTATACTACTGTACAGAAGTTATTATGAACTTTTATTGTGAGTGCAGAATTATTTTCTGCCTATCTTCGCCCATTAAGAAAGTAACTCCTGTACAGTGAGTACTTTTAATATACTCCAAGACAGAAGAAAAAGTACTCTTGTTACAAACAGAACTAAAGAGAGGGGGGGGATAGAAGTGGGGGAGGGGAGGGTTGCAAATGCAGTTTGTCGGTGAAAGTGGGATCATATATCATACAAGTAATCTAATAATTCTGCAATCACTTCTAGGAACTAGTTTGTCTGGAAGTTTACTCGGCTGGAGAAAGAAGCGGCTTGCTTTGTCGCTGGAAGATTCCAGCTCCAGTTAGGGTTTCAAGGTCCCTGGAGGAAATGTTCCTCGGTTTCTCGAGTGAGATGAGAAAATGGGATGAGAGGAATGGGAAAGAGGGGGCAACCTTAAGGTAATTCTAAGGTAGCACGTTGACAAATGCTTGGAGTCGTGAAGGCCATTAATAACTTCGTCTTACAGAAGTTACTAAGATTGCGAGAAACAGATTAGAGGGCGGTGTACCGTGGGAGATTAATCTCTGAGGAATTATGAAGTGACTTCTGTTCCACCTGTGTAGCGTTTCTGCATGTGGATATTTCGCTGGAAGTCCTGCTGGCGGATATTCACTTCTTTTGCCTACAGGGTGGAGAAAAGTTTGCGTCTCTTTTTTCTGGGAATAAATTTCACTTGGTATATCTGGCTTCAAATGATGTCATTGTGTTGCATGGTACGTATTTTCTTTTGATTGAAGTTTATGTTACACAATGATCATCCCAAAATTAATGCCTCCACCTTAATAACTCCTTATATTGTTATCGAATTGCAATGTAACTTTACACACATATAATGCGATATGTTACTAATGCCCACAATTTATACTTTGCAGCTAACTAAATAAACAACAGGAATAGCAGAGAAAAACAATGGGCTGTAACTCAGTTCTTAAAAATAGAAGGTTGTCACAGGTCATTGCCAAAATGGGGTGGTCAGTAATGCCCCAACCCCCCTAGAGTCCTGATTTAGCTCCATCGGACTTCCATTTTTTGCACCCTCTCAGAAATAACCTTCTCGTGGACAGCATTTCTAGGACGTGGAAAACATTACATTTGCTGTGAATGCATGGGTAAAAATTACAGACTTTTTTCTCCAGAGCGGATTTCGGCAGTGGATGGGTTGAACGATGGCCGAAATGTATCCAAAGCAACGGGCAGTATTTTGAATAGTCTCAATAGGTACTCAGCATTTACAGAAACTGTGAACTTCCAGTGCAATCCGATAACAATATGAGGAGTTACTAAGGTGGAGGAATTAATTTCAGGATGAACTTTTATAAGTCTACTTCATACACAGATAGGCTAATCGGGACTTGACCTACAGCTTAAAATAATGGCAGTCCACATAGCTTTTATTGTGACTTTAACCTGTTGCAATACCACCTACACAAAGTTAGTAAAATGATTCAATATAAGTAATTATATGATGAAACAACGTGTAATTTGTTTTGCTAATTTGATGTGTTAGCTCAAAACATGGGGCGTCACACTCCTTCATTGATTTTTATTTTAGGGGTGCATCAATACATGAGCTGTTTTTCCCTGTCACTAAAACAAAATTGGGGAGAGGCTCCTAGTAAGAAAATAACGTGTTAAAACTCACTTTTTAAAACTAATTCATTCATTACTTAACAGGAATGAAAATTATACTATCTCTGATGACTAAAATCTTTTTACCTAGGTTAAAAGGGGCACTCAGCACACAGGAGGATAAACTCAGGACAACTTTACCCCACAAAGGATTGTCATGGATGTGCGCTCAGGCGCCAGAGCCTAGTTAGTCTACAAAGAGCAGTTATTGGAGTGCACTACCTGGAAAGAGGTTGACTCATTTTCATTTTATCGCGTAGAACACATCTTGTTTGAAATGTCTTCATGCGTAACATTTCCACCGCATGGTTGTTTCCATACACGACAGAAAATGTCGTTTTGTGATGGCTCGTTGCGAAGCGAGATCTCGACAAGCTAAACGTTACTCACAAGAGTTGCCCCCCTTAATATCCTCTCCGCGCTGTGAAAGTATATTGGTGTTGCACGTGTGTGTGACAAGTAAATGCAAATCTACTCCGCACACACTGCTACATGCCGTGGAGCCATATGCGGGGAAATAGGAAGTAGGACCCCACAAATTCACGATCTCGACCATTCGTCGTGAATGTGATGTGATCAGCACCAAGTTCCGACCGCCTTTAATCCTCCCTCCCCAGCTGCGCATTTACTAGGGGCTGGCTGAATCCCATAACCGATCCCAAAAAAAAGCACAAATTGAACTTGCTAAATTTCAGAAAAGTGCTGAAACCCATAGTTCAACACACCATTTCAAATTTCATATTTTTGTCAGGAATATATGAGTGAGTGTGTTTGTATGTGACCCTGCCTATAATTTAGACTTCTGCTCTTAAATGTAATTTTTCAGCGTGTCTACAAGTCAAGAATGTCAAGAAAGTCAAGAAAAAATCAAGAAATCAACAGATATATACAGTTATATACCTGTAGTGTAATTGGTAAAATTGAAAGTTTTAACTCTAAAATTGTATTGAGTTATGGTAAAGATTTCTTCACTTTGTTTCTTAAGAATTCCACACTTGTATTCGTGAAGTTTCGTAAAAATATTATATAATGTGACCATTCCCCATGTGGGATGAAGTCTGAAGGATTATGTTTTACATGCATTGATAATAGCAAGTTTAAATCTCTTGTTATAGTACAGCTACAGTTTTTCCTTGTGGTAAGGCTTTTTCTTTGAATAAGAATATATAGTTTCTTAATTTCCAACTAAGTAGGGGGCGATTAAATAAACGTTAAGAAAAAGAAAAAAAACTGTAAAGAAATAGGAAAAAGAGGTCAAGATAAAGTCATGAATAAGTCAAGAATTTTGAATTGTTTTTGTAAACACTCTGTTTCTTTTGTATTTTTTAGGGAACCGATACCGATGCCGATACTTGAAAATGGCAATAATTATGCAAAATTGGTGCAAATTAAAAATAAAATTTGAATTTTGCATAACTTCTAGGATAATTAGATTCCGTGAAAGTGTTGCGCGGCATTTTTGCGGACCCCGTGAAAAACCAATATGCCGTAAAAGTATCGACTGGTATCGGTAGATATTTCAAACCGATACTGACATCGGTATCGGGTCAGCCCTAATTTTTTTAATTCCTTTGTAAGTTTTGTATTGTTTTTATTTTCTAATATTTCCATGTACACAACTAAATTTGTATTCAAAAATTGTGTAAACATGGTCAAGTGGAAGAAATGGCTTCACAGCCTTAAGTTCGCCATGTACAGTAAAAGAAAAAATAATAAATGAAGGTACATTGCTAGAAAAATTCAATCAGAAATCACTAACGCCGGGAACCAAACTGTGCCAATCAGACGGCCTACGAACTTGGTCATAGCAGGAACATCTTGTGTGTGGGCGGGTGTGTGGCTGTATATAAGAGAGAGATTGATTGATTGGTTTGTTGCTTTAAGTCCAATTTATGCACAGGAAAGCTAATCGGGATTGGACCTACAGTTTAAAGTGGGATCCGAATTATTGTGCCATGTGCCTCCACCGGGTATCGAACCCGGGACCCCTTGATTGCAATGCGATGACGTTAACAATACGCCATCGGGGAGGCCCTATAACAGAGAGAGAGAGAGAGAGAGAGAGAGAGATATGAGGTAGAATCACCAAATACAAAAGACATACAATAACTTTAAAAGCTACTCTTGCACAAACTAGAAGGACCTACAAAAGTTTTTGTTTCGTTTCAAAACATATCTTACACTGAATAACTGGAGTTAAATCTCCATTACAACGATGTCACTCTTCTCAACATTTGGGAACTCTTGAACTGCTGAATACACAATCAGCGAAAGTATTGCTTATTCACTAAGAGGTTTATGGACTCTTCTGAGGCTTAAGCCTCCTCTTGCAAGAATCGAAATGAATGCACCTTAGAAGCGCAAGAATACTTCCTCGTAAATTCCAATCCGATTTAACCAATTAGTGAAGTTTCCCATTGAATAATTTCCATTGAAAGGAACACGTTATTATTTTTAATTCCTGGAAATGTTTCTCTCCACATGAAGCACCATTTATTCTTGCAAGGATAGAAAGCCGAGATCAAATGCCAAGTTTCAAGTTTTCTTTGCAATTCAGAACCGTGGGATCTAATTCTGCGTACAGTAATTTCTGTCTGTTCGAGGAAGAGACGTACGTGTTTTGTCTTTTTCTGATACTTGATTCAGTATGGAAAACATAGAAGTATTTTCAGAACGTTTATTGTTATTATTATCATAATAAGGCTCAATTACGCCTTACGATTTTTTAAACACAAATATTATTTCAAAATAATGCATTGATGCCCTATACAGTACAAAACCTGCATGTACTGAGGAAAATATGTGGCATTATAGAAAAATACTAAATCCGCAGACCAAGGCAGTTTAATTTACATAAAAAACAAACACTATAACCTGTCCCAGCTAACTGTAGAGCAGGGCCGCGCAGATCGGCAGAGGAGGAGGAGGGACAACGAGTGGTGAAAGCGCAGGGTTGCCAACCGTACAGTTCTGACCCTACATGTACGGTCCAGACCTTAGTCCGTACGCTAGATGCACAGCTTGTGAAAATTCGCTCTTACAGTTTTATCCCTAATATTTCCCTCAATTTTCTTAAAGCACTCTTACGGACCAGGAGACAAAAATACGGGCCGTTTGCCATGTGCGTTCGGTTTTATCCTTTTCAAGAGTTTGCAACACTGAGGAGGAAATCGGGAAACTCCCGTCGCCCACTACACAATCCCGTTTCTCTCACTGTTCATTGGTGGAGCCGTCTCGCGTCACTACTTGCGCGGAGACTTGTTCTCGTTCGCCTGGTCTACAGTTAGCTGGTACGGAGTATACATACGTAACGTTTCGACCCTGTATTAGGACCTTCTTCAGACTAAGCAACAATTACAAATAAAACATTTATAATTGTTGCTTATACTCTGTCCCGGCTATCTCTAGAGCAAGGCCGCGCATAGTGACTGGAAGGGGAAGGTAATCGAGTGGCAGAACGAAGCAGTAAGGGCCATTGCAAAGGCTAGAAACTGCAGGTGCTTCCGCCTCCACGCAATCCCATTCCCTCTCACGTGTTCATTTGGTTGGGCCGTCTCACGACACTACTTGATCAGAAACTTGTATTCGTTCGCATGCTCCGGAAATAGTTGGATAAAGTGTAGTCTGAACAAGGACATGATACAGGGTCGAAATGTTACATGTGCACTATTCTTTAATCTCTGGAGCAAGGAAACGAAACAAGTCTCTGCGCAAGTAGTGACTCGACGGGGCTCGACCAATGAACACGTGAGAGGGGAATATAATGCATGAAGAGGAAAATCCGGCTGCAGCTATATAGGGGAGACCGGGAGGAGTTGCCCATAGGGGCAAGTTGACAAAGTTAATTTTATTCCCACCAGTCAAGTGTTGGCAACCTTGCAGGTTACTATGAATATGTGTCATCTCTAGAACCAACTCACAACTAAGAGGTTGAGTGTCTTGTTCACAAAGTTTCTAGTGCATGACAAACAACACCAATTCTTACTTGCGAAGTAAATTTTGTCAACTCTATATTCTTTCTTATACGTTTTCAAAGTAAGCACATAGTCTATGCTAAGGCTATCCAGAAGACTATGGTAAATTGTACCGATACTACATTCGTATACTTTGATAAACTGCAATGTTTAGCAGCGGCATGGCCAGAAAGTCCAATATGGCGATCGGGGTGAGTTGACAATAGGAAGGAAGGGGCTAGTTGACAATACTGTAGGCCTATTGAGAAAATTGTTCTTCAATTAATTGTTTCATCACAAACATCTTAGCATATAGATACATTGTTTGTAATAATATACCGGTGATTTGTTTGAGATGTCAGAAAAGTAAACCTTTATACAGAACAGGTTAATGTACTTATCTGCGAGCAGTTTGTTGTAATGTAAGCACAAAGGATGTAAGTTTTGAATGAGTGGAGGTTTACTGACTTCAGCTGCGTTGCGGCAGAAGCATGCATGTAATACTCGAAAATTTCGCATACCATACGACATTAGGGCGTGTCATTTAAGGACGAAAAATTTTCTTTCACGAATTTGCTCAATGAAGGATTCTGAAAATATGTTATTGGACATGAGGAATCCAAATCTGCAATTATTTTTATGATTGGTTGATGAGTAGCTTGGTAAATTGAGGTTTGTTTGAAATGCATAAAAAAAAGCCAAAAACTCGCATTTTGAAGCGAAGTTGAACTTTTTTATTAATTTTATACAATCGAAAATATAAAGCAATTTTGTTTCCAGCTGTAACAACATATCATTACTATATCTTATAACGTCCTATTATAGTAAAAAAAAGAATAACATTAGTTAGAATTAATAACAAGTTTCATCAAGTCCTGTTTTGATTCATTTCTTGACAAAAGCCGACGACCTGCTTCTTGGCCTCTGATGTAGCCCTCCCTTTTTTCCTGTGTATACACTTTTCCTGCAGCCTCCTTGACTTGTTTCACATATCTTTCAATCCCTTGACCATGACAAGACCACTGAGGAACTTGCATAGGATTGTCAATAAATTCCTTTATTTCTGTCAAGGTAATTTTGCATGTTAATGGAGGTTCATAAACTCCATCAAACCAGTCTATCAACTCCAATAAGTTTGAAGCAGTGGTGTTTATAGAAGGTGTCTTCCTTGGACGTACTGAAAGGTCTCCAAATGTATCATCATTGCCACCTCTCAAATTGATGATCTTTTTAATTCCAGGTCTCCTTTCTTCCTTATTATTTGAGCACAGCAGTGTATGAATTAACATTTCACTAAATGCATACCACGCTGAATGCTTAACAGTCGGCAAAACAGCATTTACTACAGCCTTGTTTTGCAGTCTAAGCTGTTGCAATTGAAACAACAAATGACGTGGGCCTTCTATCCACAAATGTTTTACTTTGATATTGAACCAACACGGATAGTACACACCAACGATGTATTCCACAATCAGCCTTAAATTCTCGAGGTTTCTGCCTTTTAGGCCATGTTTGGAAACTCACAAGCGACAAAGTCTGTTTGCTGTTGTAAGCTACCTTGAATGACTCACTGGTCAGATTATTGGGAAGTGCCAGATTATTGGGAAGTTTACCTGCTCTTATGGCCTGTGTAATTCTATATCCATACGCTTGATCGGTTGACAGATCCTTCACGATACTGTCACTGAGTTCAATAACAGGTACACCAATTGATTTTTTTGGAAATTTAGGATCAATATCAAGCTCTGTAGCTGCATCTAACATTTTATCAATGTCACCTGTCCACTTGCTGTTTGACAAAGTCTTCCCATCAAGGGCTGTGATTAAATGGTGAAGAGGTAACTCGTTGGTGTGAAGAGCACAAACTAGCCAGTTAAGTTTGCGGCCTAGTTTGACTTCTACCCAGTGCATGGTGCAACTTCCCAGCCGGTATTATTATTTGTTGAATCACCTCCAATTGCTTGTATTGTTTTATCAATACCTTTCTCTTTCATGAAATTCTGTAAATTGTCAGCAATATTTCAGCTGATTTGTCATTCTTTGAGGTTTTCTCTGGTGTAAAGTGATAAAGGTATCTCTCACCTGGCTCACTACAAACTAAATAATGTTGTTCTTTCATAGTACTGGGAAACTGCTGCTCTAAATTTTCAGCCTTCAGCATAATTTTAGTTGAATCTTCACGACCATCGAAAAATATGCAATCAATTTGACCCTTCTTACAAATTTCTTTAAATTCATTGTCTAATGATGACATCAATTTCTCTTGCACTCTCTTTACTTTATTGTGGTCGACAACAAGTTTCGTGTTTTCTTCAGTGATCAAGCCGATATTAATAAATGCAGCGGTGGTAATTGCAGCTGTGGCACGAAGACCAACACCGCATCTGATGCTCTGCATTGCAACATTAGGTATATCTAATGTATTGTACTGTTTCTCTTCATTAGAAGTTGAAGGAGCTGCTAAATCATAATTTGATTCACTTCCATCTTCTCTATAAGATTCTTCTTCCTCATTTCCAACCCCAGAGGAACTTTCTTCATGTGATGGAAGTGAAGAAGTCTGCAAGCATTCCTTTTTATATTACGCAAGTCATGTTCTTTCAACTTCTCCTCGCTTTTGCTTCTTTATCAGTCTGATATGTTCTGGAAAATCTGGCAAACCAATTTGGTGTAGTCCAATAGAACCAATCTTGTTTCTCTGGCCTTTAATGAAAGCAAGTTCTTTCACTTAGATCTTCTTGTCTTTAGAGCATGTACAATTAATGTGAACTTCTTTTGTGCAATCTGTAGCACAGCCAAATTCAGAGCACATAATGATTTCACATTTGCAATTGAGAATGTCAAAGAGCTTGTCAAGTTTTTAAGGAAAGGCTTCTTTAATATCTAACTTGCCTCTTCCAAGGGATATGTTTTCTGCTTGCTCCAAACTTTCTTGAATCTTTGCTAATACTGTAACTCTTGAATTCACAACAGGGAAAACAAAAGAACAGTGTGCTCGTTCCCATTTTTCAAGTACTTTAGGATATATGTCTTTTGCAACACTGGCAGCTGCATAGTTTCTCATATCCTCACTACTTTGTTCTCTCAGCAACAGTCCATATATTAACACGTCTCGCAAAGTTGGTAATTCAGAAGGCAACCTGTCTCTTCCACTTCCAATAAGGTTGCTCGTATGTGTGAATGTTCCCTGTCTTGTTCTCTTCTTTGTAGTCATAGTGAAGCAGTTATCACTGGTTGTAGAAAGAAAAAAAAGATATCACATACCGTATCTGCCACGCCACAGCCACACTGTCATTGACACAGTTGACACCGATTGCAACTCTCAAAATGGAAAGTCTTCAGTCTCTGTTGGAAAAAAGAAAGGAGTATAATATTAATTGTACAAAATATAACAATAATAGTAAAATATTAATAGTGCATATAACTACAATACATATATAAGAGAACTAAAAATAACTTGTAATCAATTTTAGGCACTTATCAACATCTGTTTTCATGGAAATTTGGGAATAACCCATACGTTTAAATGACAGAAAGATTTAAAAAATGTTAAAAAGTAGGAACTTTTCACATAGATATTTACCAAGCAAGACCTAAATACATTTATAAGTAACCAAACTATATTTCAAATTACCTAATCATACCACAACTTTTTAACACCCCTCAAATCAGGATTTTTAAAGATGAAAAATTCAACACGCCCTATTACGACATATTGTGTGCGCTGTAGTGTCGTGATCACCACCTTTGTTACCATGCACATTAGCGCCGCCATGTGGCTGAAGTCTGTAAACCTCCACTCATTCGAAACTTACATCCTATCTGCTTATAATACCTAGGTACAACAAGCTGCTCGGAGATTCGTACATTAACCTCTTATGCATATAAACGTTTACTTATACGGGGTGAATTGACAATACTGACACGCTTCGAAAAAAACAAGCAATAAGTTTACAAGTATTAGCATCATGGTGTAATAAAAATTCACAGTGGTCAAGGAAACTACAGGTATTGTTCGTAGCATTTCATCAATAGTAGATAGGAAGTTTTAAGAGCTGCATAAATTTAAACATAAAAACATGCGCAACTCACCCCGGTCTCCTGTAACAGTTATCCGCGCGTACACTGCTTCGCTCCGCCAATTCGCATCCTCACCTTCTGTACTGTTATGCGAGACCTTGCTTCACAGATCCCGGACCGAGGATTGCGTTTTTTTTCTTTCGCAAATAACACTTCCTTGATCAGCGGATTTAGTGTTTCCTAATTAAGAGGGAGCACAATTTCATTCTGACTTAACTGTAGGCTAAATGAAAACGCTAAACTGAAGCTCAGTCTATGATGGGCAATTTAAGTACAAGGTTTATTAATTTAAAAGACGTTGTCTTTCTTTCGACTATATTGATTCATTCACGATTTCACTTTTCATGGCAAGTTTGATTTTATTTTGCTCTATATGGAGCGTATTAGGTTTCTATAATACCTTTTCATCTCATTAATATTACATGTATCCGATCTCCATGTCGGAATGGTTAACACATTGTAGGACGTCGCCAGGGGTCTCGGGTTCGAATCCCGGTCTGGGCATGCATGTTCTTTGTGAGTGCTACTTAATCAATTTCATCACATCATTACTCATCCTAATCGTCGCGATTAGCCAAAGGTGGTAGAAAAGAGACGCTAAATAGCAAAAAATTTAAATTATTTAAAAGAAGTGTTACGATACGGGCGGTAGTATCTTGAGATTGATTCAGACCAAAGTCAATGTGTTAAATGAGAAGTCTTTTGTAAAAACATCAGTAATTCAAATTGTATCTTGTTCGAAACTTCACTTTGTCTGGCGGCCATTTTGAAAATGGCGACGGAAGAATATTCGGAACCATCTGCTTACAGTTGAACATATGTTTCCAGAAAGCTGTGTGCCAGATTTAATCTATTTATGTTTTTTTTCTAATTTGACTGTACTATTACATACTAATCAAACTTTGGAACCTACACTTAGAGAGAGAGGGAGAGATTTTATTTTTAAAAAGAGCAGATTTTTTTTAGCTTAGCCGAGTGACAACTGACAAAACCCCTGGATATAGTCTTCTCCAGATACGAGATGTGGAGTTCTCTTGATCCCTCCATCCCAACGCGACAAGCTCATCTCTTGTGATGGTGCATGTGTTGTCGGTGTTGCAGCACGTGTAGGTGATCTGCTTACAGTTGAACGCATGTTTTACTCGGATTTTTCGTTCGTGTCTCCCCCTCCCACCCGACCCTCACGCGTACAAAACACCGTTTTCCCAGCTTTCCTCTCTATTTCGACAATGGCTTTCATCGACTCTCTAAAACGGACAATTAATTTACTAGCGGCATTTAATTGATTGCAAACTTCACACGTTGCTGTTGGTTATTTCCGAGTGGTGCTAGAAGAAATGCAGCTCATTTCTGTTGGATATTTCTGAGTGGTACTAGATTAAATAGCACTCATTTCTGTTGGATATTTCCGACTTGTGCTAGGTGAAATACCACTTATTGCTGTAAAATATTTCGGAGTGGTGCTAGGTGAAATACCACTCATTGCTGTTTGAAATTTCCGAGTGGTGTTACGTGAAACACCACTCATGCCTTTTGGTTATTTCTGAGTGGTGCTACGTGAAACACCATTCATTCATTACTGTTATATATTTCCGAGTGTGATGTGATTTCTGAGTGGTGTTGGTTATTTCCAAGTGGTGATACATGAAATACAACTCATTGATGTTTTAGTTCTGAGTGGCGTTAGATGAAATACCACCCATTTCTGTTGAATGTTTCCGAGTGGTGCTAGTTGAAATACCACTTATAGTTGTTGGACATTTCCGAGTGGTGCTACTTGAAATACCACTCTTATTTGTTGCATATTTCAGAGTGGTGCTACATATAATACCATCCACTGCTGTTGGATATTTCCGAGTGATGCTGGATGAAAGAGATGAAGAAATCAAACACCATGAAACAAGCGCATCCTAGCTGACATTAGAACCCGGAACTTTTAATGAAGAAAGCTATACAACCGAGGAGGTTATATATCCTTTTATTGCATTTTCATATGTTGAGAAATGTAACGTTGTTATATTACGTATTTATTGTTCCGCCAATCAGCGCTTAGATTAAAGAAATGGTTAACCTGTATGTAACCTGTTGCAATCAACTGACAACTGTAATTTGTAAGAAATTTGAAGGTTTTCATGGTGGTATCGTTTGGATTCTGTGTGAATAGCGTGTTGAATTGTTTGTTTTTCTAGTTTGAGATCTAATTAATTGAAGTTTGATTTGAGAATAATAGTTCTAGAGTTACAAGATTAAATCTCTCTATACATTTTACATTTGATATGTGAAAGAGAAAAGCGAAATAAAAACGCTTGTGATTTCCCAAGATGGCTCAGGATGTGAAGATTAATGAAGAAAATTTAATGCAAGCAATCCAGAGTGATATGAATGTGGTTGTACCTGAACAGTTAGCGGAAATGGAAGTTAGTGATAAGACTTCTTTCAAAAGAGGTCGATCTAATGAAGAATGCACGGAACCTGAAGTGGAGAAAAACCCCAAAAATCCGAAAGTAAGTGCAAGTACAAAGGTTGGTGTTGCTAAATATAGAAATGAGGCATATGATATGTCTTTATATTATGAAGGACATCAAGGCCCATATATCGTGTTGGTGGACAGTACATTACCTGGATCACAGAGCCTGAATACGGTAAAATTAGGTTATAATTTGTGTAAGGAGAAGGTTGATGTTGAATTCGTTAAACAAAGTGGTTTGAAGCAGGCAAAATTGTCATTTCGCACAGCATATGATGCAAATAAATTTGCTAAAAATGAATTCATCAAGGAAAAATACCATTTAGAAGCCAGAATTCCTAAAGGTCTTTTAGTGAGAGAAGGATTAATATATGGTGTACCTACCGACATCCCAGTAGACGAGATAATCGAAGACATTAGAGCTGAAGTTCCAATAATAGATGTAATAAGGATGAAGAAAACTTTTTTCAATGAAGAGGGGGAAGTAAGACAAGAACCTACTAAACTGATTAGTGTAACATTCCAATCTCAACAGTTACCAAAAGAAGTGAAGTTGTGGAGACAAATATTTGAAGTGAAGCCAAAAGTAAGATCTGTGATTTTATGCAAGAAATGTTTCCGTTTCTCACACTCACAAACACAGTGTAAATCCTCTCCCGTGTGTTATAGATGCGGTCAAGCGGAACATGGAATCTGCAATGCCAGTCCTAAATGTATTAATTGCAAGGGAAACCACTTATCTACCGATAAGTCTTGTGTAAGATGGGAGCAAGAGAGAGAAATACAAAGGCTGATTGCTTATAACAACATCTCCTATCAAGATGCAAAGAAACAAGTACTTTTTGGAATTGATCCACGAAATGAATGGCGAACATATGCGACCTCTGCTAAAGACTTTCCTAAATTGCTAGAGATAAGAAAGGAATCAATAAACAAGGAAAGCCCTTGCACATCAGAAAATTCTACTACAAACAGATTTAATTCTGTTACAGATTGGGAAAATAGAAGAAATGACACATATCTAAGTAACCTCTGTTGGAAGAAAGTGCCACCAGAATCTGACCGGTCTTATGAAAGTTTTAAAAAACAACACGGGGAAAATTTTAGACTGCATTCTGCTTCACAATTGAGGAAAACAATTAAACCTGTTTTGATAAAGGACAAAAATAAACACAAGGATCCACAAATTGCGTTAACATCATCAGCAGTGGCTAATTCAAGTGAACCTGTGAGCACGACGTGTTCCTCTAAGGAACAGGATAGAAAATCAGATTCGATTGGACGCCGGACAACAGCAGAGAGTCCTTCTCAGAAAGAATCGCTAGTAAATCTGCTACATCTAATAGCAGAACTAACCACAACAATTTCAGTGAGTGATGATTTATTATATATTAGGAAAATAATATTAAAATGTAACGAAATTTCTGTACAAATTTTAAAACTAATTCAAGACTTACAAGATTTCGGGGACACCCCCTGATTTAAAACAACAATGTGTTGCCAGCAAAGAAATATCTTGCCATTAATAATACAATGGAATTTAAGATCCTTCTCTGCAAGGAAACTTCAATTAATTAAATTAATAGATGAGTGTCATCCGTTAATTATTTGCGTTAGTGAGGTATGGGGTTTAAAATCAGAAAATATTCATATTGCTCACTATCATACTATATTAAATGATTATAATGTGGGATATAAGGGTGTGGGAATTTTTGTTCATGAAAGTGTACCATTTCAACAAATTCAGTTTAATTCAACACATGATTTATTTTCCAAATATAATGTAGAAGTGGTCGGTATAAAAATGCAGTTAAACAACTTACTTTATAATATTATTAGTTTGTATATTCCATCTCATTACACTTCTCAACAAATACAGAGCTCTCATCTAAATTCTCTTTTGTCTGGCTTTCAACATCCCTTTATCATAACAGGAGATTTTAATTGTCATAATACATTGTGGGGTGATCATAGAATTGATACTTTGGGAAAAACAGTTGAAGATTGGATGGATTATAATAACTTGACAGTTATAAATGATGGATCTCCAACACATGTACCACCAAATGGAAACAATATGTCCTCAATTGATCTAACTTTAATATCTGATAATCAGTGTTTTGAATTTGTATGGGAAATAGACTTTGATTTACGAACTAGTGATCATTTTCCATGTTTCATCACGCTAACATCCTCTCAAAACTTTCCAAAATTAATAAAACATAAAACAATTCGTAAGTGGAGCGTAAAGAGGGCAGATTGGATGAAATATAATTCAGTTTTAGACTTAAAATTTTCAGCTAAAGAATATCAAAACCAATATACTGTACAATATGAAAAATTTGTGGATATAATAACTCAAGTTATGGATTATGCCTGTCCGCGACTGAAACCGCAATATGATCGAAATTTTCCTAAAATAGATTGGTGGAATGAAGAATGTTTTCAAGCAAAAAGGAAGCGAATACAAGCATTGAAACAATTTGTAAGTGCTCCTTCACCTGCAACTTTGATAAATTTAAAACGAGCTACTGCAAAATCTAGAAAAGTATATATAAAGGCTAAGAGATTTTCATGGCAAAAATATTGCGAAGAAATAAACCCTAAAACAAAATTAGATGTTATATGGCACAAGTTCAGATCACTTAGAAAAGCACATGTAAGTCGGACTTTACCTTTGTCCACTGAATGGAAAACTGATTTTATTAATAAAGTAATTCCTACACCCTTTACATCAGCCTGCGAACCTCCTAATATATTCTACACGTTCTCATCTACATCAAAATACTCAAAGGGGTTCACATCCTCTATCACTGTAAATGAAATTCATGAAATTCTTCAAGGGTCTAAAGATTCTGCTCCTGGCATTGATGGAATTACGTATTCTATGGTACGAAATCTTCCACAGAATGCACTAAGCATTTTATGTAAAATTTACAATCAAATATTCCTATCGGGTAAAATTCCTGTTGCATGGACCTCTCAAATTATTATGCCAATTCTAAAACCAGGAAAAAACCCTTCCTTGGGTCAGTCATATCGCCCAATAGCTCTTAGTTCCGTATTGGCAAAAATTTTCGAGAAGCTTTTATTAAAAAGATTAGAGTGGTTTATGGAAGGTCAAAAGGTATTTTCTCCCAGACAAATGGGATTTCGTAAAGGTTATGGAACCCAGGATGCATTAGTAACATTATCTTCTCATATTTATAGCGTTATTAACAAAAAACAATCAGTACTTTTAGCCTTTATTGATATTCAAAGTGCATATGACAACGTAGATATTACTGTTCTATTGAGACAACTACAATTACTAAAAGTGCCACATTGTATACTCATATTGACATGGAAATTGTTATCTAAAAGACAACTTTATTTTCATTTTGGTTCAGAAATGATAGGTCCAATATATATTGGACAAGGACTACCACAGGGAAGTCCTCTTAGCCCATTATTTTTTAATGTTTATTTATCAGATATTAAAACAATAATAGATTCCCCATTTCAGTTTCTACAATATGCTGATGATGTATGTATATATTTAGACTCAAACAATCACTTGAAAGATTTTTCAATGTTTGAAGATAAATTAATAGAATTTAACCAATGGTTAAAGCAGAAAAAATTATCAATATCTTTAGAAAAGTCCAAAATAGTAGTATTTAAACATAAGGGTCTTCAAAATATTTTCAACATTATTCATAGGAGATTACAAATTCCAATTGTTTCACAAGTAAAATATCTAGGTGTATACTTTGATGCATCATTATCATGGCAGTATCAAATAAATATGATGAAAAATAGATCCGATAAAATATTTCATTTATTTAAAGCTATGGCGAATGCCAAATGGGGAGCACATCCTACCAGCATGCTTATGTTTTATAAGAATTATTATCGAGCAGTATTAGATTATGGATTAATGGTCTTGTGTAATCTTCCAGTAACAAAACTTTCTCCACTAGAAGTCCAGCAACGAAAAATTCTAAAAAGATGTTTGGGATTAATGAACAGTACTCCTAATGTAGTGGTATATATGGAGTCAGTAGAATGTTCGGTTTCTGTGAGGATAAAGTTAATTGCTATAAAAATGTTATTTAAAATTCAACATTCACCATGGCATCCTTTCAATGATGTGTTATTAAATCTTTTAGAGCTGCATGATTCAGGAATAACCAATGATAAATCAGCTACGCTTTGGGTACAACTATTTAGTAAATATCATCATGAATGTAGTCAAGTACTTATAGCAAGAACATTGCCAGTATACTCGTTAGAATTTCCCACACAACCAATTTAAAATATATATTTCCCGAAATATAATCATTCAGCTGAATTTAGAGAATCTTGGGAAGACTTTTATCATATATATACAGATGGGTCTAAAACTGAAAGTGGAGTAGGAGCAGCTCTTTATGATACTGAAAGAAATATATCAAAAATGTTTAGGTTACCACTGGAGGCATCCATATTTACAGCAGAAATATATGCGGTATATCAAGCTTTGATTTATATTGGTACAGTTCCAGAACAGAAATTTCTAATACTGGTTGATTCGCAAAGTGTTTTACAAGCAATACAATCTAATTATAAAAATTTATTTAAAATATCACCATATGTCATCAATTGTATTCGTGCAACTAATAGCTTAATTAGCAATGGAAAGGTAGTTCATTATGTGTGGGTAAAATCACACATTAATATTTACGGAAATGAACAAGCAGACAGATATGCAAAACAAGCTGCTCAGATGAATGAAACAATCCAGTTACCATTGCATTACACAGATCTTCTGCCGAGGGTTAGGAAGAAAATTTTTGAAGAATGGAACTCATGGTGTAATAATGCATTAGAAAGCGTTGGTGAAAGTTATCGTCCTTATGTTGATTACACTAGAAAAAAACCTTGGTTTTATAATTGTAAAGGTTCAAGAAATGCAATTGTTTTAATAAATAGACTAAGAAGTGGTCACGCGAGAACATATCATTTATTTAAAATACACATTTTAAAATCTCCGAATTGTGATTGTGGTGATTTAAGGGGTGATGCTCATCATATTATTTTGGAATGTCCAATTCACTCAGAGAGAAGAAAGACTTTATACAAAACATTGTCAAAAATTAATGTTCCTTTCCCTATTAATATGACTTCAATGTTGTATGCTCCAGATATTAGAATTGGATATGTTATACTTGCTTTTTTGAGAAAAGCTGATATAAAATTATAATATACTTCTGTTACTGACTGACTTAATGTAGTTACATAAAATTGTATTTAAGAGCGTTTAAGAACTTTGTGTGTAAAAAATTTATATTAAAAATGTATATTATGTACTTATAATGTATGCTGGGCATAAACAGCCATCTGTAAAGCTGTAAGTCCAATAAATATTTGTTGAGTTGAGTTGTAATTTGTAAATTAAAATTTATTTTTCAGTGAAGCAAGATGAAAGAAAGAAATGTATAATAACTCAATTTTTAAAATGTATAATGATTAATGAACGTATGTATAAAAACTCAAATTAATGTAACTTTATTATGGTATGAAAATTATGTAATCAACGGGGGGATGTAGAGTAAAACCGCGGGTATGAAATCCTCAGATTTATGTTAGTAGGTGATAGTGAGTTTAGTACGTCGTGTGTGTAATAGGATGGAGACGCCTGTGTGGAACAGATATTAGACTTTCTAAATTCTTCAAAATAACAATCAGTACCTTTCGAATTTCGTACCAAAATTTGAGGTTTTCTCCTTATTTCTCCCCTAAAACAATTGACTGTAATAACATTTTGCATTAAACAGTAAAACCAATACATCTGTGTGCGTGTTTCCATGATCCTGACATGGCTTCAGTCCAGGCAGAAAGAGCAATGGGTAACAACTGAGTGAAGGAACATAACAATTAATTTTACTGAGTTACACTAAGAATTATCTAACTGTAATAGCAGTGGTGGTGTTTGCTTTCCCTAACTTTTTTTGGGGGGGGGACAGTTTACGTTCTATTGGTAAATATGGTCTAGAATAGTGTGCGCTCCCCATACGCCCCCATAATTGCCGCTACTGTGTAATAGAGTTACATTTTGAAATAAGACACCTATGACTGGGTTGTTTTTGAAACGACAAACTGTCGAAACAAATGTGAACCACGTAATTTTTGTAAAATGAGTAAATCTGAGTTAACTGTAACTGTGAATGAATTACTTTCAAAATGAGTAAATGTCAAAGACTTGCTTTTTGAAGTGAACAACTGTGAATGAATTATTCTTTGCAAAACGAGCATGATTTATTTTTTTAGAATGAGAAACTGTAACCGACTTGAGTTTTAGAAAGTCACATTACAGGCACTCACGATTACTTCTCACTCCTGATGGGAAGTTATCTGACCAACACAGAGTGACAGTCACACATGTTCCCCGACCCATTTTCCGGTGTGTTTTCTACCACTGTAGCTCCTCCTTACAGGCCTTCCTCCACGAACTCCCGACGTAAACAGAAAGAATTATCATGAAGATAGATGGGTGTTTGTTCTGCCTGGAGCTCTTCGAATTCAATCTTGTGTCTTGCTTTGAGAAAACAGACCTCAAGCCAACATGGAAGCCAGGTAGAATGGCAGGGATCGGAATTAGTTCTCAAACAGCACGACTCTGAATAAGGTTTATTTCCTTGAGTTTAGTAAATTTAACAACATGCCGTTAAGACATGTGAGGAATGTGAAGTGATGAGCACCACGCTCCGGTAGCCTAGAACTTGGCCAAATAGTTGCATATACATAGGGTGATCAGAAAAATGACTCAAAGCCTAT
The DNA here is from genome assembly GCF_977018435.1 of Lepisma saccharinum. Lineage (NCBI taxonomy): Eukaryota > Metazoa > Arthropoda > Insecta > Zygentoma > Lepismatidae > Lepisma > Lepisma saccharinum. Next base: position 50,980,478 of record NC_139237.1, on the reverse strand, counting down.
CAATGACAAAAAAACATGCCAAAAAGCCTGTAAATAACCGAGTACTGTTTATATTCTGGAAATGAAGGTGTGGGGCGAAAGTGAATACAGTAGATTTTAAAACCAAATTTTCAGTGGCAACTTCTACCACAGCCGTACAATAAGTCAATACACATAAATCCTTGCAGGGAAGCGAGTATTTCTGGATGTAGGTATCCCATTAAAGCCGCTGACTGTACATGGCGCTGTTGCATAACATAATCGCCGTTCATGTCCAAACACTTAACGCAGCGTGAGATTAATTTGTTCATGCCTAGCGAACTCAATTGTGCGTCAAGATTTCGGAACTATCTACAAACGTACGTTTTCACATCAACGTGGTTTTAGGGCAGAGAAGAAAAAAAATGAAAATCAATTGGTTACAAATCCAGACTTAAGAGATGTCCAAGGGTTCCTAGTGAAACCTTTGCAAGTAAGCAACGATTTGATGTCCGTATGGGGATGTGCATCATCATGAAGAAAACCTGATCAATTACTTCCGATGGCTTCTGGTAAATGCTGAAGTCTCTGGCAGTAGGCATCTGCATTAACAGTGCGTAAATTTTCGAGTATACGATAAAACTAAACTAAGTGGCACAACAGTTCTTTGAGCTTTGAGGACTATGGCATGACCAGGGTTGTTAAAGGTCCAGGAACGCATAAATTCTAATGGATTCTATTGGACAATTTATTTTTGGTACAAGTTCCGTTTTGTTTAATTGGAAAATGTACCTGGATCGTATTTAAATTGAGCCGAAAAAAAGGTTCCTGGACCGTATTTAAATTGAGACGGAAAAAGGCTCCTGGACCGAATTGAAATACTTTACAGATAAAAAGGTTCTTTACGGTCCAGAATCCATTTACGCTTGCTGATTTTCCCTCCTGGACCGGAATGGAAAACGCTGCTGTTTTCTGACCTTTGAAATCGGAGTCCAGTACTATTGCCTTCAAGCAGGTCGACCATTATCCTCGCAATGCAGCGTTAGTATCGAAATATTGGAGCTTCCACCGGGGACCGAACCCGGGATCGCACGCATCAAAGGTGAGAGCGGCAGCCACTCGTCTAAGCGAGAGGGTAGTGAGGGAAAACGAGGCTCACGATGTTGCTTATCCGGACTTCCACATATGAGTGTTTAAGTCCACTTTATGCACATATATGCTAATCGGGACTAGACCTACAGAAGTGGAATCCAAACCACTATGTGCCTACACCGGATATCAAACCCGGGACCCCTTGATTGGGACTTCAACATATACCCTACAAATCATGGGCTAGCGAATCCACAATACTCTTGGTAAGCCCAACAATATTGCCTTTTTGCTACCAAGAATACCACACGCTTATATGTTCTTTGGTCAGAATCATTTTATGATTCTTGGCAGGCTGTAATAATTGAAGTTCAACTCTTCGTAATCCTCGAAAATACCTCGGATTATTTTATATCATTACATTCGGCCAGCTGTAATATTACGTTCTCTTCAAAACAAATACATATATGATTTTTCTCTCCTTCTGCGGTTCATTTCATCCAAGTTATTCAGAACGAACAGATATTGCATTCCCCTTTCCTGCGACTTTGACGCTGACCAATGAATCGAGAGAATCGTGTCCTGCCCGAATGCTTTGATGGAATTGGGACTGACGTGAGACGAGTGCAGAATTTTTTTGGAGGAAAGTTTCAACCAACTTGAGGAAGAAGAGGTGGAAACATGAGAAGAGGGTGGATGATGAGGAAAGTAAAGAGGATATCTTAAAAGGAATATTACTTAAAGTAATCGTTGGTTCTTTAGAGGAATTTTCTAATATGTTTAAAATTTACAATTTTCACTGGTATTTTCTATTGAAGTGAAAGCAAACGATGTTTCGCAAAATGCATGTTTTCGGTTATTAAACTGTAGGTGTGGTCCCGATTAGCCTATGTGGACATAAAGAAAGGGCGCAATTGTAACGTCCTGTAATCAAGGGTTCCCGGTTCGAACGCTGGTGGAGACGCGTATTGGTTCTTATCCCACATTAATCATTAGGCTCAGTGTAATATTGGGGACGGATTTGAGGGTTAAACTACTTCCTCCCTTTTAAACCTTTCAAGTAGCCGGCTGAGACCGAGCAGGCTGATAGAGACTGACTTACTACCGATGGTTCTGGTCCTAGTCACGATCTGAGCCTAGACGTTTCTTTGTGAAGTATATTCTCATAGCTCTCATGTAATTATGATTTAATTTGGAATTGTCAGAAAGTTGATTGAAAATACCTAATACCTATCAAGTAATGAAGAGACAGCAATGGAGAACCAGAGATCAGATTCTGTAAGCCTTCTACATGTGCCTATAGAGTTGCTAAGGAAAGAGATCTGTATCAGGAGAAATTCGATTTCATATTAAGAAGTGAATGAGCATAGGACTTAGTTGTGAAACAAGTTTCCTTGTTGCACTTCTATTCCTTAGCATCTACAGTCGAAAGAAAAATTGTCGTTGGAAGGAAAGAAATTAATCCACAATAATGTTATCTTAATCCTTTTACATACGCTTTGGACATGCCGTATATCATGGTGAAACTAGTGTTTATACATTAACCCTACAAGGAAAGTTAGAAGGAAAAACATCCGGAGGTGGATTTGCCAATTACTGTAGATGGATGAGTCATGTTAAACATTATACCGCAAGACTTCTACAGATTTCCTTAGGAGATGAAGACAGCCATAAATGCACTTAGGTTAAATATGCTCATGGTTCTTCAGCAATTGAGGAAGAGAAGAGGCTAGAATTATTTATGTCAAACATCATACAGAACTGTTTGACCTTGACACAACTGTCTTCCATTTACACATAGTCACTTACACTGTAGTATAATGTATGGAAACTTGGATAATTGTTGATGCTTCTGTGATGTCTAACTTTGTGTAGCAAAAATATCCGCTTAATTATTGGATTATGTTGAACTGAAAATTATCTTTAAACAAGACGGTATGTAAATCCACAACAAGTTATGTTTCACAAATAACCAGTAACTTTAGTTTCCAGTTTTTGTTTATTCACTTTATAAACAGGTACAAAAGTGCCTGAAAATTAACAAAGTGCCGGAGTGGTTACACCGGCGCTCTACAACGGTATGGATTTCGGGTTCAAATGCAAGCTTGGGAATGGATGTTCCTTGTGAGTTTCCTTTCATCATTTTCATCACATCATCACTCATCCTCATCTTCGAGATTAGTCAAAATTGGCAAAAAAATCGAAGTAAAATAAACTAAATCAATCAACAATGAACAATAAAGAAAGTGGCAGTAATTAGTCAGAAATATTGTGATTCAAAATGTAAGTGGAGTTCATTAATGAGTGAGAATTTCAAGTTTTTACAATGTGATTTGAAATTAACAAGTGAAAATTATGAAACCTTTCTCGTCTCAGTTCATTAGAGGGAAGTGTACTTACTCTTTGCTGCCTAGAGTATATATTGAGCAACGGCTGCAGATCGGAAGCTCCAGATTTAGTTCTCCAACAACTCCACAAAACAAATGCATCCTCTCGGTACAGAAAAATACCCAAGTCCTTAAGCACATTAGAACGGATTAGAGAAATAAGCTGATCATTCGCTACATTTTCCAGTTCATGAAAATTCTCAGCCGTTCTTGGTCTATTGACTTTGAAAAATAAACTACTTCCTCTTCTGATAATCAAGTCTCGCTTCGTATCGGATTAAATTTGTCCTGATAAGCGACAGAGAAAGAAGTCACATAGTGGAAAAGTCTGAATAACTTATCGTGGTATAACAATAGGTTTTTTATTGGATATCTTATTCGTATACTATCCTCTCATGTGACCAATCCCCTTTCTCTCCAAGTCGTTTATTCTGGTACAAATGAATTACAAATTCAATATTATCCGTGCTGTGTCTTTTGCATGTTGTTGGACTATATTTCCAGTAGCAGACCGCTGTTTTATAAACTGGGAAACGGATTTCGAATGCAGTTTTCATTCAACTCCACCTAATATTCAATTACGCTCTTTCCCACCTATCTCTGGAGGAAGCGAACGAAAACAAGTCTCAGCGCAACCCCCCCCCCCCCCCCTGTCTGCCTATATGCGCGGTCTTGCTCCAGGGATAGGACAGGATAGAAATCTATGTGCAATATTCCTGCACCGGGTAATCTAATCAACGTTGCCACTGCGCAATCAGGGAGGTGCTTTAATAAGTTTGGTGGTCATACGTATATTACAATATTAGCTTTACGAAGATATGGAATTTAAGGTGTAATAACCCAGAAACTCTTTATTCATATGCATTGTTACGATGAAGTTAGACATTTTTTTATTTGGTTTATTTAACTTCTCATTTATACCCCTTTTGGCTAATCGTGATGATGAGGATGAGAGATGATCCGCTGAAATTGATGAAGTGACACACACAAATAACACCCTTGCCCAGGCGAGATTCGTAGCACGCTGTGCTAACCACTCAGTCGCGGAGGCCGGTGGAGTTAGAGAGATATAAATTCTGTAGAAGAAAAGTAATCAAAATACGAGATATGATTCAATGGCAACGCCATTTGTCCTTGATTTTTAAAAGAATTTAATATACCGGCTGTCCCAGACGTCTTTGCCTGATTACATACTTTATTCATATCCTCTATATGCAATGTAGAGATGTAAAAGTGGTGCCAAAATGTTGGAAAACTAACCAAGTGTTTTGTTCTAGGTTTCAGTAACGTGGCTGTAGTGTAGTGGTGTCAGTGCCCAGGACACAGGAAATGTTCACAAATCAGGAAAAATCTCAGTGTGTCACGAGACCCGTCACCAATAACAGTGCATAGGAACTTTCAAACAACTTATGGAAAGATGCCGCCCGATGTCGAGAGCATTAAGTTGTGGTATGACAAGTTCAAGACCACAGAATCTGTTGCTGACTTACCGAGAAGTGGCCGAACCATCAACCTCAGCGATTTCAAACAACGTAAAACATCTGCCAAAAAGTTATCTTTGTGATATCTTACACAAACGTTTATTTTTTCGTGCATACAAAGTGCAAATTGTACAGGCTTTGTTGCCTAATGATACCAGGGGACACACTGAGCTTTTTCCTGATTTGTGAATATTTCAGGTTTCCTGGGCACTGACACTGCTACACTACAGCCACGTTACTGAAACCTGGAACAAAAAAGCTTGGTTAGTTTTCCAACATTTTGGCACCACTTTGACATCTCTACCTTACATATAGCGGAGATGAATAAAGTTTATAATCAGGGAAAGACTTCTGGGACACCTGATATACCTGTATTAAGTTTATTGAGTATTAGAATGCTACAGCAATTTCAGATTTTCAACTTTTTCAGAAGTAAACTTATAGCACTACATAAATACCAGTGTCTTTTACGCTTATTATTTAGTATTTTGCATGTTCTAGGCACTTCATGTAATTGTGACAATAACACAGGCAATAATATACTGTTTTAATTCTACAAACAGTTTCTAAAAATTCTATGCCTATCTCACTGGATTTTATTATTATAACTTCAACATTATCGCCTGATCTTTAATTACGTATATTGCCTTCCAATGTTTCTTCCCGACTAGTATTCTTCATGCCTTCTAGCGTTTATCCTCATTATCTTTATATTCTTTTCCATCTTAATTCTTTTATTAGTCGTTTTGTTCCAAAGATATTCTAAATAACCGTAAAATTTTATTTTTACGGTGGCTTTCCACGGTAAAAAAGTCTCTCCCACACCCAAAGCCACGTCTCTCGCAAGAATAACGCCAAGTAATATTTTCTATTCGGATAAATCAAAGGCCCTGTTACATACTTGACGAATGACTCCGCCCCACGCGGTGTGTCAATAACGAAAACAAATAAAAAGTTCTTATCGTCCCTAAGGACCCTCCCACAGCATTTGTTAAATTAACATCCCGTCCTCCTCCTCTCACCTTGCCCCATTTCCTCTCCTGGACCTTATCTCCTGGGAACACACAGATTAAATTGCATCTTCTTCCTCTTCTTTTGCTTTTATCAATATTTTCTCCTTTTCTTTGATAGATTGCTGGGCCGTTTTACGGCATAAGTTTCCAAGATAAATTCACTCTTCCATACTTCTTCAGGAGACCTCCCCTCTCACCCCCACACACCCTTCGTGAAGATAATTAATGTTCAAGAAATCTTATGGTTCCTCAAAGTGTTGCTGGCATCATATATCTTCCATAAAACAAAAGCCTTAGTAGAAAAACATTGGCGATATTCATCGACTCTGTGCATTTATTGCTCTCAGTACACATAAACCATCTCTCAGTTTGAAACTTTCTCTTGTGACCCTATGAGTTACCACCAAAATGTTTCTGTGTTTTAAATCCACGCTCTTAAGAGAAAATGTCGAGCAAATGGAATTTTGTTTTCGGAAGATGCGGCTGACGTGGTACTCCAAATATTTAATTTCTTGCCAGACATACTCTTCGTTAAGTTCTAGATTCGTTACCCTACATATGACAATAAAATTAGCTCTCCAAAGTTTGAGGTTATTTGAAGATGCTTGGTTCTTAATACACAACTTGAACGTTCATTTGCATGAAGATCTGCCAGCAACCAAGCTCTTCAAAACTTATAAATGTTTTCATAAATTGCCTGGTTGTTAATAAGAGCTTATTCTGGAGAAGCTTTCTCTCCAAAGTTCAGGCCTATTTACAAAATCGACTGGTTATTGCGAAAAGAGATACATACTACATTAATTTCGGTAAAAGAGAGTTAGCTCTCCAAACTTCGAGGTTATTTGCAGAATTTCGCTAATTGTCAATAAGAGAGAACTTCGGCATACATTTCCATGAAGATGATCGATACGTTAGTTCTCCAAAGCAAGGAATTACATGAAGACTTGTCGCCCAGCTACTAACACGAGGGAATTTCTAGATTCATTTTCCTAAAGGTGTGAGTGAAATTAGCTGCCATAGATTTGGAGAGCTAACGTTCCGATCATCTTTAGGGAAATGAATGTGAAAAAGTATATTGTTAAATGAGGCGATCTCTGCAAATAACCGAGTTTTGGAGAGCTACCTTCTCATATCTTCATAAAAATGAATCTAGATGTTCTCGAGCTAACAACCAAGCTCTTTCTGCATGTAATCTTTGGAGAGCTAACATCTTCAGAGAAATCTATGTCGAACCGCCAATTGTCTTCGGGGGTTTGTGCTTTGATGAAGTGCCAACATCCTCAGTTGCGAAGTGAAAGCTGGAGGGGTAATATCGCTCTCCCGTTACCACATTGCCATTGTCAGTTGATTTTATTAGCTCGTTTGTACAGTGCTTGGATGTTTTGTGTACTATTTTTCCGTGCTTGGTGTACTATTATACAACATTTATCCAGTAACTGAGCAGATTAACACTGTCTCTCCCCCGTTTTACAGTACCTTTGGCAACATACCGTGTATACCAGGCTCATTTGTTTCGTCCCGCCAGCAACGTTCGGGTACCTTGTGACACGAAATTGTCCGTTGTCAGTCGAAGATAATTCAACCGATCGGTATAATAACATCCTTACATTATGAATTACTATATTTTATAGTGAAATTATTATGTACTTTAATGCGTAAATTCATTGTTATGAGCATATTCGTGCAGCAGACAGGAAACACACTCCATCCACCTTTAACAGGAACCTTTACAAGTGAACGTACATAAATTCTTTATCTTATCAATTTCTTGCTTCACTGGACCACGAGTCCTTACCTCGTACAATGGCCACATTTCCTCTCATCATTCGGACCAACTCAAATGGAGAGGGACGGAGGAAATAGTTTTCTTGAACGAGAAGTTAGCCTTTTTCATAGATTCCTGTAATGGGCAAACTTCAGTCCCAAGTTTTTTATGGTAGCCGAAAGGCAATAAAAGGAATATATCTATAAAGGATCAGAAATACAAGGCTCTGTGTTTTTAATGCAGTTTTCTCCACAAGATTTCTATGTCCGAGGCTCATCTATTTTTCTTTCCTTTTCACCGCCCCCGATGCCTATTTGTTCTATTTATCTGCCCGTGCCGTGATAATGCGTCTTCGCGGTGTCTCGCGCGGAACGATTGATGCCTATCCGGTTCTGACGCGGAGAAGATGGAATTGTGGGAGGTTTTCCGCAAGTTTCAAACTGGAGTCGGAAAAAGGGAAGTTGGAGGATCAAGTTGTCAGTTCTCTGAAGTGACTCATCACTTTCAGATGGAATTGACTATCTATCGCATTCACATCCCCCCTCTCTCTCCTTCTCTCTCTTTTTCTTCTCTCTGTTTCCCTCATTTCAACGTTTTTATCTTCTTTTGTCCTCATCCATGGCATCTTCAAGTCTTCTTCCATCAGATGTCACTAGTTTCGCCACGACATATTTTCTACCGAAGTACAACTGTTACAATTGCATGTTGTTGTTGGATCAAGTAAGCTCATGTTGTTGTTGGATCAAGTAAGCTCGTCTGTATTGTTCAAATGAATGAAACTATAGCCGAATACCGGCCTGGCGATGGGTGTTCATTGTGAATGTCACTTCTACAATTTCATCTTATCACTTATCCCCGCCTTCATAATATAGCTAAAAGTGGCAAAAATGCCAAGTAAAATAAACGAAATCAATCAATCAATTAATGTAATTATTAAAAAGAATGCAAGGAGGTAATAACTTTAGTGTGTAGTTTTGAAAATACACTTGCATGTATAAAGCATTTAATAAGACACGTCGTTACTTATGGAACAAAAACCATGGCATTGACGAAAACTGTTGAAATGGAAATAAAATTGATATGTAGGGTATCATGGAGAAAGGAATGCCTAGACTACACTATAATTAGTTAAACAGAAAAAAGAAGAAGAAGACACGTGCTACACCGGGCAACAAGCCATATTTGTGGAAGAGCGCTCTTCTTTGCACGTGTGGACTGGAGAGCAACAATACAGTAGGGTTGGTAGAAGTAAAGTTGGAAGTCTTCGTCTGTCGCGTTCGTGTAGTAATAGTGTGGCATTGTAATCAAGGCTGAAGGGGTGGGAAGTGGTTCCGTGAAAAGATGGACGCTTTCCCTCACAGTACTTTTTATCTCTCAGCGCAATCGGCTCCCCCCCCCCACACCTGTGCTGCTTACTGACCTTGAGGTAGAGTATGCAGGCAGTAGATCTTACACCAGCACAATCGCTTTTTTACTGGTCAACTCTTAGGACTTCTTACGTGAACTGTTTACCGCCGTTTCAGAACATATTTTCCCATGCCGTATCGCGTCACGAACAACAGCTCATCAGTGTTCTATGCTGTGTGAATTATCAGGGCCCGACTACCTCCACTGGGATCGAACACGAGACTCCTTGATTGAAGACATACAGTAAAACCTCGTTAATCCTGACTAATGGCGGGGATAAGTTGACCGGTATAGCGAAAGTCCGGATTAACTGATATAACCTAAAACAACAGTAGAAAGTGCATTAAAACTCCGTTTATAGCAACAAAACATGTTTATTATGGTGTATTTAAAGGGCATAGGCCTAAATACACTATACAGTACAGTAAAATGTAAAGCAATACGACAATGCAGTACGTATATACGCGATAATAATATTATGATGATGTGCCCGGCGATTGTCGACTTCTAGCCACATTCAAAACCTTGCATTCTGCTTTATTCTTTCTGCCATTTGCCTGTCCGGATTAAGCGAAGTCCGGCTTATCGATATCCGGATCAACGAAGTTTTACTGTAAATTTAAACCAGCACGCAATTGGAGAAGTTCTGCAATTTGATTAGCCTTCTTTGATTGATTGATTGATTTTTTTTTTGGGTGCGTAGGCACGTATGATCATTTAGCACCCTTCAGTGTAAACAGGAAAAATCCCCTTATTCAAACCTGCCTTAAAATTTAAAATGAGAAATATTTAAAATACAAGTTGTACAGGGACCTACATAGGGGAAACGCAATACATTTAAAAAGGCAGGGATTGTCTTAAGAACTACTTTAGAAACAGTGTAAAAGGTCTTCCCAAAAACCGAAAACATCGTCTCACAACGTTACTAACAAATCATTTTGAAGATTAAAACCGTGTCTGTGGTATAAGAAATTTGCACATTCGAGAAGAATGTGCAGAGCATTTGAAACAACGTTGCAGTTACGGCACAACGGAGGACCCAGGCCTTGCAGAAAATGCCGATGTATGTGCCCGATTCGAAGCCGCACTAAGATAACTTATCTCTCTTCGAGTTGAACTCGTTTCCACTTTCGAGACATAACCGAGTCAACTCAATCCTTATTTAAAATCCAATAAAGAATACTAAGGGATGCTCAAGGGAAAACTTAGCCTGTTTTAAAGCTAGATTTGTGTGCTTCAAACTTGCCTTCTCTTCGCCGTATCCACTTTTATATTGCAAGCATCATCTCCAATACAATGGGTAGGATTAATTCGTCCCAGGCGTGCATAAAATTCTTTCCTGTCTTCATTTCTCCAATATTAAATCAATTAAGCTTGTTCTTCATAGAGATTCTACTGGAAGTCCGAAGGCTTACATTGTTCGTGCCTCGGCGGTGGTTGGAATACAACGAACCCCTCTAAGACAGGGTTCGCCACCCCCTATCGGCGAGGTCCATCCTAGTCTCTTCTCTTCGGTCACGTCCGGTTGGGGAGGATGGTTCGTTGTGTACATAAGCTTTCTAAGAGGGGGTGGAGAGATGAAACACACCCTGAGGGTCTTAGATGTTTCCTCCCCTGTCATCGCTCTTGCTTTTCGTCCACTTTTTTGTTTTATTTCCTAGAGCAACAAGAGGGGGAGAGAAACGATAGCTTTTCCTTTCGGGAGTACTCCCTAAGATTCTATATATTTTGCGACCGATACTGCTGGATTTCGTCTGTGACCTGCATTGAAAATTGTCCCTTGGGATGAAGGTCGCCGCTTCCTGGTTCGAATTCTGGTGTGGGTATTGGGTTTTCTTGAGAGTTACTTCATCATTTCCATGTGATCATTCACCTCAACGTCTCGATTAGACAAATGTGACAGAGAAACGACACTAAATAAGCTCAAAACACCAAGTATCAATCTTCATACTGAAGCAGACTAGAGGCTATATACAGGGTGTTTCTGTGACTTTAATTCAAACTGACGGGGTGGATGGAGACTGGCCCAAGTAGCAATATGAAAATCCCCGGTTTGGAAACGCATCGTTAAAAAGTTATAAGTAGGGCTAGGAAGTTGAAGACCTATAAATTGCCAAAAAAGACCTAAAAATATCAAAAAGGGCCTAAAAACTGAAAAAAGGAGGTATAAATGTGATCCAAATTAATTAATAACTTCAGTTTTAATTAGATATTTAATGAATATGCGCGGAACCTCCTTATCTGACTTGAGATCTTTGCAGGCGCGTGCTGTCTGGTCGTATACACCGTGCTGAAAGCTACAAAACAAGAGAAAGTTGCCACTTACAGCGCGACCTTCCAGACAAGTTACCGTTAGAGGACCTTGTACCGTACCTGCTTCAGTCGTCCAAAAAGGTTTTTCTCTTGTTTCAGGGATCGGTTCAAATATATTTATTTATTTCTGTTTTTTATTATTTCTTTACTACAGAAAGGATGTTTAAGAGGTGATGAACTGATGATGATTCGAATTGAGAATGGGCAGTAAAAACGTAGTCGAAAGAAGGTGAAGTTAAAAAAAAGCCGTTAAGACCTAAAAAAAAGGCTAAAAAATGACCAATAAGCCAAACAACGCCGAAAAAGGCAAAAAAGGACAAATAAGACCCACCTTTTTCTGGCCTACAATGATCCAAAATGAACATATATTATGTTGGGCCTCGTCTTCGGACACTAGGAAAAAAAAGGATTTTTCCTCAACTTCCGAGCTCTACTTATAAGCCAAAACAAGTTGGGGCTGCTGCAATAAGAAGACAACTCAAAGATGCGGATTGTAGGTATAATACGAACATTGCTACAGTTTATCGTAGCACTATAGGACGAAAACATTAGTTGTTCAAAATGACGGCACGACAGCGTCACATGAAGCTCTGTCGCATCCGCGATAACGATTTCACGGGCAGCAAGGGTTCTTTCCAGGAGGGGGTGCAAGGGGTGTCCCTCGACTCGGTACCCAATCGTCAGTCGATATTGCCAAGCCGTGCACCCTGAATGTTAGTATTACATCTACAAGCCGCATCTTTCTTATCTCTGTCATAGGCAGTCCAAACTAGTTCTGGCTTATAACTTTTTAATGATGCATTTCGGGACGGGGGTTCGTCATCTCATATTGGGTCATTCTCCATCCACTCTGCCAGTTTGACTCAAGGTCACGGAAACGGAAACACCAATGGTGTAAGGGGTGATCTAAAAAGGCCCTCAAAAGTCACTTCCACCTAGCACACGCTTCTTGCAGACCAATGATGCTCCCACGCCTGGACCCACGACGAGTATAATCCTCTATAGGGTCGTACGGTCTTGTGTTTATCCTTGTGAGTGCTAAGCATGGCTGATTCACCCTTTGTAGTCTCTGTTTTAATGCGATTTTATCCTCACATACAGTATAGCTTTAATTGCTGATCTGAGAAATTTCTTGTTAAACAAAAGAAATATATATATATTCTCTTAAAAGTTAATATCAATAATAATACATCAATAATTATCCCGTCTTCTTTTTTGTATTAGTTAAGGGGCTTATCCCCAAATTGCGGGACAGATTCCAGTAACCTACGTGCGCTCGTGCGTTTTTATACACCATTGACACCCTACTAGGAAGGTGACTTGCTACATCCTCACCTTTTGGGAATTTTGGACCATGCTAGTTCATGAGCCTACCTTATATTGACGGTATAAATTCACAAATGAAACTACTGTATGAACATGGTACATGTACTCTTCACGCTCTAAATATTTCTCACTTCTGTTGTGACACGCACCTACTTTCTGCTTTGTGGGACTTCTTTTGGTTTTAACTTACTGTCTATCACCTGTCTGGTCGCCAATGTAGGATTTTATATATTTGTAATCTTTGGGATAAACTAAAAATTAATCTCACTTTAGATCTTAATATCTGATTCGTTTATAACTTCTGATTTCATCTGTATAGCGTTAGTAGGACTAAACAGTATAACCGTCCGCCTGGCTAAAACCAAGGGGAAGCCAAGGACAACTTCCAGATTGCTCTCCTACCCCACAGGCAACCGGGTTATCGCCCTATAGTTTACAAACTTGTTTCTTTAAGGAAATAATTTTGTTTACAGTACTCCAGGATATTGAAAAAGTTAACTTGCAATTCTCCACGAAAATGAAGTCTTGTTTATCACTTTACATGCTCTTTACAAGATGTACATGCAATAAAAGGGAGCGTACAGAGGCAACATAAGGCGTGTTTATCGTCGCGTTCTCACCAGAGTGTAATAAATCACTGGTACAGGTGAAACTAAAACATCCTGTCATGTATACATAAAGCCTCGTAAGGCAGCGTTGTAGGTTGCATAACTCGATGAAAAAATAATCATCCTATCCTTTAGAGGTCTCTCCAACAGGCTGATATAATTACAGTTAATTTTGAAAATCCTTTATGAAGCCTGAGAGTTTTAATAATGCGTTAATATTCAAAATTTAAACAATTTTGTTACTTCCCAGAGTTTTCACAGTTCAACATGTATACTTTTCAGTTTTAATAAAACGCATAAATTCCGGCATATGAAATAATTTTCGACCAATAACTTTTCTACTGTTCGTATTTGCACCCCCCCCCTCCCTACATATCATTTTATTATAAGACCGACTTGAACAATCAGATTTATGCGGAAGAATTATCAATATTAACATAAACTCAGTTATCTGCCATGAGAACGAAATTTGCTCTTTTACGTCTAGGAAAGAGTGTATAATAATAATTATTATTATTATTATTATTATTATTACTTGTGGTTGTCTGAATTGCAGGCATGTGCTTATACGATTTCACAAGTTGTGTGTGAATCCACTCAAGAACACATAGTGGTTCAAATACCACTTTAAACTCTAGATCTAGTCCCGATTAGCCTTACTGTGCATAAACTGGACTTAGAACACCAACTCAATCAATCAAAAAAATGAACAGGAATCCAGGTTCGAATCCTTGTTAATAATGTAGAGTATTCGTTCGTCAATTCATCTCATCATCATCCATTCTCATCGTTGCGAGTAGAGAAAACAGATGCAAAATAAAGTAACAACAATTTATTTTTAATTAGCTTTTTGTCTAAAAATTGGTACTTTTATAATTTATATTTTAAGTTATTTTATTAATGCTAAATATAATTTTTGTATGTATCATACATCTCAAAATAGGCATTGATATGATTTAATTTTTTGTGTATATGTAATTGGTTTATGTGTTTGTATATGTTCATATTTATGTTTATATATATGAATATTATGTACTATGTAAACTTATTTATTTGTAAACCCCCGTTGTAAGTGGAGCAAAAGCTCTGTTATGTTATGTATAAATAAATAAATAAACATATGAAGCTTACGATGCACACATACGGCGATAAACAAATCGAAAAATTGAAGATTAATAGGCAACCTCATGAAATGTCTAGAGTTTTACATTGTGTTTGCTTTTCCTAGAGGGTGTAAATGCTGCACAGTGACGTTTCAATACAGAAGAGTTTTCTGTTTTTACGACGCTCGGCCGTTTGAACAACGTGTTGAATGAGTGATTTTCAGAACAGAAGCTGTAAAATACCTTTGCAAATTGCTTTTCCTTGTTTGTCCCGCCTCCCGCTACGAGTGTTTTGTGTGTGTTCGGAGGATCTGGGCGATGAGCGATGAATATGCAGGAGACGTGTTTGTGGGGCGGGGGGATGGGTTTAAAAAGACGATGTACGTGCGATAAAAGGGAGCGTGCGGAGGTAAGATGAGGCGTGTTTATCGTCTCGTTCTCACCAGAGCGTAATAAATCACTGGTGCTGGTGAAACTAAAATATCCTGTCATGTATGCATAACGCCTCGTAAGGCTGCGTTGCGGGTTGTATAACTCTGCGAAAGAAAACTCTTAGTTTCCTTTCTCTTATGCTCAGCAGCGCCGGTTGATGCGGATGGGAGAAGAAACAGCTGCTGGTTTCAAACACTAGCGCTCTGTTTCCGTTTAATTGGACACCTTTTTCATTATAATCTGCAGTCTCGATCTCTGTAGAAATGCATCCGAAATGTACAGGGCGTCCACATGTAACCTCCCTGATATCAAATTACAATTGTGAGGAAACTATTCGACATAGACCCTTGCGGTTTGTGGAATCATGTACAGTCCAAGAAAGAGCGCAGTAACGTGGTGTGGTAGTGGAAACTAAATCGCCAATTTCAGTCCAAGGACATTTCAGACGTGCCTTTAAACTGAAACCACCAGACGTAAAGACAATTTAGGCTTCGCATGACAAGTTTATAGCCACTGGGGGCACTAAATTAAAAGAAAAACTTTTTGAGTTGCTATACATGATACCGAAAACCGCATGGCTCTATGTCGAATAGTTTCCTCACAATTGTAATTTGAAATCGGGGAGATTTCATGTGGACACACTGTGTATATGGTTTGGCATTTCTTTCTGTACTTGCACTTTTATCTTTACGTACATCGATTATGCGTCTCTTTAAACTACTGGAAGGAATGAAAAAAGGCTTCCCCGATGGCGTAGTGGTGTCACAATCGCTTTGTAACCAAGGTGTCTCCGGTTTGATTCCCCATGGAGGCACATTGCTCTGTGGATTGAATTCCACTTTAAACCGTAGGTCCAGTCCCGATTAACTTTCGAGACATGAGAGTGAACGACGATTAGGTAAAAGAGACGAAGTACAATCAGAAAGAAACATCGAACCCAGGACTGCAGTGTCCAAAAGGCGAATCGGCTATTTAGATGAGGTGGTAGTGTTTTGCCTACAAATGAATTGCCAGGGCAGGTAAGCCACCTCACACTGTTTTGCAAGTGTATCTATTAAACCTGAAAGTGGTTATCGTTGCGTGACACGAAACCGGGTGTCCTAGGTTCGAACTCTGGGTAAGTAGCGCTATTTTAATTTTTGTTTGTAATACCCTTTAAGTTTTTTTTAACCTTGGCTCTCTATAAATTCAATGCTCCATTGTGTATATGCGAGTGTGTGTGATTGTTCATGTGATTCACAGATATGATTTCATTAGATTTTTGTTAATTTAGCGTGACTTTTGTACCGCTTTGGCTAATCGCGACGATGAGGATGAGTGATTTTATGATGAAATTGATGAAGGGTCACTCACAAAAAGTGGACACACATTCTAAGGCCAAGATTCGACCCAGGGGTTCCGTAGCGCTCTGTGGATCGGCAGGTTTGTCCTTTTCAATAAATAAATAGGTTTTCATAGATTGGTCTTTACATAAAATATCACTATATTTATTCTTTCCATCTTAGTAGTGAGTGCTAGGAGCTTTAAGTTAGATACATTCCCAATACTTTGAACACAACACGTCAAAAAGAGCTCATATGTTAAGAACACCCTATAACTCACATTTACATAAGGTTTATCACCGACCTTCGTGGCGGAGTGGTTAGAACACCGCGCTATGGTGCCAGTGGTACTAGGTTCGATTCCCTGCCTGGGATAGGGTTATTTGTGAGTCTCCCTTCATTAATTTTATCATATGATCACTCTCGCGATTAGCCAAAAAGAGGCTGAAAAGCGAAGTAAAATAAACCAAACAAATCAATTACCTACATAAGGATGAAAACTATGTTAATGATCTCTCCACTAAAATATAAAGCTGTAAACTCACTTCCCTTTTAATTTGGAATAAAACTATACAACCCCGACAAAGTTTCATATAAATAGTCGGTAGAAAGCGAAATGAGGAAAAATGAGTTATTTCTACGTTTCGTCCATTGATGAGATTTTGCGAGTTCATAATTTACGAAAAGAGACAGCCGAAATAAACAGAACTTAAATTTTAGTGCAGCTCGGCACAAAGGCTGACGCACTTGAAGCGGATCGTCTAGACCAACCCGAGAATAGCCCTCGCTTACTATAAACTGCGGGACAAAACCCCAGGAGAAGCACTTGCAGGGCTTTAGGATGTAGGCCGTACAATGAACTAAAGTCCTCGTAACTTAATCCCAAATTCGCGGGCTAAGAGAATGGTCGTTTTGAATAACAACCCCTTCTATTCACAACTTATGATACATTCGAGTTTAATTTCCTATCGCTAAGGGAACAAGAGCAGGGGAGGGGGGGAAGAGGAGTAACGGTTTTGCGGATTCATATAAACGCGCATGCGCCGTAACTGTCATGGATCCAGGTATGATAGTTATTGTTAAGTAGCAATAAAACCAGGTAACGATCTCCCCACCCCGCTACGCCCCCGTCGCCTCAACCCCTCCGTATCTATATTTTATTTCATCTCTTTTTCAAAATGTCTCCCCCCCCTCTTCCTATCTCCTTTCACTAAACCACACCCGCACACATCATCCAATCGGCCTCTCCTCTATGCATCGTGTTCTCAACAAGCTGATTCTCCACCTGGTGCTCTTGCTGGCGTAAAAATAATAAAAAAAAGAGAAAGAACCTCCCCTTTTAGTACGATACTTACTCCTGCTTCAGACGGAAAGAACCACCATAAAATGTTGCATACAGCGCTCCCTCTTATCAAAGCACCCACCTATTTTGCTCGCCAAAGTATGGAAAACACGATTATGCAAGTCTTGAGTTACCGTTTTTACAACGGTGAGCATTCAGACTGTTGCCTTCTCTTTCTGCAACGAATTTACATCCTGCTTCCTTTCTGATACGTTTTCTATGAAAAGACGCGCTAAACGGTATCTTGTAAGCAAGCGGACAGGTTCTCTTTTGTCCGACCTTGAAATACAACTTTAGCTCTTGTCTACTCTTACGGTTGGCGTTCTACCTGCTGGCAAGGGAAGTGGAGAGCTGGGAACAGCAGACTAACCGGACAACATCGGTTGCGCCGAGAGTTACGACGTAGCGGGAAGAAGTACTACACGTGTGGTCGCTTCTCCGCTCCCCACTTCCCTTGCCAGTATGTAGAACGCCCGCCGCAAGAGTGGACAAGAGCTACAACTTTTTCACAATCGTGACAGAATGTGTGTGTAGAGAATGAGTTCAGCTATGAAACGACGCAATTTTTCCTGAAGACAATGTGATAGATTAGACATTTTAGTGTCAGTAGCTAAATTTCAGGCTTTCTAATTAGTGCAATTATATAGAATAGAATATATACTGAATAGTAAGAGCTTAATGTGTTTCATCCCTAGTTCCCGTGAGGATTACCAGATGTTTCTTTGTTTGAATATGCATTTTCTTACGTACCTCTTAGTTTAACCGGGAATTATCCCTTCGGTTCTCATGTCGTTGGCAAAATACTCTATCAATCACAAGGCGTGGAAAACAAAACTTACTATTTCACCTTAATAAAATGTTTATTTTTAGACAAATGCTCTTAACAGCAATTTATAAACTTATAACTACATGATAAAATTATTCTCGAAATTATTCTACCACTATTCTTTCCTTGCTATGGTATTTTTAGCTTGTTGATAAATCTCTCAGTTTGTTAAATGTTGTCAGGTCCTGGCACATCAATGTTAGTCTATTTGTCCATCTGACACTAGTTGTCTATGACATCATAAATATTTGCCAACTTAAAAAACGAACAATATTTTAACTAAATAACTAGGAATTACAAAGCAATGTCCAGGCAGTGATGTGCCGTAGACTATAAGTTTACGTCTACATGCGTTGTCTACACGTAATCTACGCGTAGATTACATTGGTTTGTAGTTTACATAAACTACGTAGACAATCTAAAGTGCATTTTCAAGGGTTTCATGAAAGGAAAGTGACATTTCCAACTATATTGGTTTCTAACGAAATGAAAAGAATCCTATTTACAACAAAATTTCTCTTCTCTTCAATCATCAACTATGGAAGAAGATAAATAGTATGCAAAATAGACAAGAGATGGCAGTCGTGAGTCAAGAGTGGTCTTTTTCCGATAAAACACTAGAATATTTCATATATTAGGTTTTTCCTAGGTGAGAAATTGTTCGAATTTGGAAGAAACAGTATGAATAGTTCTCCTCACACATCAGCAACTGATACGCAGTATAATTTTCTTTTAATTCCACGGCACCCTTTGCTAAGTTATCACCTTTCACCACGTTGTTTACATAGATTACGTAATCTACGTGTATAAAATAGTCTACGTGTAGAATGTAGACTATGGTTGTTTACGCGTAGACGCACATCACTGTGTCCAGGGCATTACAATTTATATGTTATATGTGACTTTATTTTCATTTTTCTGCACTTGTATTTTACATGACGTACAGTGGAATCCATGAGTATTACCGTGCAAATTGTCCATTACTGTTTTCATTATTTTTTCTCCTACATCCTATGCGTTTTTAAGCGATGGATTTTTATGTATGCTGGAGAATAAGTTGTCAACAGTTTTTTTAAGTTTTATTTTAATTCTTGAAGCTCTTATTGGGTCAAACAAAGTGCACGAACATGGTGATGGACAATTTGCACGGTAATACTCATGGATCCCACTGTACATGTTTAAGTATTTGGTCACAATATTAGTTACGCATATGTATATTAAATTGTATTATGTATACGTGTGTGTGTGTTTATATTATATGTGCAAATATTCTTGGTCCGCACCTATATTATAACACTTTTTTTTTATAATTAGCACTTGTAATACATATAGGACTATTTTTGTCCTTGATGTAAAAACGACTGCGTGGAAGAAAACGCTTATGCCTTAACTCGGCGTTACGCCTTATTAACTCTGTAAATAAGGAAATAAATGAAATGAAATTCTACGCTATTGGGGTTCTACGAGATGGAAGAAAATATATGAGTAAATGGCGAAGACACGTATTGTGTATAATAAGTTGTTTTTGGTTTATAAAGCCCTTTGTAAAAATGATTCCTTCGTACTTATCACTGTGAATTTTCATCAATCATCAGCAAGTATATCCACTCTCTTTTGAGGGAACAAACCCTGTTTTACTATTTAGATTTGCGAAAACGTTTCTGCACAAGAGACCTTGGGTAACCCCCATGGATGTAAAGGCGGCAGGAGCATAATGCTGACCACCACCACCTCCAGTACCTCAGCCCTGATGTGCCTTCAGGGAACAATGCAATGCGCAGGGGGAAGCTTTACCTTGTTTGATCAATAATTCACTATTCATCCCCATCGTCGCGATTAACTTCGACAAGCAAAATACTAGGTAAAGTAACAGTATAGGGATGGATGTAAAGTTTGGAACCCCTTAACTAATGAATACAACGAGTTAATGACGATATGCTTGCCTTTGAGAAACAAACTGTGGGTTTAGACATTGACTTTATGAAAACAAGTCGCCTGAATCAAACTTGTATTTATATTTCTATAAATGATAACAGCTTTATAGAATTTTGCACTAAGTTATAGCTTATATATAGATTTATTCATTCGGTAACTTTAGCAATAAACCTGTACGTCTACACCGTCCTATACTGATATAATAGGCTGTCAATAATGTGTCTAATATATTAAACTATAGTTCGATAAACTTCACAAACCTAACACCAACTGTTGTTATTCTCCAGTAATGAAGATTTGAAGAATAAGTTGTGTTATCAGTGATATACTTGAGAAGGAAACCAATAAATTGCGGGTATTAATCTGAAGCACATCTTCAAAGAGACCGAAAGTCTGTGCTCAATACGGCAGACCTTGTTTGGAGCCGGAGATAGAAGGTCCATTGATGGATGAGACCAGCGTGCTGGTGGTTATCTGAAAAGGAGGAAGAGGAAACATTTCAGATCTTGCGCTCAGAGACTTAAAGATATAACTCGAAGAATGCTGACTCGTTGGGACACTCCTGTCCAATTCCACTGATTTTTATGACCGATTTCTGCAACCCCCGCCAAGGGAGGGAATAGCTTTTACGAAGCCAACCAACAACGAGTGAAACAAAAGGAAGCGGAGCTAGTTTTAGCAGAGGGGGATAAAAGTGAAGGCCCCTGCGAGGACAACCAATGTCTTTCTCTCTGCAGGTACGATTGCGCGGAGTCCGATGCTGACTACAGGTTCTCCAATTGAATATTTACGATAAGTGGACTTCTTGGAAGGTAACCTGGATTCCTACCGCGTCTTCAAAGATTGTAAATAATGAGGGGTGGTGATCATTATGATACGATCTTCCGAACTGAGAGGAAAATATCTTGAAATCTGTTGAAGAGTCTTTCTCGTAATAAAAAATTATGGCTTGCTTAGACTGTAAAAGAAGATACTTCAACAGGCTGGCCTTTGCTGTATAGAGCTGGGAAAGGCTTCGAATTGAGGGAGAGACCATGTGGATTTAATGGCAAATTCGTTCCAATGCTCTAAGCATGAGTGAAAAACCACAATCAATAAAGTGTCACTTTCGAAATTAAGTGTGACTGATGGAGGTTGAGGATTCAAAGTTTTCAGTCTTAATCTTGGCTGTTTTTCCCCTATTTTATTAATCAATAAGATACCGCCATGATATCTTCAACGGAGTCCATGGATATTTTAGCTACATATTGTCACGTACCTAAGAAGTAGCGGTGGAATAAAGTTTATGGAAGTTAGTAAGAGATGGCAGCCTGAGTCTTCAAAGAATAAAAAAATATTATGATCAGTAATAATTGATAAAGAGAATGTGTAATAATACGAAAAAGTAATGAAAATTCAATTAATAGTATAAAATGGGGATAAGCAAACTAAATAATACATACATATATTAATATTATAATCCAAATTAACATTTTCATAACTAATAAATAGATAAATTCTTAGAAGTAGGAACAGAGGGAAACATTTGGTGGATCAAAACAATCGGAAGTTTTGCATTGAGGTAAGAAGTAGATGTCATGGAAGCAAAAATGATAAAATGTAAAGTATTAAAATATAGGTGTGGTGTGGATCATGAATGTTAGTAAATGTAATGGTGTAGTGACACCAACGCACGGTAACATAAACATAATATGATTTTTTAAATATTGAAATGCTTTACAACAAAAATATACGTAAGTAATATTACGATTGATCTATTAATTTGCTTCATTTTACGTCACTTTTCTGCAACTTGTGGCTAACCGGAAAGATGAGAATGATTGATAATATGATGAGTTTGATGAATGGACACTCGCAGAGAACACCCATACAAAGACCGGGATTCGAATCCATTACCCCTTTGCGGGATGTGCTAACCACTCCACCACGGAGGAAGTAATGCAAGTAATATTATGAACACACAGAAGAACACCATATAACATTTAAAAATGAAATGCAAATGGAGAAAACACATGAAGACATATTATACACTTAAACACACGCACACACGAACATTCAAACAGGATACAGAGAAACGTCTGGTATCACACGCAGTAGCCTGGTGTGGAAAGTGTCAAATTGTTACTGGCAACAAATAAGTCATCTTCTCAAAAATGTAATGTATAAAGTATATATGTTCGCTACACGACGCAAGGTATTTTTCCATACTAAATATTGTAGTGTATGTATATCTTACGATCCTCCTTACTCCGAAGGGACAAATTTGATTAGCATGGCTGCATACTTTTTCAGCAAAAGATTCTTGATCATATTAAATTCGTAATGGACCTAATAAGATGGGACTGGATTACACTACATGAGTTGCATGTTTTCTCATGAAATCCATTACTTTTTGATCAACATCGAGAAGAAACCATATTGAATTTTCTCTCGAGGAGATTATCTTAAAAAGCAAGAGAAAAAACAATTCCAAGATATTCACATTGTTCGCTTACACACGACTGTTTACCTCCCAGCTATCGTGTCAGAAACAACTTGAAGACAAATATTAGAAAAGGCTTTTACACACAAGTTTAATCTCCCTCCTTCTTCCCCAACCCTCCTCTCTCTCTCTTTCTCCCAATCTTTGCCTTTGTGTCACTCGACAAGAGATGCCAGAAGCTCTGTAGATTTAAGGGGAAGGCTTCCCATTTCCGTGAATACGCTACTATATTTCACAAATGCACTGTTTGTTTTTCAAGACGGTGGGTAAATCCAAGTTCCCGCTTCTATGGATGGATTGGAGAGACCTTCTTTCTTTGCGGAGAGAGTTTGCAATCTGAATGATGGTGTGAATCAAGATTCTAGTGTAATTAATCTTACTGTTTATGCATTTACATCATTTACAGGTGTCTTACCTTAAGTTGAAGGTATGTTATATTCTTGTTATTCAACAGGGATCAGGGAACGGATTTATATTATTATGTATTATCTTTGGGAATCATGATATGAAAGCTTGAAAAATGATGTTTTTAATTTCCATGTTTTAACATTTTACCGGGTTCGAATCTCTGCCTGGGCATGGATGTTTATGAGCGCCCATGCGTCAATTTCATCATATCATCCCCATCTTCGCAAATTAGCCAAAAGTGACACAAGCGCGAAGGAAAATAAAGCAAATCAGTCAATCAATTATCAGCTTTTAGCACACATTTTTACACCGTATTTGAGTTATTTTTTCACATGCTTTCGAGTTCCATATTCATGCTATAACTGCATTTTCCCTTCTTGATTTGATTTAGTTTATTCTAGTTCGCTTTTCTTGCCACGTTTTGGCTAATCGCGATGATGGAGATGAGTGATGATGATATGATGAAATTGATGAATGGACACTCACAAACACCCATACCTAGGCAGGGATTCCAAACTGGGACCCCTGGCGTCGCAGCACGATGTGCTAACCACTCCGCCACGGAGGCCGACTTTTTCCCTCCTTGTATTAATTTCTAAAGTTTTTCCGTTCATCGGAATTCTGTTTTTTTGTACTATTTGTCTATTCAAAATCTTGGCAATGAGACAATGTATCTGTTGTTATAACATTCTTTTCAACAATAGAGAATTCAAACTCCGCAGTGCATTCATTGCAAATTTTAAATACACTCCCTTCACTTCATGGGACAATACACGCAGTCATTAAAAATCGGTCTTTATGAATGACAGGCGACGATTCACGCTTCAGTACTTAATAGAAAGTTTAGTAATCCTTTCTTTTGGTAACAAGAAATAAAGCATATCTTTGTCTTTAAATTTTGCATTTCTATATAATATTTTATCTAGTTGAGCTCTTGCTTAATGAAAATTGTGACTTATTTTGATTAAAATAGCTAAATATATATTTACATATCTAACACTTTATTAATACATGTAAATTCGTTCGCTGTTCATGATAGTACGCGACTTCCATTAAGCGTGATTCTGAGTAGCGACTGAATTTTTATTGTATTGTGTTCACTTACTTTTTCAATATTTAATTCTATTAATATACTGAAATTAACTTTTACACGTCGTTCAAGAAATTCTGAGGGAAAACGTTGGTCACGAAATTCAATTTATATGACCTCTCACGTAAAAATCTTTTGTTTATAAATTTGGAAACTCTTTCTATGGGGACCAACATGGAGTTACGCTTCGGTTCTTTAACATCACATTAACGTTTGACAGTTAACTAGTGACTTGAAATAATGAACTGGATTTTACTTCTAGTATCAACTATTAATGGTAAGCTTTTCCCCTCATTTGCAATGTTTCTGGACATGATATGTTCCAGGTAAGATCGACGGACCGGTTCAAGCCCCCTTCTCTCCAAACCCATACCTTGCGACGCCTTAACGACACGATTACCCTGAATGTTCGGACCAGCATTCTAAAATTTCTAGACGCACGCAACTCAAATTTCCTCTTAAAAATACCAGGTTGAGTCAAACGTTCGTTCGTTTTTTCACATTGGAAACAGTGCATCCGAAGAAAAAGCCTGGAAAGCCAAGCGAACAACTCGTGGTGGGCACATGGCATGCATGCCACCTGCTACACACATTCACACATGCACAACGCATTTCGACAAGGCACAGTGTAATAACGGCGGTCCGTCATGGAGGTCGACAAATTTGCCGTGCGTATCTTGATACGACATTATTGGAGAAAAGAGGTGAAAGCCGCAAGGGAAACTTGTGTGGTGTAAGGTGAGGGTACAGTGAACATTAGGACAGGACAGAAATGGTTCAAGCGGTTTTCTTCTGTTGACATGAGTGTGGAAGATAAGCCTCGATGTGGAAGACCGGGTGCCATCCATGCAGATGCCCTGCTACAACACATGACAGCCGATGCAAGCGTCAGTACACGGCAACTGGCACGACATGTTGGATCTTACCAAAGCACCATGCTTCGCTCTCTTCACCAAATGGGCTTTGCCTCCCGACGGCCTCGACTTGTTCCCCACGAGTTAACACAAGAACAGGCTGAATGACAAGTCTCCATCTGTGTACAATTGCTTCAAAATCCACGGGACGACAGTTTTTTGCATCGAATGTTACAGGTGACGAAAAGTGGACCTTTCTACGATATTCTGCCAGTGGTAAGCAGTGGTTGCGGCCACGGCAAGAAGGAATGACACTTGATCAAAGAGGACGGGTAAGAGAAGGTCATGTTGTGCATATGGTGGAATATCCTTGGTCCAGTGTTCTGTAACTCGGACCAGATGGGCGTGATGTCGATGGGAACTGCAATGGGTCGTCCACATTGCTATGCTCCAGAAGTACCCAACATTGATACGTCGGAAGAGAGCCTTGTTACAGGTCGATAACGCCCAATGCCACCGGTCACAAATGTTTACCCAGAAACTGCAGGACTTGGAGGGAATTGAAGACTTGCCGCATCCCCCATACAGCTCTGATCTCGTGCCATCAGATGACCATTTGTTTAATTCTCTCGCGCATTTTCTACAAAGACGACAGTTCGACACATTGGATGCTGTGAAACAAGGGTGCGTGAGTTTTTGGCCTCAAAACCAGCCGAATGGTATTGTCGTAGGATTGTGGCTCTCACGGAACGTTGGCAGAAGACCTTACAACAGAATAGCCGAGACTTTGCCGAATATGTAAGATGTTATACCTTGTGTCTCCAGTCTTAATCAACTTTTGACTCACCCTAGCATTATATTTACAGACACGTTTATTAAGCTCTATTCTGAGTTGCTGCCTTATTAAATCCCTTCAGTCTGACAACAGACACTAAGGTCATTTCTGACCCACCATTCCCTTTACTCTCAGTAATCTCATTGTCCGCATGTATTATCATTAGATCTAATCTCTCTCCTAATCCTGACTACAGTCTTCTCTGCGTAGGCTTCAGGTATTAGAAGTTCTCCATGTTACTATTCGCTCCGATGGCCACCGTTACCTTGCATCGTTGATCTAAGCAAAGCCTTTGATGCAGTTCAGGTTTTTATTAACACGCTCTCTCTCTATTACGTTTTCACGTACTGGCATTTGGTACTATTTATAGCTGGTACCGAGATGACACTTGTGAAAGAATGTCTCGTGATCGGTGTTGTTTCGTGTTGAAATGCCCGTCTCGCTCTCGGTCTCCTCTCGAAGAGCAAATTTCGATCTCATCCCCGAGTCTCGGAATACATACCGTAAAAACATACGCACAACATACATGGCTTACAGAAGTCATTCAGGCTAACAAGTTTAATCGATAAAGTTTTTCAGTTTGTTGTCTCGTTTCGAAGCTACGCGAACCCTAGGGAAACGTAATCTCATCTCGAATGTGTTGACTCTGCGTCGCCCCATTCCCTTTCCCGGAAATATCTGGACCAAGTCCGCGCATAACTGTAGACAAGGGGAGAACGCGAGTGTGTTGAGCAAAGCAGTGCACGCTGCTGCAAAGACTGGTTACTGGAGTTGCTATTTCCCCATCCACGCAATCCCATTCCCTCACTCTTGTTCATTGGTCGAGCCTTCTCGAGTCACTACTTGCGCAGAGACTTGAGATTCCCAGGACAGAACTACGCGTTTTTGTAATCGGGAATTGAATCATCTATCTGTAGAAATACTCTATGGTCAAGTCAGTTTCTCAAACAGATGTTTAAAATATTGTATTGCTTTTATCACACAACAGATTTCTTACTAAAATAATGTAAATAATTTGGACGTGTTACAGAATACAAGAAAATTGTGAATTATTGTGAGGGACTTGTAACTATGGGAATGTTCAAATGTAAATAAATTTACTGTACAAATAGGGAAATTCTATATTCTCGGGGGACACACTCCTGGTTGCCATAAGGCTGGTGATTCAGAGGGATCTCTGGTAAGTACCTTAAGCGTTACTCTTCGGAGCGGATTTCGTGCAAACAATGGCGGGTACTTCAAAACCAGAATCCCTAAGGTGTGTTTTTTTCAGTCAAAACAGCAAATCATACACACGACAAGCCACTCAGGGGCTAGGTCCTAATAATAATAATAAAAAAAAATTATTGATGCCTCCTGAGATGTGCGATAAGATGTTACAAAATGACTAAGTTAAAGCCCCAAAGGCAGAAGGTGTGTGTGTCGGGATATAATGGATGACCCTTCCACGTAGTACACACTAGACTGCATTTTGAAGACTAACGAGGCTCTGGCGACTGGACCTATGTTTGTTATAATCCCTTCATCTCTTTCATCTTATCATTCATCCTCATCTTCGTGGTTAGCCAAAATTAGCAGAAAAGCGAAGTAAAATAAAGTAACTTAAATCAATCAGAAGCTCATAATTGCCACAGATCCATTGACTTTATATTTGCTATAAACGAAATTATGATTTATCTGTAAATAGACCACGGATACTGAAGTAAATTTGGTCTAGGTAAAGTTATCAAGTTTCACACCAAAGTCACCAAGTTTATATCTCGTCTCGATCTCGTAGAGATCTGTCTCGTTATCTGTGTAGTCTCGGCAAGTCTCGTTCCCCCCTCGATTTTCACTAAGGTCCTCTCGGTCTTGCTGTCGTCTCGAGTTTCGAGACGAGACCCCAGGCTTATTCCATCTCGGTTCCACCCTTAACGCTATTGGGCACAAACCGAAAGTTGTGATGCTTTCAGGGGTCTTTAACTTACCCCCCTCTCTATCCTCTCACATTCTCACGCCCTGTTCACCCTCTGCACAGTTGAGAATGATGCGTTGGTGTGAGGAGACAAAGCTTGCGCGATTTATAACTCCGGTGTTGGCCCTAAATCTTAAGCAGAGGGGAATAAATTTGTGTCTGGAACATTTTGCCCAAGAAAATTGCTTTGGAGTTGTCATCCCGCTTTAAAGTTTTTGCTCATAAGCAAGTTCTGGAGCGGACATGCTCGCAGATGTTACCTTCAATTATAAACAAGTTCAGCATCTTACTTTCTTCTGTGTTTTAACGAGCGTACATTTGTTTGTTTTGAGGAACTCCGGTATTTCCTACCGTTGGAAATGCACAGGGTGATTCGAAATAATTATCGAAATTTCATTTTGAAGTAAATATTAAATTGATAAACAAATACTTTGTGATTGTATGTGGTTATGTAGATGAGTGGTTAGTGAACTGAAAATTGATAAAAAGCATTTCTGGTAACAGAGACGAAGTTGTTTGTAAACAAGAGTAATTTCGACACTGAAATTTTGAGTACAAATAAAATGTTCGTTCAGTATGTTTTGTTAAAACCATTCTGTATACTTTGGTTTGGACTTACACGTACATACTGCATTTCGTCCACAGCTGATAAATTTTAGAATAGTTACATGCAGTCTATCCCCGGTAAAGAGTTTATGTACCGTATGTGTCGAATTTGAATCACCTATTAAGGCTGCCCCTGATAGCTATATCTTTCGCTGCCGCCTCATTGTGAAGGGTTGCATATTCAGTTTCCGGTGGAGACACATTACTTAATAGCTAGAGTCTCACATTAAACTGCAGGTCTTGTCCTGATTAGTCCATCAAAGTAAAGACCTAACTTACAAGAAATTTGCAAGGATCTATAGTCTGTGTTACGTATCTTGCTTTCTTTTGTTAGGTGCGACACTTCTGGTGCCCTTTTCACTTCGTTAATCCTCGTTCTTTCTGACATTTCGAAACTGGTAAGGATGTACTGAATAATACCCTGTATATCTGTATGATACTCTCCACAATAGGTGATTAAATATTGGTCACCCTGTATATATTAATCGAACTGTACGGGTTCCAAAGCAATTATTTTATCATAACAAATCCGACGTACCGTTTAATGAAAAGTACCACGAATAAGCAAATGACAATAACACAAAAGATAAACGTGTTACAGAGTTGCATCCATATGTGAAATGTTATTGGCTCTTTGCAGGGAGTCGGTGCTAACAAAGCCTAACTTGCGTTTCACGTGAACTAACAAAGAAAGTAATTTGTATCGATGTTTAATTATTGCTTCCAACTGCGTCCTTGTTCCACGATAGTGTTCCTGACACGTGACGTTCAAAAGCACAGCTGGAGACTATTTGGGTTCGAAGGAACAAAACATGGCCCTAGGACATCATTGTTTTATTTGAGTAATGATATTTATTTTATGTATTGCGAAATGAAATGTTTACCTACATTTGCTGTGCTAATATTTGCAGTGGTTTTGGTTGTGGCGCTATGATGAAAAAAATAAAATCTGGATATCAATAGCTAGTTGGAACTTCATTACCATGTAACTGCGACATGCTGCATTGATACTAATCAGAATATTGATATATGCCCCCCCCCCCCACCTTTTATCGTTACAGAGTTTTATAATAATAACTGCTTGGTCCACTTTTGCATTTCATAATTACTATTATAGTTATTGACTGGTCTTACGGCTTGCGCCCTACATGCTGGCAAGGGAAGTGGAGAGCGGGAAAGCGACCAATCCAGCGCGATGAGAAACACACCAGCTTGTAGAGCAAGGTGCGCGCAACAGCTCCTCCCGCGACGTCGTAATTCTCGGCGCCACCGCTATTGTCTGGTTCGTCTGCGGTGTATTTCCCTCTCGCTTGCCAGCATGTAGGCCGTCCGCCGTAAGAACAGACAAAAGCTATAGTAAGAGATCTCTTCTCCATATTGTAAAAATGGTTGAGTGTTAGAAAGAGCATAAGCCTTAACCTTGGTAAAGAGGAAAATAAATGAAATGAGGAAGATATATGCATAGTAATACATTAGCATTAGAATCCGATCCATGTGGATTTTATATACTCTGTCCCCGTAATCTCTGGAGCGAGCGAACGAAAGCAAGTCTCTGAGCAAGTAGTGATCGAGAAGCCTCGACCAATGAACAAGTGCGAGGGAATGGGATTGCATGGAGGGGGTGAAAACCGACTACAGCTACTAGTATATGCAGCGTGTACTGCTTCGCTCCACTCACTCGCTTTATCTCCTTATGCGCGACCTTGTTCCACACGTTCCCGGGATAAAGTATACTGTAGTCTGTCTCCTCAATAGACAAATTTACATAAATGTTTTCGTTAGGAAAGTTATTATCTAAGTCGACATTTTACTATTATTATTAACCTAGGGTCTCGGGATAGAATCCGGCCTGGACATGAATGTTCTCTGAGAGTGTCCATCATATCATCACTCATCATCATCTTCACGATTAGCCGCGAAGCAAAATAAACCAAATCAATCAATCCAGTAGCCTTGAGAACGCTCAGAGTAACCTGCTCGAGTCCTTGTGTTACTGCGAAAGGAGCAAGGGTAATCTTCCAGTGACGTAAAGGTACGTCACAAATGGCCTGCAGACGACTGACCACTCAGTGGCGAGAACTGTACCAAGATAAACTTACCCTACGGGCTAGGCCCTGTTTTCAACAAATGCGTTTTCGGTTCAAACCTCCCACATTTCAATTCATCATTGCTAAAAGGTTACGAAACAAAATGGAATGCGAGTGGTACTAGACGAAAGAGAAACTCAAAGAATTTTATTGCATGACCTCGTAGTTCACCGGTCTCTCACTATGCAGCGACACAATCGCATAAAGCACAATGGCGACTCCGCAGCATCGCGCACAATCTGTATTCTGGTATCCAGAGACCACATCAATCATTACAGTGCAAAGAAATTACCGGAGAGAATATGGAGGTGAAGCACAACCCTGACAGATGGAATGTGGCCTCTTCTGAAAACTACACGTTTCCAAGAAGTTGAGGATCCATGACCATACGTTCCATCATTTCAATTGCGAATTTCTATCGTTGTGGCTTATCATTGGCTTCAATTGTTAAACAATATGCACCTTGTAAGGATACAAATGAAGCCAAAAACTTCACACACCATGCCTTAATGGTTTTTCCATCAGGTGCTCCAGCTCCATATTTTTGCCGGTAATTTATTCCACTGCATACCAGAATACAGATTGTGCGCGCTGCTGCGGAGTCGCCATTGTGCTTTATGCGATTGTGGCGCTTCATAGTGAGAGAACAGTGAACTTCAAGATTATACAATAAAATTCTCTGAGTTTCTCTTTCGTCTAGTACCGCTCGCATTGCATTCTGTTTCATAACCTTTTAGCAATGATGAATTGAAATGTGGGAGGTTTGAACGGAACACACTGTATATTAAACGATTGTACATAAACCGGCGTTTAAGTGAATATGACAGGGAAATATGGGCAATGGAGACCAAGATTGCAGCCTGAAATTAGAAGTTATGCATATAGAGGGCGCTATTTGGAGCACTTCTATCAGTATCCGAATCTATCTGAATGCGTGCGTCTTGATCAAAACTCCACCCGAGGTATAATGGCGGAAATTCCAGCTACAATAATTCCCACCACCAAATGCTCAAATGAAGCTTTAGATTAAACAGTCCAGCATAAATCCTAATTATTATCTAGTCACTATGGCAGCCTATTAGCAACTAACGCAAACACACGCGTATCCGTGATAGTATTCAAGCACCCTTCATGCATGCATACATCGGTGCACGCGACAACAGCTTGTGCCGTTGCTAATTAGAACTTGAGGTTGCTGCCCCCTCCCCCCAATACTCTCCCCCATCGAGGGTCTTTTCAATGCTCAATCTGTGTGCGGGCAACCCCTAGCTTTGCAACCTATACACACGAGCTTCAAAGAGTTGACAATACGAAACACGCTTCAAAAGGCATGGTGTATTTGCTCGATGTTGCTTGCTTGCTCGAAAATTGGAAAACAGTTCCGTTCCAAGGCCCGCTGATTATGAAATGATATGTGCATTAATTACAATGTAAATTAATGAGATACGAAATTTACTTCATAGTCTCAATTCACTGAACAACGATTTAGTCCATGTACAGTATATATTTAGGATTTAGTCAGTTTATTCTTATTTGTGTGACGTTTGAGGTTTTATCTGACTATGACGTCGATGATTTTTTTCCCAGGATTTTAAAATTACAGTAAAACCTCGTTAATCCGGACTAATGGCGGGGATAAGTTGACGTGTTTAACGAAAGTCCGGATTAACTGAAATAACCTAAAAGAACAGTAAAGTGCATTAAAACTCCGTTCATAGTAACAAAACACATTTATTATGGTGTATTTAAAGGGCACAGGCCTAAATACGCTATACAGTACAGTACAAAGTCTGCGGGAAACAGAATTTCATCAGTGGTTCACTGCCTTTTCTTTGGGAAGTTCTCTTGTTGACTTCTAGCCACATTTAAAACCTTGCATTCTGCTTTTTTTTTGCCTTTTGCCTGTCCGAATTAAGCGAAGGCCGGCTTATCGGGGAACGGACTAACGAGGTTTTATTGTACAAGTTCATTTTTTCATTATATGTATGAAAATTGTACATTATGAGGATTTCATATCAAAACTTATTTTTGATACAGGAAGCTTTCTGTTATAATAACATCACTAATTGATTTTTGTTAAACAAGGTGCACTTAATAAAAATCATATCAAATCTTAATATACAGGGGGTCCAAAAAATCACGCAACCGAAATTTTGAACGTCGTAACTTTTATTCATGCACCTTGAATTGAGTATTAACTTTGTTTCGGTTGCGTGTCTTTTTGGACACTATGTATAAAAGGGTTTATCCATCATCACTGCAAAGCTCAAAACCGTACACCTAGAAACATGACATTTTGAGGGTGTCTTGCTCTTCCGACGTAGTAATTCTTCAAGAAAGACGTTTTCGAAATTCAACCTCTAAGGAAGGGGGAGGGGGAGCAGTGTTCCGTTTTGTTATTTTGAGTTTAGAGCCGTAGACTTAGGATTGATGGATTTGGTTTATTTAACTTCGGTTTCTTGGTTAATCGCGAAGATGATGGCGAGTGGCGATATGACGAAATTGATGAAGCCACACTAACAAAGGACACTTATCCCTGTGCCTTTATTCGAACTCGGGACATCTGGCGTCGTAACGCATTGTTCTAACCACTCCACCACGAAGGTCGGTTTTTGTAGACCTAGGGATTTAAAAGCTTAGGCATAGTATAATGACATAAGCACACACCAACAGAAATTTTCCGAAATTCAACCACTAAGGGGTAAGGTGTTAAACGTTTTGTATAGGTAGGTATATAGCCAAACCTCTGTACCAAAAATCATAGAAATACTTATGTAATAAACACAAGTCCTCAACAGATGATGCTGTGTGTAGCATACATCTCAATATGGTTTCATTTATGTGGAGATCTATACACACTACAAATGAACCCATCTTACATATGAACATAATAACTTGCATGTCGCTGGTATTTCATATGATAATAATTTATTATGTTACAGGAGTACGAAAACAACACTACTTTGTCTACATATCTGACATAAGAATCATTTTTGTGTAGTGCATGTTCAAGTATATTATTTACGCTGTGAATCACGGCAGA
Source organism: Lepisma saccharinum (assembly GCF_977018435.1). NCBI lineage: Eukaryota > Metazoa > Arthropoda > Insecta > Zygentoma > Lepismatidae > Lepisma > Lepisma saccharinum. The sequence goes on along the minus strand of NC_139237.1, from coordinate 50,946,812 downwards.
AATACATATTTCATGATAGAAAAATGTTATGCAGAGATAGTATTTCCTAATTCACCTCTTCCGTTCAAACACAGTCCTATCCTGTATCATCATTCTATATTATTTACAGCGATGCATTGGAACAGCCAATTTCATGGAGAGACTGAAATGTTACGAATGACAAAGGAAATATTGACAAGCTATTATGTTACACCGACATCAAATATACATGGTATCATAATACCAGTTGTCAGTTATTTTTTTGTAAAAAAGTAGACTGACGTTGTTTCATCTTTTCAGATAATTCTGTCCAAATTAAAGAACAATGTAATGGGATTTTGTGAAAGGATAGTATGTGGGGAGGGGTGTGTTGGGGGAGGGGGTGTCTCTCTGCACCAGAAAGAACGCAATGACGCCAGTTATAGACTTCCAGCGAAACAGGAGCATGTCCACAACGGTATCAGATTTCCAACCTCCCCCCTTCACACCCCCTTTCGGTTTCATAAACCGCTTGAGTCCCGTTTCGCCGTCTTTGAAATGGCCATTTCATTAAGGGAGGGAGGTAGCTTTCTGCTTCGCTAGCGGGCTAGACGGACCGTCGGCTAAAATGAAGCACTACCAGAGACAAATTAGGTCTGTCTCTTTCTGCTGGTTGAACCTCCCGGAGATAGATATAAAACTCCTACTGTAAGGTTCGTTTTTAAGGTTTCAAAACGTATGTTCCTTCGCGGAACGTAAAACGAAAAAAGGTATTTTTTTCCTCTATTTTTCTTCATTCAACTTTCTATTCGGGACAAGGAAGAGAAAAGAAAAACAGTAAAAAGTCATATTTGTTCAAAAATTAATAATGACTCTGGTTCTGAAATGTCGTCGGAATGTAAAAAGGAACCATCAGTTTTTTATGTATCCTGTTGCCCTACGTAGTTGGCCACCAGCATGGTTCAAATTGAGTAAGAAGAATACGCCAAGGTAGCTCTTTAAATACATTCTGCCCTAGGGTGAGTTTCTGTTCAATATCCTTTGTACCTCTTGGGATGTTTTCGCGACTTGCTGTGAATACACATCTGGAAATCCCCTCTGCAAAGCTCTATCTTCAATGCTGGAATGGCTGAAAGGGTTAAATTCTTCTTTGAAGAACGATCCAAAGGCTTCTTCCTGGAGGATTTGACACACAACACGAAAAACACACAAGCTTGTTTTATTTTGCGAGAATTGTGACTTGAGAGAATTCAGTGAGTAAGTAGTGTAGGTAGCAGAGAGAACTAACACGTGCTTGGTGACGGATGACGTGGCCTGTAATTTCATGACGAAAAATGTGAGTAAGAGCGTTGTGTATAGTGCTGTTGACAATTCCGGTCTTCAGTTTCAAGAAAGCCATTTTTTGAAAACTGTAAATAGCTTTTTGGCAATCCGATAAACGGTTTTGAAAAGCGTTCTTGAACTCTAGAAATCTAATCCCCCGTTCCAGTGGAAGCGCAGTTGTTTATGGAGCATGCCAGGGGCTTTCGATTGATGTGTGCGTAATTCTATCAAGCCTTATTAACCAAAAAACTCAATATGCAGCCCAAGGCAGAATATATTTTATTTTAAAACATAAACTAAACGTAACGTTTCAACCTTCTAGCAAGGTCTTCTTCAGCCTCTGTACCCAGTACAAATGAAATAAGGTACAAAACAGGAAGATATATATACACAAAAATCACTCCCCTCCAGACACAAGATTACATTCCTTTCTAGATGTTCCAGCAGGTGGCCTTCTCCTGTCAACTGTTGTTTCACCTGACAGGCGATTAAGATAAATATTTCCTTTCATCTGGAACGTGGTTGGACTCCTTGTCTCACGCTCTTTTTCCTTATCCTTTCATTCTTCATTCCTCTTCCTTCTTTTCTCCTCCTTCGCTCTTGTCCTTCCTCTCTTTCTAACACCTTCTTCCATTCTTTGTTTATCTTCAGTCCCCCATTCCAGTTCATTGTGTCTTCTTCCCCTTTCTTCTCTATTTCATTGGCCTCCTTTGGTACAGTGTCTGAAGAAGACCTTGCTAGAAAGTTGAAACTTAACGTTTAGTATGTTTTTAAATAAAATAAATTCTGCCTTGGTCAGCATATTGAGTTTTTTGTTATCATGGAAACAAGGCTTATTGGTGTTACAACAAGCCTCATTGTTCTGAAGGTACCAGTTCGAATTTAGCGCGCGATTTTTGCTGTTTGACAGAAGACATATCACTACCAGGGTACATACTTGCGTCTGATGCGAAGTAAAGGAATTTCTCCCTCCAATTCTGTCACCCTTAAAGTTTGAAGAAAAGGAAATCGAAAAACTGTTTGCAAGAACCGAAACATTTGTTTTATGAAATGACACTTTTCAAGAGCCACTTTTTAAATTTTCTAAAAAAGCTATTTGACAACACTATATACCTTTTTTTTTTTCACTAGTCCTCCAACCTTAAGAGTGCATCACTTGCTTTCCTTTTGAGAGCCAGGGTATGCCGTGTTTGAAATACTAAAGAAACCTCTGAAACAAAATCAGGACAACGATATTTCAGGCAATGAATAAAGAGCTGTAGCCAAGCACAGTTAGGCACCGTCTTACAATAGTTCCTATTATTACGCTAAAAGATGAGAAGAAGATAATTCTATTTCAGTCCCATAAAGCTCATTGTTAAAGCCAGGCTTAGCGTCGTCGCCTTGTAATCAAGGGATCCCGGGTTCGATACCCGGTGGAGGCACAAGTGGTTCGGATCCCAATTTAAACTGTAGGTCCAGTCCCGATTAGCCTTACTGTGCATAAAGTGGACTTAACACACCAAATCAATTACCAATTACAATCAATTAAATCCAGGCTATTGGCCGTGTTGTTTACAGAGATTATATTGCCTTCGCATATTGCAGTCTATCGCTGCACACGCGTCTCACTCAATGGTAACGAGTCCTACGTGGGTGTGAACTCAACAAATCTACGGGAAATAATTTATATTTTATGATATATAATTACGTGTAGACCAGCACTGTTTCCTTTCATGTTTTAATTTAAAAGTTGGCTGGGGGTAAGAAAGCAGGAGCGTGGTGCTGATCACAGTGCCATGTCTGTGGAGCCCCATCACCGCACCTGTCTGCATTTATGAAACAGTGCAATTCACAAGGAAGAACTTTACCCTTTCTTAAACAAAATGAGACGCCAAGTATAAAATGGAGAAGCGAAACACGTAAAAGAGGCATCTCTACAAGTCAATAAGGTGCTCACAAACTCACTTCGAATAGCTTGTGAACTGAAGATCGCTGAAGGCGAAGCCCCACATAAGGCTGATGATCTAGCTTGTTGTCGAGCATATTGCTCCTTGCCTGAGAACAGTTGCTCAGAGACTGTTTCTCTCCAGTTTCCCTGATTCTGCGTTCGCTGCCTCACAGTATTATTGCGCGCCTTCCGCTCCAGAACCACATTACGTCAATCCCGTTTCCCCCTGTCTTTAAACTTTATAGAATGTAATTCTGGCGAGGATATAGTGCATCGTATAAGCCAATGTGTATTGTTGGGAGTTCGGTAGTCGTTTACCGATTGGGGGCGCGCTCTCTTTTGCTAATATAAAAAAAGAAATCACCTTCGTTTTATTTGGAGCCGTTTGGAATTCAAACGAATTGTGGTCCTCTTTGAGTACTGGAAGCAAATTCGTAGCACTAACAGTATTTTTGGAGTCCGATACAGCTGTTATTGGTGAATTGCTGGTACATATTTGCAGGTTAACAACATTGTGGGCAAGACGTAACGGTCTTTTGAATACCAGAGTGTGTTTTATCTGTGTCTCGCTTTCGAAGATCTGTCGTTTCTGTTTCATAAAAATCTCTGTAGCCACTTTCTCTCTCTCCCTTTCTGAAACTCCTTCCACCGACTGTTCAGCCATGATACGGGGTCGCTAAGTTCAAATGGGATGTTGTGTTGAACTAACATCCGGATTTCAACTCTCCTGGGTAGAGGACTTAAACAGATTATGAAGACATTAGCGACTGAGGTCTTTTCCCTGCCTACCTAATGGCAAACTTTGCCGACGTGGCAGGAGCTTTCTTGCGCAGGGCCTAACGGACACGAAGGCTCATTAGCGGAAAAGGGCTGAATGATCCGAGGCATTGGGAGGATGTGACTGAAGGTTTTAGCTGGTCTACCGCTGGGGGAGGAAAGTGATAAATTGTAAGTACCGCTGCAACAATTTTTAAGGGCGGGGAGTACCGCATCTTTCAAAAGGATGGAAACGAAATTATTTTATAAGGCTTAAGTGGCTTTGGAACTTCATAATAGCCCTACAGAAAATGCTAACCAAGCACAGAAGGAGGTCAATTAAATTCAGCACAGGGTGCCCCATAATTACTAAGACAAGTTAGAGACGATAGCATTCGACACGCCTGGCTCGAGTGGACGAGTCCAAATGCTGTAAAGGGAGAGAAGGTATAAACGCACGCGAAACTACGCTGTGAGTTTTAAACTTATAATTTCATTTGTATGAGTTGGGTTGGTCCTTATCGCTGTCATTTTATTAGCATGTTACTTGAAGAGGTTTAGCAAAAGACTCTGGTAAGAAAATAATATTTGAGAATGGCCAGAAAATGAAGAAAATTACATAACTTGAAATGTCTCTCTCTCTGTGTGTGTGTGTGTGGGGGGGGTGTATGTGTGTGTGTTTATGTTGATGTAGGCCACTTTCTTCCTGTTATTTTACCACACTTCAAGTAAGTCTTTTTTTGTGGCCCTTTTCATGTGTGTGTGTTTACAGAGGCCAAGCTGTATCTCTTATTTACCACAACAGTGAGACCATCAGTGACCAACGTGGTTGTAGAGTCTGTTGAAAAATTACCTCATGATAACGCCATCAAAGGTTTCTGGTTCGTTTGTGAGCGACAATTCGTCATCTTCACCTATCATTCTTCCTCATCATGGCAAGGGGCAGAAAAGCGGTACACAACAAATATACAAAAACAAAGAAAATGGTTCAAGTTTCAATGTAGAGTTAGTTAGAGCATAAGTCCTATTACTCGTGGACAATCTTGTATTCAGACAAACATATTTGTTTTTGCCAAATGCTGGGGATCAAACCTAAGCGAGGGCGAGTAAATTCATGAAACACCCGGGTTGCAGTAAAGGAACAGTACGCTGTAGGTTTGCTATAACAAATCAACAGATAGAAAAATGATAATGTTCAATTAAGACTGGATGGTAATAAATATTTCAAGAGTCAAATGAAATAAATACTGGATGGTAATAAATATTTCAAGAGTCAAATGAAAAATGTACATGGTGGTTCGGATCCCACTTTGAACTGTAGGTCCAGTGCCGATTAGCCTTACTGTGCATAAAGTGAGCTTAAAAGAACAATTAAATTGAAATGAAAACCTAAAAAGTCCAACAAAAATTGTAGGGCAGCTCAAATTTACATGAGATATCAACTGCTATTTACAAAACGACCTCAAGGTTGCAACACTAATCAAGTGTGCTTCAAAACGCCATTTTTGTTATTTTAATGATGGCGCCCCCTATACACACTTCCACCAGTGAGAAGGAGTGGTTTTGTGCTCTCTGTCAGCCTAAAACTTACAGAAATATCTCTGAAAATGAAAATTCAATAGCTATGTGCATGCTTACCACACCAGCAAGTTTACTAATGGAGGAGAAAGTTCGACAATGTCCTCAGTTCGCAGGCCGATGAGTGGAAAGGCCTTCGCAGTGGCTCATAAGTGACTGCCCGTGGACCCCAAAGACTGATTGTTCTTAACTTACACAGGTATTAACTCAAGGTTGAAAATATGTATATATCAGCAATAGGTCTGTGCTAAAATGCAGCAAACATTTACAACCCTACATTCAGAAATCTAGTAGATAAGAAACATAAACAAATTTAGGTTTTCAATTGACTATCCTTTGAACTATCATGCATTAAAAGATAATGCGCATGCCCAATTAAGATTGCATGCTAATAAATACTGTCATGCGTTTAAAGGATTGACAACGGACGATATTCAGTGAAAGCTACGTTCTAATAATAAAGAAACTTTGTTACTAACATTCGGACAATTATAACATATCCTTGCTACACTACACATCTAAAATAATTCAAAGAACTATTACGAACCTAAGTACGCTAACGTCGACAGTGACCAATAACTATAAATTTTTGTGTTCTGAATTGCTAGAAATTTATTGATTTAGTTCACCAGCCCAACATTCTCTGTGTTCATGTGGACCTTATCAGCAGTATTTCAGAAGAAGGAAGGATATTTCCCATCATTGATTTTCCCTCTTTCCCTCAAGGCAAGTTCTGTCGCTTCTATCCTCAGTCGTTACCTACTTTTATTGCTTCTCTTTACATTACCAATCGGCATGTTCTGCCTCCTTCCAGAGACGTCCAATCTCCGTCTTTCATCGCTTTGAACCGAGCTGGGAGAGGAAACTAAGGGCTAGTCACTCGAATATGAAGGAACATTGATGCCAGTGTTGCCAACTTCTTCGCGTAAATTGTTCGGTTTTGTGAATGTTAAGAGGTTGCTAATTGAAGCACGGAAAGTATAAACGTAGAAGAAGAGAACTGTGGAAGGTGCCGTGCTGTTAGCGAACGTGCTCGTATCGGACACGTGCTCTCAGCGAACACAGTTACGGAAGGATTTGCAGGTGCGTGCTGTTAGCGAACACGCAAACTTGTCCTGTCTTATTTGTCCTTGAATCTGGTCAGCATACAAGTGTTGCAAGTACTAAGGCAACTTGCGTGTAGAAACACCTCAGTGACTGTTGCCTCTTGACCTGACGTGACTCACCCCTGATTATTCTTCAATCGGGTCTTCCTTGTTACACGACAGTTTTGCTACCTTGTGTTCTGACGTCAGAAGAGGAATGCCTACAAGGCCTGTTAGGTTAGGTTAGGTTCCATTAGAATAAATACAATGAAAAAATATTATTTAGGCTAAGAGAACTAAACATAGCTAGCCTAACCTAACAACGTAGGCATTTAGCCTAAAATTAAAAAGCTTTCTCCGGTGACGTCAGAGCACAAGGTTGCTCAAATGTTGTGCGATAAGTGAGACCCTTCTTCAATCGACTTTGAAAATAGCAAGATGAGTGAAATAGAATTATAAAAATATATAGCTAACAAAAACTTTCACGTAGTTAACCTAAATTGTTGAGGATCCTTCATTTAGCTAATTTCAAACACAAAATGATTATAAGATATCACTGGCAACACTTGCATGTTGACTATTTTCAAGGACAAACAAGACAGGGCAAGTTTATGTGTTCGCTAGCAGCACGCACCTGCAAATCCTTTCCTTCCGGTGTTCGCTAAGAGCACTTGTTCGCTACGAGCACGAAATCACTGTGGAAGATTCTAATGATTTTGTAAACATCGTACACATTCTGAGAACTGATGGTTTGAAGGAAATTACTATCTTAAAACGCTGTCCTAACTTTCATTCGAAATATTACAATTAGTTTGATCTCGTGACACATTATAATTAATGTTAAACCGCTGTGTTGATACGAATCGCATTAACGTTTAAAATATTATAGCTTGTTTCCATAAACGAATACTAAAATTTGTCATCTTAATCTTCGAAATATTTTATTTTTCCATGTATCGCTGCTGAAGATTTAGAGCATTGCACATGTTGGAACCATTTAATATAAACCACCGATGAAGATGATAGTCATATTAGTGTTCCATAAATTGAAATTTTTCTCCGAACACTACTGCTGAAGATGAAGATTCCTTCCAAATGCTTTGACTTGTGTCAAAATTTCCAGCTGAGTACAAACACTGCTTTTACATTGGACATTTTTTCCTCTGACAGTGTTAGCAACAAGTGATGAATTCTTGCCATGAGAATGTAACATATATCAGACAATATGCAGGTACAGTTTTGAACCCTGACTTCATGGCGTTGCCTACGTGGGAGCCCGACGAAATTCAAATTTCGTAAAGAAAAATGTTTTAAAAAAATCGTCTCCTCCTACTTGATATAAATGGAAATTGAGTTTTTTCGACAATAGACTTATAGCCTATTCTGGACTAAGGAAAACGATGTAATTTTTTAAATCTATCATTCATAATTTCCGATATAAAAACTGTATTTAAAATCTTGGGAGCATTCTTGCTAACGAAATTTGAAACTGGTTTCCATGAACCACAGCCGAAAATAAGAACAGCTTCAGACTTTGAAATCTCGGAAGTTTGTTTCCGTAGATAGACTATTGATGGATATGGAAATCTCAAAACCTTAATTTAGTTCTCTAAAGCACCCAATGAAATCTATTCTTCCTAATCTCCCGCCAATTGACATTTTCCAGAAGTTTTACTAAAGTTGAGAAAAATCTTGCTTCTGGATAAATCACGTAAACTTATGGCAATATTGGCATGCTACAGGATTCACGGTTGATTGAATTATTTGATTTACTTTACTTCATCTTACTGTCACTTTTGGCTGAGGATAAGTGATGACATTATGAAGAAACGCTCGTAAAGCACGCTAACCACTTTGCCACGGAGGTTGGCTGAGAATTCTCTGTTGAATCTAGTCAGATTACTTCTCGAAGTCTATGAGTTACCCTTCTCTCATGACATTTTACCTGCTGTTTACTCTAGACGTCAGTAATTATGTGGCTGAGCTGGAGGTTACGAATTCATCCTCTGTTGAAAAGTGTTCATGCAACTGAGTAAATTCCACTCGAGGTTTGCAACACTGCTTTCTTCTTTCCTTATCTCTGGCCCCTCTCTCTTCCTGTCTTTATATGTATACTTCTGGAGGACTCGGCAGGAGATGAAGGGTCTTGAGCCAAGGAAGTCGTTGAAGTGAGGAACGTAAAACTCCCAAATCGGTCAATGATTTCTTTTTCCCCCAGTCCAACCTCCCCACCCCCTTTGTGTACTGGAAGGGAATATCTTCGGCATCGATATTTTACTTCTGTGTTTTCTTTCCTCCTCCTCTCTCCCTCTCTTTCTCTGTCCTTGTCTTCATACCAATTCTTCTTATTCCGCCTTCGTTCCTCAGATGGTTCCCTTGCATCAAGTTAGAGACAAGAAATGGCATGTTTCCTGGCAGTCTCTCCTTATTTCATTCCTCATTCTTCTCCCTTCTTCATTTGAATTTAAATTCCCGTGTGATGCGCTACTTATGATAAAACAAGTTCGGAGCTGTATGTACTGCGCATCCACAATCCACCCACAAACCGGCAAATTGATATTTCAGTGCTTGCAAATTATTGAACAAAATGTTCACATGTTTCAGCAGTAGTACGAGGATGTTCGGAAAAAATAATACAAAGCCTACAAATTCCAGTAGGTATTTATTAGACGAATACAAACGAACTCACGTGATAGGATACTTCATACTCAACATAGTTTCTATTCAGGCATCTATCCCAGCGCTACACAAGGTTCATGATGCCTGTCTCATAGAACTGGGAGTTGTTGGAGCCAAACCCTTACTTCCTGCTTGACATCATTATCCTCCGTGGGGAAGTGGAGTACTCTGCGATGCTTCTTCTAAGGTGCAAAGATATGGTAATCGCTAGGAGCAAGCTCCGGGTAGTATGCTGGATGATGAAGCACATGCCACCTGCGGATGCTTCGAAGAAGAAATTGTAATTGGCGATGATGATTAAGCATTTCTTTAAATAGTACACAAGAAAGTGAATGCTTATCAGTACCTAAAATTTTAAGTTTACTTCATGCATATAGCTATAGGCTAATCGGGACTGGACCTATACTCTATCTCGGGAATCTCTGGAGCAAGGTCGCGCAGAAGGATATGGGCGGAACGAAGCAGTACACGCTGATACAAACAACTGAGAGCTGCCGTCGCTTTCCTCCTCCACGCAATCCCGTTCTGTCGCACGCGTTCATTGGTCGAGCCCTCTCGAGTCACTACTTGCGCAGAGACTTCCTTTCGTTCGTTCACTCCAGAGATATCCGGGACAAAGTGTACAGTTTAAAGTGAAATCCGAAGCGCTATGTGCCTTCATCAGGTATCAAACCACCATAAGGATTTGGTAAACTTTTATGTTTATCTGAAGTCAAGTTTGCATTGGTAATGGTGCGAATGTTTTCCGGAGTAGCAGGGGATCTTCATTGTGACTGTGAGTTGAAATTAAATAATCTTCCTTTGTTGGTGTAGCTTTTAATTTAGCATATTTATCACATGGACATCCTGTATATGTACATATGTTTTTATTTTGCTGATGTTTACCTGTTTATGCTAACGTACCGGGATTGATACTTAGATCCTGGTCAAGTGTATGCATGAAGCGTTGAATACTCTATTCTTATTGGCGTTTCGTCCAAAATAACGTCTCAAAGATGGATATTCATAAAATTCTGATATTGGGATACGGTCTGCTAAATGGTCCCATAAGTTATATCTTCTCTGGGAGGAGTAATGGTTGAAGAATTGTCCACCTTGCAACTACCTTTCTTGGCGCTCACGGAAAAGCAACCCAATTTTACAACCCCTCATTACTTGTCGCGGTGTTGAGAGAGGAGAGGCAACAATACAATCCTTCTTCTTTTACGCCTTCCACAGGTACGCTATTAGCAAGATATTGAGTAATTTTCCTAAGTAATTTTATCAATCCCGTCTCGCAGGAAAAGGGAAAGAAGAAAAAAATTTCGACGTCGAAGGAACCGGATGCAGTTACGAGGGGGTAAAAGGTACCGGGGGTAGTTTATGCGTTCAATTCGGGCTGGAGGGAAATGATAGGGAGGAGGCTGGAGCGAGCAGATTTCGGCTGAGAAAGTTCCACTCCTTTTACGGACCCCCTTACGCAGGTGCGGCCCCGGCAATTTGGAGCCATTCACTTCGTGCAGTGTCTCCTTCGACAAAACGTTAAGGAATGGCCAGGGTGGGATGTTCCCCTGCCGTCGGCCTTTTTATGAAGGCAAAGGTTTTCTTTCTGCCTTGCAGACCCTCGCCAGGCTGGCTTGTAATATCAGAAAGCACCCTCAGCATTGTTGATAGCAAGGGTCGTGTTCGTGTACTCTCACTGTTCTTGTAGGGCATATTTTGTTATAATTTTAAAAATGAAATGAATTAATTAATATAAATTAGTTTCCTTAATTGAAGAGTATAGAGGGAAACCTGTCTAATTTTTATAGATTTGCCGTTCTTGATGGTGTACTCATCAAATACTCTGTAAGGTGCACCTCCTTGAGGCGAACACTCCTGGATATCCAGAGCAAATGAAAAAGCTTTTCTTCTTTTTTCCTTGCATAAGATGACTTTGTAAGTCAATACGCTTGCTTTACTTGAGAGCGATACCAATATCCGCGCCGTAATATGAAATTATCAGGTGTGTGAATGCGTTAACGTGTAGTGTTGTGTGCGCGTGATGCACGCGTTCATCGAAATTTCAGGCCCACATGTCAAACTCTTGACCGACACTGCTGACATACGTGGAGGAGTGGTTAGCAAAGCACACTACGTCGCCAAGGACACGGGTTCGATACCCGGTCGTCTGAGAATGGGTGTTCTTTAGGAGTGTCCCTTCATCAACTTCACCATATTATCACTCATCCTCATCTTAGTGGTTGGCCAATAGTGGAAGAAAAGCGACGAAAACAAACAAAATCAATCAGTCTTAATTCTCACCGACCCATTTTTCACACGTAGCACCAAAAAAGTCTCGACATGAACCCCTCCCGCTAATTCGTAAACATAACTCAGGTCTTTTAATGGCAGTTAATATATTTTTAAAAACAGAAGAAGAAAGCATGAATGATTTCCCGATTACATGCGTTTCATGACGAAAAATTTGTAACAAGTTTATCAAGCAACTAACATGCAAGCCTCTCCGATGTTGCAGTTGTAATATCGTCCCTCGTAAACGAAGAGTTCGGTTTCGATATGTGGAGGCACATAGTGATTCGGGTCCCACTTTAACCTGTAAGTCCGGCCCCAAATAGTCTGTCGTCATAAGAAGTAGACTTAAACAACATCCAAACAAAAGAATTTAGCTGCTGTAATTATTAAATTGCAATTAAGAACATTTTAAAATTTCTTATAAACAAAGTAACGCTAATAATGGAATTTAATGCAACTCAACATAAATAACTAATTTTGATTTAATTTCTTTATTTAGCGTAAAATAAACTGATTCAATTAGTCAATACCTTGTTATATTTCTGAAAAAAAAAGAAGAGCCTAAAATTTCCAACAGTCCTCCGTGACCGTGCTGTCTAAGGCGCTGTGCTTTGGACTCCGACTGCAGGACAGCATGGGTTCGAGTCCGCCTGGGTTCAGTCTCTGGGTTCTCAGCTGGTGTATAGGACTGGTGGCAACCAACCATCGTGAAGAAATTGGGGGGCTACGAGTGAGTAGTGTATCATAAAAATCTCCTCTACGGCTGAGGGTTCGACGTGCCGACTCCACGTCACACCATTACCGATTGAAGATCTCCACACCTCTAGGTAGGCTTGTGGGAGGGAGACTGGCAGTCAGGAGATAGACCAACATTTTTTTGAATTCGTGTTCCGTTTGATTGGTTTTGAAGATACATTCATATCTGTCTAAGGTTTTAATCTGGAGACCTGTGACCTCGTAACCCATTATCCTTACCACTCCAAAGGCCGGCAAAAGAATATTCGTATTAATTTCATTAGGCGAAATGACTTCCGTCTGTAGAACATCACCTAACTAGTGAGGCATTCTTAACATATGCAAACCGTTGCCCAAATTACAAGCAAAGTAGTGCACACCTGTAAAATACCCCCCTTCCCCCAATTGCAGGATAAAGCCATACGTTTTGGTTTAATTGAATTTTCATCTCTGTCATATGATCTCCTGCAATATGTGAGCATAGCTACAAATTTATTTATTCGATAGCAATTCAAGGAAACAATGGTATTTACAGTACCCTGTCACTTACAACCTAACAGACAAAAAACCTTGGTAACATGTTGAATATTTCTTGAAATATACAGGTGAGATGTGACTAATATTTCGGAATATATTAAATGTGACTGTTCCCCACAAAATATTCGCCCCCATCTATGACTCGCCAGATACGACTGTGTCTTTAATGTACTAATGATCACACCAGATTTAACTTCACAGATTGCAGTTTCACAGATATTGGTAATTATTATTTTACCTAGGGCGTATTTAAAATTTACAATGACACACAATACTACTATTTCCACTGAACCAGGCTTTAAGATGCCTTCTATCTCTCCAGAAACTGGCATTTTTCTTATTTAACTTCGCTTCTCTCTGCCACTCTTGCCCAGTCGCAAGAATGAAAATGAACGATTGTTGGGTGAGATTTGTGAAAGAACACTCTCAATGGACACGCCTATGTCCAAGCTGAGACTCGAACCCGGAACCTTCGACGACAAGATCGTGGAGAGAGAACTAAGGCAGCAAAGATTTTTGTTATTTTATACGTCTCTTTTATACAGGGTGACACACGGGAACCGGACGTTTTTGAAATGAATATTAGTCTGTTAATTGTGAAGGAAAAGTAGTTATAATTGTGTCAGAATGGAGAACAAGAGTTGCCATTTGATTACATTGGTTACGTGTGGAAAATTATGTCAATCAGGTGATGGCCATCCATTTGAATGCAAAGTTCAACTCGTTGCCAGAAAGCATTCATAACTCTGCGTAACACCTCTTGGTCAATCGCACGCATCTCCTCTGTTACGGCATCTTTCAACTCCATTAATGTCCGCGGTTTGTGGGCATAGACATGTTCCTTGAGGTACCCCCAAAGGAAAAAGTCACAAGAGGACAAGTCTGGGGATCTGGGCGGCCATGGCACGTCACCGAAACGCGAAATGAGGCGTTCAGGGAACATGTTCCTGACAACTGCCATTGATGCATTAGCGGTATGCGCTGTGGCACCATCCTGTTGAAAATAAACATTATGAATGTTTATTCCTAGTCTCTGCAGTTCCGGTTGAAAGAATGTTTCCAACATGTGGACATATCGTCTTGAGTTCACTGTGACCGTTCTGCCATTCTCTTCAAAAAAATACGGCCCAATTACGCCTGAAGGGGTAACAGCACACCAAACTGTAACTCGCTCTGAGTGTAGGGGTTTTTGCTGGATGTTGAGAGGGTGTTGGGGAGCCCAGTAACGGAAGTTCTGTTTGTTCACTACACCATTTAAGTGAAAATGAGCTTCATCGCTCATAATCACTACAGCATTTGGGTCCTCTTCCATAATCACTTGCATACGAACAGCGAAATCTTCACGAGCTGCATAATCCGTAGCTGTAAGCTCCTGAACCACCAGCATTTTGTACGGATGGAAGTGTAAATCCAACCGTAACATTCTTCTTACCCTCTCACGGTTGATCTGTAATTCACGTGCATGTTGACGTGCGGATCGACTGGGGCTCCGATTCATTGCCCCTCTCACTATGTTGATGTTTTCTGGAGTCCTCACAGTTCGAACAGGGCCTGGAGGCTTCTTCTTCATGATGCTTCCTATTGCACGATACGATTCAACCCATCTGAGGATCGTATTCCGGCTAGGAATTGCGCCATGCCTACCAATATTGAAATGACGACGAAAGATTCGTTGTGTTGTGACAATAGACTCATTATTTCGCACATACGTTTCATGTGCAAACACGCGATGTTCAACTGTCCACTGCTCCATACTGTTTCATACCTGCAAAGAAAAAGAATACACTACTGAAATGGCATGTTATGCAAAACAAATTGGCTACTCTACTATTGCTATATAACTCCTCACGGCTGAGTCCGGTTCCCGTGTGTCACCCTGTATTTCCCATATTAATCTCAACAAACAGAAAGAATAAATTGATGAAATGACGATAGCAAAAACATTCATGACTGACCAGTGTTCGAACCTGGGACCTCTGGCTTCCCAACGCATTACGTTGTCCATTTGTTTTCAGATGTCTTGGTTTAGCTCTAATTCCGCTACATTAGTTGTAATAAACATATTTTTTGTAACAAGATCAGCATGTTAAATGCTGTTTTTTAACTGACACTAACTCATGTAAGAGATTATGTGTGTGAGCGAACGTACACGCACACAAAAACACCAGAGAGACACATTTGTCACTACCATATGGAAATCCTAACTCCCACAGATACACGTAGATTATTCCCGTGTTGCATTTGTAAAGCCGCACTTCTTTTCCTAGTATAGTGACATTACAGTGAAATGATCCTGTAATTAACTGTAGATCAGTCGCTATTAGTAGATCTGCATGAAGTTGTTTTCAGGTAAAATTAAATAGTGTTATACTTGATTTATTGTTGCGGCACGCATGAATAAAATTAGAACACATTTACGGGTGCCCATGAATGAAATTTATTATGTGGAACATATCTGCAACCGCATCACTAATGTATTTGTATTTTTGGATATATAAAGTCACTTGGCTACCACTTCTGGCTAACGTGACGATCAGGATGGATAATAATTAAACGAAATTGACGAAGTGAACTTCACAAAAAAACATTCATGCCCAGGCCGTGAATCAAACCCGGAAACTTCGGTGGCAAGATCGAAAGTCGACTACGTAATGCCTTCGGCTGTCGAAAAGGAAGTACATGCTTCTCAGCGAATATCAGCAAATCTAAACACTTCCTCCTGAGGGTTGTGTCGATCGAGTTCATTCAAGATCTTGTTTGAATCGTGTTCAAGCGACAAGCAAGTGGCCAGTGTGGTGGAAATGAAGCCTCGGACATGTTTTCTTACTACCCAGAACTGCATTGCGTAGCACGGCATTATCAGATTATAAGCAGTAGTTCTTCCTGAGGCCGCTGTGCGATGTGTCTGTACAAACGAGAAACTCGTTAGGTCCTGAGAAATGTGAAAGTTTAAAATTGGAAAATTAGGGAAAAAGTAGTGAGTCTTGAAAGTTTGAATTCGATCTCTTATAAAAAATAGGAAAATGTGACTTATCAACTTTTTTTCCTGGACTCTTCAATTGTTTTAAATATTTTTATTTAAGGTAACAACTATTTACCTAGATGTTTCTTTGACATTGATACTGAGGACATGTAATATTTGCTGCTTAGAAACTTTTGTATACGAATATGGTATTAGACCATTTATTTCAGAAACCCCTTATCGACAAATATTAGGGAATTTGAGTTTCCACTAGATTCAAAAACTCTCTCTAACTCTTTGTGATTCTGTGTGTGTCCGATAGTCACACTCGGGGGAATACGACCAACTTTGTCGAAATGAAAAGGATGTTAAATGAAAGCTACATGTTTTGTTATTGTTACCTATAAGTTTTATTACTGTAAGTCTTATAGCACAAGAACTATAGAAAAATAAACAGATGAACGTCAATTTGGGCAAATCACCCCGTGTTCAGGGTAAAATGCCCACCTATTAGGAGTAAAATGCCCAATACTAGAAACAATTGTTGTAATATTTGACATGGCATATTTAGATGAAAATAATACACAGCATTAACTGGAAGATTATTAACGTTTGTTTCGTAAACAGAACATTATTTGTACAGACAAGCATATTTTCTAACAACATTTATTTTGAATATACCATAGCCTCTTTTACTGTTTACATTTGTGTGAAATTGCATTGCCCTTTGGACACACGGACGTGAATTTGATACATACTTGTTGCATCCACATACTACAACGAATACACTGGATCCAGTCACATTGTGGTTGTTTCTTCTCATAATAATGTCCATGGGCATATTGTACTTAATTTCTGTAGTCATATCACCCCACAGCTACAATCAGAAAATTGAATCACTAGGATGGGAACTCTGAACACCATGCGGCATATTTACACCAAATATAATTCAGTTCTCTTGGGAATATTATTGCACACTGTTAATACAGCAACGTCCAAAAAATTATTACCTCAAAAATTGTCTTCTTACCTCATAACATTAACCCTGGATGGCTTCAGATTCTTCTCACAAGCTCCAAACGTGCTGCCTCGTCTGACCACGGAGGGCGCTTTCAAACAAGAGTCGCAGAGTTGCCATAATATTAACTTTGGCGAGATACGAGGGGGTGGGCATTTAACTCCAATGGGCATATTCCCCCGAGTGACTCTAAATATAGAAAAGAATCATAGTATTGTTTTAAATGTTATCCTTTAAACTGACACATATTTTCGGACCAACAACTTTACTTCACAACCCTTTGCTTGTGTACTCAATGAATGAATGAATTAATTATTACTTTGTGTTTGTGCCACTTTTCGGTAATTACAAAGATCGTTGGATTGCTCAACACGCGAATGTATTGAGATAGGGAGTGTCTGAAATAAACGATTTAATTGTTTCGGTACATATACAAGACTAGCTGTAGCCCCATTATTAATCATGAATATAGAAGAAAAACTCCCTCCCTTCTCATTGTTGAGTACAATTTGGTGCACAAAAACTTGTACGAATGTTATTGTCAATTGTCAAACTAAATTTAAACTTTATATATATATATATATATATATGTCAGATTGCAAGAAATTGTCTTCAATCTCTTGTGTGGATTTAGACATTTGCAGCAATACATTTAATTCTACAGTTTCAAGTACAATGTGCCATGAGCATGATGTAATGATACGAAATCTTGTTTAAAGGAATGTTCAAGGGGTGAAGGAATTCATTGCAATACAAGTGGAACAAGTAGGCTACTTGTTGGGGTTCTATGGCTAATAGACTTTATAGCCAAAAGTCACCGGACACCCAAGTGAATGTGCCGGTAGGGTCATGGTATGGGGCTGTTTTTTCTGGTTTGGGTTCGTTCTATTATTTTTTGGTCAATGGCAACATGAATAGTGGTATTTATGAGGACATTTTAGACAATAGCATGCTGCCCACACTGTGGCAACAGTTTGGAATGGGCAATTTTTTATATCACCACGATACCGCCCCTGTCCATAAAGCAGGGTCCATTGCATCGTGGTTAGAAGACAATCAGGTGGATGTTGTCAGGTGGCCCGCTCAAAACCCCGACTTGAACTCCATAGAACATCTTTGAAAAGAATTGGAGCGTCGGTTGCGTACCAGACCTAATCAACCGAAAATCGCCCATGCAAGAGGCTACAGAACGAATGGAAAAACATTCCACCACCAATACCAGAAAGCCTGCCCCGAAGAGTAAATGCTGTAATAATATTAAAGGGATGTTGGACATCTTATTAGTTACCTGGCTGGTGTTTTTGTAATGAACAGCACTGCGTGTCGGGTTACTTTTGTGTATGTAGTATATGTATATTTAAATAAACAACAAGGAATTTCTAATATTCCTAAGATTCTCTTCTTGCCTTTTGCCCTTATTTACTGTATTTCTGTTGGAGTCCTTCAAGGTATTTTCCAATCTAAGGAAGCAGAATGGTGGACTAGGACCGTTATTGAATTTCAGCGACGTAATATCCCAGTTCTTGCCCGGAAGGATAGAAAGCAAGATCCGATGAAGGTCCGAACTCAAGTCTCGAACATTCTGCCTCCAAACTTCTGCCATGACAGGTCGGAATTTCAAGTCTATGAAAAATTTAAGATGAAGGATGTTAATAACCTGGAGGAGACCTTTGGTAAATTTAATCTGGTGATATTAAATCAGGGATATGAATTCCAAATGGGGTCGTTTCGCGGGATTGGATGTTAGCACCTAAGTTTAGCGGTTGCGACTATCACTCGGGGTATCTCGGTCCCAAACGGTAAAGGTTTTCTATTTATTCTTTCTATATTCGCAAGGTCCGAACTGATAAGACTATCTTCATTTGCTCCCCTTCTTATTGAACGTATTGTTTTTTCTTTAGCTAAGTAGCCGATATGGTACTTAGTGTAATAGCGATGTGTGTCCCGTACCCTGGCAGTGCGGTTTAAGGTGTCAGGCTTTGTACTCGGGCTATGGGACGCGCGCAGGTTCGAGTCTCTTGGGGAAAAGCGTAAAAACTTTTTTGCGCCACTGGTTATTATTATTAATAGAGATGTGTGCACATATGGAAGCTATCCCCTATCAGCTCCGCGCCAAGAAACCCCAAGTAGGATCATATATATTGGATTAGGTTGGACTCGGATACCAGGAAATGTCCCTGTTTATTTAATGGTGCACTATATATCGCCTATAGCTTCCTCACAAATGCACATACAGATGCAACTGTGTGGCGCTCCTCTACATCTCGGTCTTTCGCTCCGTCTCGCAGGGAAGTCGAGGGACATGTCACCTTTCTTACCTGCCAGACCTGCACCACAGTATGTTGGAGCTTCTTTTCCTGACTGTGGGTAGGCGCTAGACGCCAAATGAAAATTATGGTATGAATATTAAGAAGCTTACTTATGTTTCTGATATGCTTACATTCCTATCTGAAATAAAGTTATTATTTTAGGGTTGGGCTGACATTGCTTTTCTCCCTATCTCTTTGAGTGGGTACTTAACGATATATATATAGGTATATATATTGCTGATCTTGTTAACGATGTTCCCTGATTCGAGTTCTGGTGTGGTGATGCGAGTTTCCTTTTGTTGGTGTAACCTCCTCAAAGGCTTCGTGACAACGCTGTTGAATACCCGGTGGAGGCATATAGTGATTTCTATCCCACTGTAAACTGTAGGTCCAGTCTCTATCTGTGTCTTAAATAGACTTAAAGTTTCACCAATCCAATCAGTATTCATCCACATGGTCGCGATTAATCAAAAGTGCAGAAAGAAGCGCTAAGTAAAACACACTAGCACAAGTAGTTTTGTAACACATTATTATATCAGATGTATTGACACGTTAACTTCTTCGTGTAGATTTGTAAGATCCGAGTTACGGAAATAATTGCATTTTTTTTTTGTAGAGTGCATTTAAACCTGATTTTAATTATATTATAAATATGGGGAATATGCTTTTTCTGAACAGGGTGGTCCGTAAGTCAGTTAACATAAATCCATTATTAATGTTAACAGGTTTCATTCCTTGTTTACAAACGCAAAGCCATACAGACAAAATTTATGACGTAAAGATAATGGTGTACTCTACAAGTTTAACCAACATTACATGTTCAAAGTGCCCTCCTGTTCTAGTCAATCAAGAGGCGAGTAACTAATAGTGTGGATTCGATTGTGGGGCACCCTGTACTGGTAGTGTAACATATGCACTATCAGTATAGAAAATGAATGTTAAAGATTTGCCTGGGAACTGAAAAATATGAGAGAGATGAAAGAGATAAAAAAATCAGTTGGTAATACACAGAGCTGCATATGTGTTACGTGTTTGCACAGGAGCAAATCTAAAACTGAAACAGAGATCGCAGGTAAAGCTGCTGCATTTTTATCCCAATTGGAACATTTTTACGGCTAATTTGTAGTTCCTGGATCGAGGAACGAAGCGAGTGCCTGGTTTGATCTACAGTGTGGCATCGGCTGGACCACTCTCTAAGCTGGAAGCTGCATTACACGTCTCGAAAAGAGTCCGGGTCAATAATATCAAACACTTTTTTTTTGCCGGGGGAAGGGGCGGACAGGAGTTGTGTTGTTGATGACCCGCTGCTATAATCAGAATGAAGCGGACTTTTTGTTTTATTGAGGGCGCGGATGGATATCTACGACTGCGGTTTCGCTTTACTACACCACGGTGGCAGAGTGTACCGAAAGGCATTCTCGAAATGCCGAACCAAGCGTGTAGTATGATCACAAAACCACACACAATTTCTCTTCTCTCGAATGCAACTTTTTTTTTCGTACAGTGGCGCCATCATCCGTTCCTACAGGTCAACTGCCGCAGATACGTTACAGCCCCTCCCCACAGCTTGTACACCCACGTCACTTCCGGTAGATGTGCAACTGAAGGCAACAACAATAGGAGCAGTAAAACATGTGGAATTATTTCGGATTGTTAAAGCTCCGTGAATGTTTTTATCTTGTAAAGAGGACGTCAATGGGATTGCGTTTAGCGTGGGGGGTTCATATCACCCCCTTCCCCCTGCCACAATGTTGATTGTTACAGGATGAACATCAATATGTCTTTTGGAAAACACAGGAGAAACGTGAAATTTGAACGTCAATTCCTGGGTATGACTCATCGCACCAAACTCAAACACCTTCTTGGTCAAACGCCGTATTTCATCTTCTGACGCAAGGGCGTAATGCTCTCGTGGTTGCTTGTTACGTTTAAATCTCTTAGCATGAATACACTACATTTGGCCTAAAACGAAAGCCTGGCAGATGACGAAATACTGCGCTTGACCAAGAAGGTGTTTGAATTTGGTGCGATTAGTCATACCCAGGCCTGTTGATTTACAAAAACAAGACGCAACAGTTTTTTTTAATTGAATATTTTATCATGCATTATGAAAGTCGATGATTATAAATTTCATTTGCAGACGACACAAATATATTATTAGCAACCGATTCATTGAAAATCACTCACGGGCATTTTTATGGAAGTATGATGACAGCAAACACTGAAGGTCTTATGCTGTTATTTCTTCGGTCAGCTTCATACAGTGTATATTTCTGAATCCCTCCCTCTCTCAGAGAGAGAATAAATGTTCTCTCGTTATTATCTTGCAATTCATCAAATTACCAGTACTAGGATATAATTCGTAGAGTTTTATTCCTTTTTTAAATGTTCTACAGCATGTCAGAACTTGGTTCAAGAAACCGATTACCCACCTAACCTGCGCAGCGGAGTGATTAGCAAGGTGGGCTACGACGCCAGTGGTCTCGGGTTCCCTGTGAGTGTCCCTTCATCAATTTCATCATTTTATCACTCATCTTCATCGTCGCGATTTACCAAAATCAGAAGAAAATCGACGCTACACAATCAAAATCAAATGTAACAAATAAACACTCACAGACACATGTGCGATGTGTGTGCGTGTGCGTGTGTGTGTGTCTTGTGTTCATGTAAAATAAACATACATAAGATTTTAATATTACTGTTGTGGAATAAAACAATCTGGATTGGTTCCATCTAGGTAATACCATAACAACACAGAATGTAGAAAAAGATAAACTTACTTTCTTTTTACATTTATATTAGTTGGAACACCCTCTCTTACAAATATTGGTGGCTATGTGACTTTTGAACTAAAGACTTACTTTAGTATAATTATGTTTGCCCCCACCTATTTCATCACCCATTGTCGCGATTAGCACACGAAGTAGAAGAACGACGTAAAATTATCTGAAATAGGACGAAAGAAGGAATCCTTGCGATCAAATTACAATTGTATACTGCGCAGTCAACCATTAATATCGTCCGTAGTGGAATGTGGAGAGAGTATTTTGTCCGAATAGTTATATTTATCACCTTTCTTTGTCTGTTCGTTGTGATGACTGAAGCCCACTCCCCGCACCCCTCAACCGGCGTTGTCACTACCGTTGACGCAAACAACACTTCATCTTTATAATCCATCTATCCCCGCTAACGCTGTTTAGTGGAAATTCCAATGGACAGGATGTTTTTCTGCTTTTTTTTTAAAAAAAAAAATATAAGCGTGATTGCTTTGTTGACGTTTTGCCGTCCATTACCTGCCCGGGAAACGACAACACTGCTGCCCTCTGTCGTCAACCATCTCCAGCTAAAGAAACGCGACAACAGCGCATCAACCACACTCATTTGTCCGCAGTGCGCCCGCAGCGCCTCTGGCTGAGGGATCGAGATATGTGGCAGGAATTAATTGCACATGACAAATCAGGTGTTTGCGCTGGAAGGTATAAATTGCAGATAACCTAAACCTCCAGCGAATTGACATGGATGCCTGTCGAGCCGAGGGTAGTCATCCGTTTGTTTACCTTTATATCCAATCACGAGATGTCGCCACTTACCTACTGCTTTTCGCCTCTTGTTTCTCTTTTGTTTGTCTATCTCTCCCGCTCTCATTCTCGTGGAGTCAATTTCGAAATAAATATTTGTGACTGTTCGCTGTTGACCTGGTTAGAATTTCACGAACGTGACACAAAACTTCAGGTGATAAAGTTAATTTCCGTGTGGCTTTTTCATCAGAGGGAAGTGAAATCGTATTTTTCTATCATCAAAATCACTTTCCGGGATGGTTTGTTTTTACTTGAACAATACTCGAACGAGGTTGAAGTAAAAACAGGCCATCTCCTCGGAAAGGGAGAGTTAGTCATTTACTATGTTCCGGCTATTTCTGGAGCAACGCATAGCGCCAGTTAAGGGGGGTCGAGAGGACAGAGCGAAGCAGTACACGTCGCTGCGAAGGCTGGTTACTACAGTCGCTTCCTCTCCTAGTGATGGGTCGTTCGTGAACGAGTCGTTTCTTTTGAACGACTCCCTCTTTGGAGCTGTGAACCGTCTGCTCCTTCGGGGTGAACGAGCAGTTCCTCGGAGTCACGAGCTTTGCGTGTGTTGCCAGCCGCTCCGGCAGTTCCCGCTCCCAGTCGTTCAGTCCCAAGTACCTGCTAGAGAAAGCGACCGTGTTTTGTTTCTGCTTGCTGTATTGTCGTGGCTGTTTTCCACAGAGAAATGCGCGCAACTCTATTTATAAGAACAATACAGTAGCGGAACAACAGGGGAAGGAGGGATGGGCTGGTTATTCACTTTTAACAACTGTGACATGTTTTCGCAATGTGAGAATAACTGTAAAAGGAACTTCGCAAGTGGAAACAAGCTCCGATGAAACACACAGGGTTCCTTTTCTGTGCTCTTCAATCGTCAGAACGACCCCAAACTACTATCGTAAAGATAAGGTGGGGGCGGGAGGACTGGGGAGAGCGTGTGAATTAAAGTGTTATTATTTGCAATCCAAGGATTTGCGTTGTGTCCTCCAATCTCATATGGGTGTTCGTTTGACCGTTATCCAATTGCATGGCCATCCGTAAGTGGAGAGGCAAGGGGGCGACGACACCCTGAAAAACGATTTGCAAAATACATACGTATATTCAGCACATATTATTTTATTTCAGTCGCAGTAACTTGTTCATTATTAGAATGGTGTAAAAGGAACATGACAATTTCAAACTGAAGGACTGTTCCACTATGACGTGGAAAAATATGACTCGTTTGCTTCCCTCCAGAAAAAAAAAATAGTGCGTATGTCCATGTTTATGTCACAGTTAATCGAACGGTACGAAAACTCATATGACGCAACGTAAGCAACCAGACTCGTAGCCAAAAATTTCATTTCGGGGAGGGGCTCATCTCTTATCAGCAGCCGCCATCTAAAGGAGAAGAAAGGGGGTGTAGAAGCTCTGAAGATGAATTCCTCAGTATATTGCAACTTATTATGCAAGGTGTTTAATATTGCTAAGGGAGTAACATTAATTACCATAATACATTATTTAAATTACACATTTGTAGGATTTCGGTGCGACCTTCAGCCTCCCGAGCCCCTCCCCTGGCAACGTACCTGAACAACAAAGAAGACTCAGGATAAGACAAACTTTCCTAACACAAAAAAAATATATAAGTTGAAATACATTAAGATCTTCCTCCCTCCTCCCCATCAGTCTACAATGATTTCGCACCCTGACCCGTACATTGTTTCCTTCATGAAGTGAATCTTCTCTTGTCCTTTTTTTCATGAGGAATAGTACGCGAAGTTCCCTCCCTCCCTAATCCGGCAACAATCCTCCCCACCCCCTTCGCTCAACTGCACGAAAAAAAAACGGGGAGCGGTGTCGGTTGTTCCTTTGACTCCTTCAGCGAGCAAGCTCCAGTGAACCGTCTCGCAAAAAGGAGCTGCATCGTTCCTTTGAACGACTCCTCGTGAACGACTCCTTGCGGTGAGCGAGCTCCGGTGAACTGACTCCTGAAAAGGAACGGCCAAAACCCATCACCCATTGGTGGAGCCGTTTCGCGACACTTACTTGCGCAGTGACTTGTTTTCGTTATCTTGCTCCAGTGATAGCCAGTATAGAGTATACGTTGGAGTCCGCATTTAATTACAAGGCTGGTCATTTCACCACTCCCTTCGAGTGTTTAAGTCAGTGTACACACAGAAAGCCTAATCAGGACTGGACCTACAGATTAAAGTGGTATCCAAATCACTATATGCATTCACCGGGGTATCGAATCCGGATCCCTTGATTACGAAGCGACGATTACCGATTTAGGTCTTTTACGGTTTATCAGTATCTCTGTTGTTTGCCCTTCCCTGTGTCCTAATTCTAACCACCGTCTCTGTCTTATTTCCTCTCTCTTCGTGTATATTTTCTCTCTTCTTGATCATTTCCTTTTCTATATTTTGTTTCTCTCTCGCTTCTATATTTATCTTCCTTTCTTTCTATTGCTTTGTCTCTCTTCCTCTTGCTTCGTTGTTTCACCCTTTTCCTTTCCCTTTCTGTATTTCTCCCTCTCTCTGTCTATGTCGCTTCTTTGTATACTTTTTCACTTTTAATGTTTCTCTCTTGTTTGTTTCTTCTCTTCCTTTCATCACTTTCCTCTTGCAATATTCTGCTTTCTAATCCCTTATTTTCTCTAATCTTTAAATTATTTCTTTCTTCTAATGCCACGTAAACATGATTTCATTATATCCCAATTGAGGGGAAAATTTTACAATCTTGACACGCCACCAGCTCCCTAGGAATTTTGGTATGTTATCTATAACATCATTCCATAGATTTCTTCCATTTTTTCTCATTGTGAACTCCTCAATTAAGTACAATTCTACTTTGTTTCCTGTCGTGACTGTTCTGTCAAAAGAAGCGACAATTATTAAATTAACCAACAGATTCGATTAATCCTATCCTTAATTTTTATATATAGGCATAAAAATTATTGAACTATGAATTTTTACTATATCATTGACAAAATGTTGCAAACTAACTTATGTTGTTTTTTCTGTTTCTTATAGGTAAGTACCTGTTTCTTCGTTTTAAGATGATTACATGTCAACAGTGAGAGAGTGGTAAGTTATATCTCTTCAATACCTCGTTATTACTGACGTTATTTATTCATATTAGAAGATATGTGTGTTTTATTATCATGTTATGCATTATTATAGGCCAGAAGGATTCCATGGTGCAGTTCCCGCCACTGAGCGGTTTGTCGTCTCCCGTGATCTTGTGTTGTTATTTAACAGCTTCCTGTATGTCAGTTGTCTTCCCCTCCTCTCTTCTGTGAATGTGGGTTCCAAGCGTTCAAATTCCCCTCCCAAAGGAAGGGCGGGGTCTGACCGGCAGAAAACAAGGCACGTGCTAACACCCCCACCCCACCGCGCCCTTTCAGTGGTGGAAGCACTCACGTGATAGTGGAAAGACCACCCAGTAACGGGAATTGTACTATAATGGACTGAAGTGAATAAAAGCAATGTTATATAGTGCGCTTCCATACGACGCAAGATAAACGCAGTTTCGGAAATGTACAGTACTTTTCATAGGAAAGTATATCTTAGATTTTGATCGGCGCTAATGTTTATGCGCGTATGGAAACCATAACATAAATATTTAACATAGAGGCTTTCCAACATGAGATACGGTACTATTTTACACAAGTATTCATATTTCAAAATTTACAATTCAATGGTGCTATATGTTGAAGGAGTATCACCGCTATTTATAAATATCTCAAGCAGCTACACCAGAAACAATATCACTACTTAAACCACAGAGAAACTTACATAAAATATTATTTTTAAGTTACCACAGAAATAGGTACAGCTTAACCAAGATAAGAATGCCTGTCATGTTGATTCGAATCAGATATTATTCTCTGCCTATTGACGTTGTTATTTCGATTCAAGGCTGTAGAATAAAGGTCTGAATGAAATTGGCAATGGAAATTTCGCCTACTATTTCTTTTGCCGTTTGGTGTACAATACCTTCTTAGCACGGGCCAACACATAGTTGGAAATTTCATAATTTCTCTACATATTTTTAAACGGTGTGAAGAAGAATGAAATACACTGATTAAATTGTACCTGGTGCGACTCATAGAGTATCATTGATGGTATTTGAGTACCGGTATTTTGTGTACTCTGGGAGGTACGTGACTTTAAGGGGAACATGATGAAGAATTCAGATTCCAAATTCTCTTGTCCTTATTGTTCAGCACCTTTACTATCGATGGCTTCGATGGTTGCCTCGTAATCAGGAGGTCCCGGGTGTGATGAGGAGGCCACAGTAGGTCTGATCTTACTTAAACTGTAGGTCCAGTCTCGAGGAGCCACTCTGAGCAAAACGTGGACTTAAATTTTGACAACAAATATTGCCAACCATAGATGTAGCAAGAAGCATTGCATTATCTTTTACCTTCAATTTTAACCTAACCAACTTACCTTACTATGTCTCAAACTTTGATTATTCTTGTCTTAACTCCTGAAGAAGCCACATGGTTTGGCGAAAGCTTGAGTAAAATAAGTAAGTACATGCCTAAACTGGACTTCATTACTGGTGCAATGATGTCACGTCGTGCAAGTTATCCCTTATCTGAACAAATTTTGAGTTAATACGTTAACTTCCACATGTGTTGTATTTTAACCATGCTACAAGGGTGAGTCAAAAATTATTTACACTTTTCACCATAACTATCTTTAGGCTGGCCACACTGTCCACAGTTCTCACATGCTGAAAGGTGGTATTGTTGTAGTTACGTGGCTGAGGTTTCATATTATTTGCTCCATCTTTTTTAACAAAGTAAACATGGCCGTGCTACTGGTAATGTGTACCAAGGGAAACCAGAGACCAGTGACCTGAAGCTTGTCGTGGACGATTTCGTACACAGAACCATGACTAACAGTGGCGTGTCAAGAATTTTCGAGAGAGGACGGGGTTATGTATACTTTTTTTAGTAGTCGGTCCTCATTTTGCAGTCCTATCCTGCCTTTGACATTCTTTTTGTGAAGAAAACTGGGCCAAAGAGGAGTGGTTATAACCCCAACCAACCCCCCCCCCCCCCTCAGGCATGCCACTGATAACCAATTTGCAGAGAGCATAACAAACACATCATCGGCTGCCACCTTGCGAGCCATCTGTTCGTCAGAATCATCTCTTGAGCTTGTTGAATCTTCCCATCAGTTTTGGAGGTTGATGAGCGTCCTGCTCCGGCTTCGTGCTTCCCACTTGTCCGCTCATTTTTAAACCTCTCGAACCACTCGTATGCACTTCTACGGACCAGAGCACTGTCCCCGTATTGTACTGAAAGCCTAAGGTGAAAATCAACCCCTGACACACCTTCGGAGCAGAGAAACGGATCATTGTTCTCTGTTCTGCGTTGGTGAACACTGCTCGCAGAGCGGCCATGTTTACTCTGTTACAACAGAAAGAAAAATGGAGCGATTAATATGAAACCTCGGCCACGTCACCACAATGGTACCACCTTTCAGCATTCGAGCTCTGAAGGCAGTGTGGCCAACCTAAGGAAAGGTATGGTGAAAGAGAATAATTTTTGACTTCAACTCGTAGTTTTAAGCAAGGGGCCTCGTGAAGCGTATTTGACCCACACATCTCTCTACCTTGGGAGCCTCGTGGTCGTTGTACACTCTACTATGCTACATGTTGTGTGTAATGGATAAAATCTTGCAGATGGTTCGTGAAAATCTTATTTAGTGATGCTCACTATTGTTACAATTAATGCGAGCAATTTAAAATGCATGGATCAAATGAATAGATATACATTAACTTCTTTACTGTCTTTAAATTTCACTTAAATCTGACAAGTAAACAAAAAACATGTTCCCTCATGAACTGTTTTCAAGTTTTCCCGATTGTGCGTTTCACCTTGAATTATTGCTGGCTAGCTCCTCGAACGATATCGATACGATATCATACGGCAGAGTCCTGTTACAAATAACAAAAGGTCCAATGCTCAGAAACATACAATAACAATGATCAGAAAAAGCAATAACAATACTCAGAAGGAAACCAATAACAATGATTGAAAAGGAAACAATACACATGCTGTAAACCAGATATAACACACAATTTTATCAAGAAACACGTTTTGTTGTCAACGATTTTATTATGTTCATGCATTAAAACATCACGGCCACACGGTTTTCTTTCTCTACTGTGTCAGTCAATGTGTACAACGTTCCAGTAACTCTTGTACTTCGGGTTGCGGACTCCAGGGGTATAGGGTGAAGAATTGAGATTACAAGTTCACCTGTCCTCATTGCTCAACATCACTTCTCCTCTCCGGCATACAAGAGGGGAGAGAAGGGGATATTTTACCAGAAAAGCGAGGTCTTCATATTTACAGCGGAGCCATCTGTGCGTTGCTCCATCTCCTCTAAAATGTTTGTTTATAAGTCTCCGACCGCCGCCTACCCTAGCAATTTGCAAAGGGTCAAGAGGGGCTCGTGCTCATAAAGGAGCCTCCCATTCGACAGAAGTGGATAGGCTGATGAGTGGCGTGGAGAAGCTAATGACTGATGACGTGTTGATCGATTTCGAGAAGTTTCCCATCAGCAAGAGCCAAGCTTCACTTTGTCGACGCGGTTTGCAGGAGAAAACCTCGAGAAGGACTGGCCGTGTAACTTTGTAATTATTGAGACCGTTAATGGTGCTGAACGAACAAGCCGAGAGGAACACATTAGCCTAATCTATAATATAGCGTGAGCTTTTCTCCACAGTCAGCTACAGCTCTCCTTAAGTGTCTGGTTAGAAATTAAAATATTATAAGCTTCAAAGAGTTTTGCTGTTTTCCTCGTTGTTCAGAATTCAATAACCACTCCGGCAAAATTGCCAAAATAGATCTCAAGACCTAGATTCGAGAATAATATAGCTCTTGAATGTTCTTACGGTGGGCGGCCTACATGCTGGCAAGGGAAGTGGGGAACTGGGATTACGCAGCAGACCAACCAGACAACAGCGGTGACACCGAGAGTTACGACGTCGCGGGAGGAGGAGCTGCGAGCACCTTGTTCTACAGACTGCTGCGTTTCTTATCGCGCTGGATTGGTCGCTCCCCACTTCCCTTGCCAGCATGTAGGGACAGACAAGAACTACAGTCACGATGTCATTGCTTGGAGACGAAGGTGCACGTACCTCTCTTTGGAACATGTAGAAGATGATTACTACATTTCAAAACATAATAAATGATAGATTCCTGTGTCTTATTTTGGAATATATAAATATCTGTACCATACATTGTAACAATATAAATGACTAATTTTATACCATATTTTAGAACGGAAGGAGTAATTGAAGACTAAAATTGGTAAACGCTGTAAGTGCCACAATAATTCAAACACCGTTTTCCACGTTAAACTTTGAAATGTGCCATGCTTTATAATGTGGTAAACGTGATATGTGGCTGGTAGCCCTCTACGTAGTTCAAATGGCGTGTAAAGAGGACACTAGTGTGCACGTTCTTACGTGCTGACGTGCGGAACGATGTGATTTCCCAACACTTTCGCTTTTGGCACTTACGTTTACCACTTTTAGTCCTCAATTAATTCTACATTAACGTTGTGACGTTCCCTTTTGTGGAAGCCAGAGATTGCTACGTCACGGTAGCTGACCAATCTCCGCACGCGGTAGAGTTATGTGACTCTCCTTAATATTATGGCTGCACTGAGCGCTCTCGGGACCTGATGTCAACAGATGAAATGATAATATCCTACATTCCGCCGAAAATGTATTGAAATTTTATCATTAAGAACACTTTCGGATATATAGTGCCACTAAGGTCACTTGCACAATTTCAATGTAAAGAACCCTTAAAAAATATTGTATCTATCATAGATCTTCCCCATATCACAATATTCGTTCCTTCTTCACCAACGGTTGTCTCTTTCCCAGACTGAATATTTATAGAAATTTCTCGAAGCCGGAAATTGTCTGGTGCTGAAATCCTGGAAACTTAGATACTTTAATTTATTGCGATTAATCTTTAATATAAAGTAAAAGAACTATAAATTCGATAACAATGCAAACAACAACATTAAAACACACCAATAAAGCGCATTAGTGCGAAAATTATTACATATTTCAGTGGGAAAGAGCAAGGTGTGACAAGATTGGAGCCACATATACCTCGTTGCCCTAGGTACAACTTGCTGTCACGCGCCCGTACTACAAAGGCTGGAATGGACTTCAAACTTACACTTCACGTGCATAAGGCGCATATTACGCGATTACCCGTGGTCTTGCATCAAAATCTCTCTCTATCAGAGACTACGTACAGATTGATAAATGTGTCGTTGCGAACCACACACACGTCTACTCGAATCAAGTCGCCCAAGGATCTATTGCTGCAGACATGTAATCCATATTTTCCAGAGGACTGGAGCGATGAGGTGGGGCCCGGAGGCTGTGTCGCGGTTTCCCCCCTTTCTGCAGATTTGATGGATGACTTTCTCCACCATTCATCCAACTTCCCTTCCTCCTGCACCGGCCACCATCGATATTCAATGTCACCAATTAAGGGCCCCCGTCTCTTGGTTCTCCTCCGCGGTACCCGATACATCAAAGAGGGTGGTGCGCGGAAGACAGATGAATTCTAAGAGCTCTTAAGATGTCTCCGCCGCCGAGGAAAAGCAACAAATATCGTTGGTCGCTTGAGGTCAGGAGACGTCACAGCCCAGCTACGTATTCCTGTGTTTCTAGGTGCGCGCGTGTGTGTAGTCATGGGCTAGAGAGTTGATGGATGGCAGTGCTAATAGGCTGACGACTACCACTACGAGAAAGAACTCGTGGATTTCGATTTTGGGAGCTATGTGGCAGTTATGTATCGGCGTTACATCTAATAGACTAAAACCATTTTTTTCAAATACTGTATTTTTGGCACAATATGTACAGGGTGATTCATATTGCATAGGTATATATAGCTTTTGTCCAGTCTTACGGCGGGTGTCCTACATACTGGCAAGGGAAGCGGGCAATACCAGCAGACTAACCAGATAACGGCGGTGGCGCCGAGAGTTATGACGTCGCGAGTTGAGGTGCTGCGTGCACCTCGTTCTACAGGCTGCTGTATTTCTTATCGCACTGCATTGGTCGCTTTCCCACTCCCCACTTCCCATTTCAGTATGTAGGGAGCCCTCTGGACAAAAGCTACAGCTTCAAGTGACAACGGAAAGACGTCGAGTGCATGTATACTGATCGCAGGTCCAACTGGCGGATGATCTACTTTTTGCTACATATCTCCATCTGTCCACCAAACGTCAAAGCTGTGGGGGTAACATCGCTCTCCCATTGCAACGTTGCCAAGCCTACGTCTTATTTTACCAGTTGTTTTTATTAGCTTGTATATACAGTGTTCGGGTGTTTTGTGTACGAATTTTCCGTGCTTTGTGTAATTTTGTACAACTATATTACAGTAACGGCACTAACCAACTCTCTCTCTCTCTCGTTTTACAGTACCTTTGGCAACGTACTGTGTATTCGATCCTTATTTGTTTCGTCTTGCCAGCAACATTCGGTGCTTTGTGACTCAAAAATGCCCGATGTCAGTCGAAGAGAATTGAACTGATCGCTGATTGGTTGCTTACCAGCAGCCAGTTGGAAATGAGAGCGGTGTAGTAACTTTATATGGTTACGAAATAAGAATATACACATAAGAATTTAATGCAGTGCATAATATGGACAGTTCACCTTGAAAATAACGTGCTCAAAATACCCTCCTTCTGCTTGGATGCACTGTTCGAGACGATGCGGGAAGGCTTTCATGACGCGAGTATCAATATGTCTTGTGGAATAACTCGTATTTCACGGCGACTGAAGGTTCACAACATTACCCTTGGCTTTTCCACTCTTTAACGCACCTCAGAATGCTGTGTCTCTTTAGAACAGGTGCATGGAGATCTTCATTGTTCCGGCCCAGTGCCCTGTACCTGTTTGGATGAAGGATTCCACCGACGCAATCCGCTTCTGCACCGGCCAATGCTCCATTGTACACTAATCGGGCTGCTCATTGCCAAACTTTCCCGGTGGCGGCGCCACCCCCATTGTGTCCCTAAAGATTTTCTTTCATTATTTGGTTGCCTTAAGCTTTACATTGGAGTGCCATGGGATGGCTATTCAAACGTTATTTTCAACGTAGATAAGAATTTCTTGTGTAAATTTTCTAATATATAAAAATGTATGTAGGTGTGTGTGCGTGTTTGTTCCGGCATAACTCTCGAACGCCTGAAGCAATTTCAACCAAACTTGGTACACATATGACTTGCAATCTCGAAAGAAATACTGTGGGCGTAAGACACCACTGGCACCCCTAGGGTCCATAAAAATCGAAAAAGACCGATATTAGTGTGGAATCCATAGTTTTCGGGGTCGCTAAGATGAATAGTAACACTCCTATTACCGTTCGTTCCACATTAAGTTCATCACCTATCAGGATTGGCGTTGAAAATTAAAATGTCAAAAATGACCAAGATGAGTGTCGAATACATAGTTATTGGAGTCGCTAAGCTAATTGGTGACATTCACCATGATCAAACTTGGTACACATATGACTTACAATCTGGAAAGAAATAATGTTGGGGTAAGACACCCCTGGCACCCCTAGGGGTGGAGTTGGGAAGGGGGTGACATGTAAAAATAATCGAAAACGACCGATATTAGTGTGGAATCCATAGTTTTCGGGGTCGCTAAGATGAATAGTGATTCTTCCAATGCCGTTCAACTCTAAGACATCCCTGGCACCCGTAGGGGTGGAGTGGGAAGGGGGTGACATGTAAAAATAATCGAAAACGACCAATATTAGTGTGGAATCCATTGTTTTCGGAGTCGATAAGATGAATAGGGACACACCCAATGCCGTTCAACTCCAAGACACCCCTGGCAATCCTTGGGGTGTGGGTGGGAAGGGGGTGACACATAAAAAGCAACATTAGTGTGGAATCCTAAGTTTTCGGGGTCGCTAAGATGAATAGTGACACTCCCAATGACATTCTACTCCAAGACACCTTTGGCACCCCTAGGGGTGGGAGTGGGAAGGGAGTTACATGTAAAAATAATCGAAAACGACCAATATTAGTGTGGAATCCATAGTTTTCTGGGTCGCTAAGATGAATAGTGACATTTCCAATGCCGTTCAATTTATTTATTCTTGCTCTTTAAGGTGGAACTAAAAATGTTGTTCATATATTGTTGTTACATTTATATTATAGTGAATTTGTAAAAGATAATACTTTATAATTTGTATACTGTACTTATAGATAATGGGTTTAGGATAGCTAAGATTACGTAGCAAGACATAATTTTCCGAAAATTACATTCTCCTGAACCTAAGAATTAATATATCTTAAAGCACAACGGAAGATAGCTCAAACGGGCTAAATATAGTATATTTATGCACAAAGAACACTAACCTTGACGTCATTTGGGTGGCGTCCCTATCTGCCATGGGTCGATAATACAAGGATTTAGATTTTCACACTACGCTTTTCGTTTTTGTCTGGTTGTGTATTAATCGGAGAAACTCCAAAGATTATAAAGAAAAAATATTAAGTGCGTAAGCGCATGACATTTATTATTATACTCTAGGACACTATGCCCTATCCGATAACTTAATATCCACGGATGTAGTTTTGCCACACACGCACACGTGCATTCTGGCAGGGTTTCCAACTCAAATTTGAATGACACTGTTATGACTGTATACGGCTTTTTCTTCCACTTTACCACATGCAAGGAAATTCCCATGTAGAAGAGACCGTGTTAGATTCCCGAGTTTCAGGTATGGGTTGAAAAAAAAATCGAACCGCGTTGTACTTAAAACAGAATTGTTAAAACTGTTAAATTGTTTGGGACAGTTACTATAAATGAGTTGCTGTTTTAAGTCCACTTTATGCACAGTAAGGCTAATCGGGACTGGACCTACAGTTTAAAGTGGGATCCGAACCACTTGTGCCTCCACCGGGTATCGAACCCGGGACCCCTTGATTACAAGGCAATGACGCTACCACTGCGCCATGGGGGAGGCCTACTATAAATGAGGTTGTAGTTATATTATCATGGTATAATTTCCTCATTCAAGTCAAGACGGTCTCCTTGATACTAGTTTTATAACTCACAAAAATAGAACAAACTCAGATTACAAAACGTGATTGATACTGCTCCTTGCAATTGATTACATATTATGTTCTTAAAATAAATCTTTGTTTTGCGATCTTGATTGTCGACAGTAGATGTGAGTTTGCAACTTAAAAATTATTTTCGGAGAGTCAGGGTTTATATAAATTTGTCGCGAAAGACATTTCCCTCGCCATAAAGGTTATTTCTGTAGCAAGATGAGAAGTTCGCCATGGGTTACCATAAACATTCTACTAAAGCATAACCGCTTCCTTTGTTCTCGAAGGAACCGGGAAGATGGTCAAGATGAACAAAGAGGGGGAAGAGGAAAGGAATCTCTTCGGAGTGAATTTGTGGAGAAAATACAGAAGAAATCTTGAAGTTTTACGATAAGATTTTGATATTTGGTTGACGTAAGTGCAAAAGTGGCACAATATCTCTCCTTTACAGCCTTTGGAATCTTTCCAATATACATGATATTGTTTTCGAAAGGGCAAGAAACTTATAGTTCCCCTTTGTCAGTTCCGATGTGCTTATGTGGACGGAATGGTTGGATTGCGGTCCACAGATTTGTGGGTGTGTGTGTGATAGGGAGAGAAACAGAGAAGAATTGAAGAAACAATACCCGTATAAACTTGAACACTTAAGGAATAAAATGAAATTTATGATGACTACTTATGTGTGTTGATATATATATATATATATATATATATATATATATATATATATATATGTATGTATGTATGTATGTATGTATATATATATATACACACACACACACCATTCATCCTCATCTTCGTGGGAAAAGTAAAATATATCAAATCAATTAGTTATTATTCATTCTTGTTTAATCCAAAACTCAAAATATCTTTGAGTTATGACAAATATGGATAATATGAACATACATTGCATTAAGGAAATATTATTTTTTTATCAATTCAATATGTTTGAACTACGATATTTGATGTAGGAGTATCTCCTTTTTTCTTAGTTTTTTGGTTAAAAAAAAGTGCTCCCCTGTGCTTAGCACCACGCCATGAAGGCGTATAGGGGGTGTGGGGGTAACGCCCCACACTTTCTTGATCCGGTCATGAGTGGGGTGATGTGATCAGCATCACGTCCCTGACCGCCTTTACCCCCCAGGGTTTCCCCCAGGTACCCATGTTATTCGACGCTGGGTGGGCCCCGGGGCCTCTTCCAACGTTAGAAAAGTTCCCGGATTTGAACCGGCCGGGGATCGAACCCGGGACCTTAAGCATGGTAGTCAGACGCGTTACCGACTGAGCCACCCTTAGTTTTTTGGACTTGTGATTATTAAAATATTATTTTAAGTGTTTAAACAGAGTTTTGTGTTTATGTTACAGTGCGTGTGAACTTCTAACAAAGGTAAAAGTTGATACACCATTGCATTTTAAAATAAGTTTCCTATATGTAATATTTGTAAGTAAATGTGCAAAACTAATTTGAAAGTTGAAGAGGTTTTATCGGGATATCAGCCACGTGATTTCCGGATAGGCTTCCGAGCTTTCGAGAGCTAACGCCATTCTCTTCCTCGGGGATTGATTGCCAAAGAAGGAAGAAAAATCCAGTGGCAGGGCGTCCCCGATGGCGCAGTGGTAGCGCCGTCGCCTTGTAATCAAGGGGTCCGGAGTTCGATACCCGGTGGATGCACAAGTGGTTCATAACCCTCTTTAAACTTTAGGTCCAGTCCCGATTAGCCTTACTGTGCATAAAATGTACAGAACGAAGCAGTACACGCTGCAGTGAAGGCTGGTAACTTTTCCCCACTCCACGCAATCCCATCCCCTTTCACGTGTTCATTGGTGGAACCCTATGGGGTCACTACTTTCGCAGAGACTTGTTTTCTTTCGCTTGCTGCAGAAGAAACCGGGACAGTAAAGCAAAATGCTCCCCTGTGCTTTTCACCACGACATGAAGGCGTACAGGGGGTGTGGAGTTAGGGACCAACACTTTCTTGATCACGGCCGAAGGTGGGGTGATGTGATCAGCACCACGCTCCTGGCCGCCTTTACTCCATAGTGTTTCCTCCAGGTTCCCACTTTATACGACACTGTAGTCAGACGCCTTAACGACTGAGCTACCGCGGCTGCCGCGACAGAGTATAGAAAATGAGCTTTGGCATGATAGTAAATACTTTTCATATGTTATTTCATTTTAGTCAAAGTTTAAATGAAGTATTTTAAAGAACTGAAAATTACAATTTAGACTGAAACTAAAACTTTTCTCGCCTTTCCCAGATAAATTTCCTGATGATGACCATGCTCTTGGTCTATTTTAAGTAGAAAACATTCCTTTTTGTCCGAAAGAATCATCCTTGTAACATTCGAATCACCATGTTCGATAACAGTTCCTATAGCGACATTTTTGTTTCCGATGAGCTTTGTGAATATGTATGAATTGTTAATTGATTGATTGATTGATTGATTTGGTGTTTTAAGTCCACTTTATGCACAGTAAGGCTAATCGGGACTGGACCTACAGTTTTAAAGTGGAATCCGAACCACTTGTGCCTCCACCGGGTATCGAACTCGGGACCGCTTGATTACAAGGCAATGACGCTACCACTGCGCCATGGGGGAGGCCCGTATGAATTGTTAACTTTCGTACTATTTATAATTTACGTTATGTGTGTTTTTGATATTGATTTGTTTATAAATTTCTTATTACCATTTGTATACCTTTGTAAGTTAAGTGCAAACGATAAATCTGCGGGCAGAATAAATTAAATGGCAAATAATATTCAACGATTAAAGAGACAAGACTTGACAAACATTACAGGGGATTCAAAAATATCCATATGCTCACGCTATAAAAGCACGTGTAACAGACATAACTGCTTTAGAAAGCGGTTTTCTGAAAAGATCAGTTTTTTTTTATCCATTTATACAGTATGTAGTCGGCGTCGCCTATCTCTTGTTCTAATGAACATTTTGTTTCAGTAAACTAACGGAGATTTTCTGCTGAACGAATAGATGATATAGGACCTTCTTGCTGATGTAGTGTTAACGTCCTGGCCTTGTGTCCCGGGTTCGATATCCGGTGGAGGCACATAGTGGTTCGGATCCCACTTTAAACTGTAGATACCGTCCCGATTTGCCTTTCTGTGCATAAAGTAGACTTAAAACTCAAAAAGCTTGAATATATGACAAAAAGAGTTACCAGTGTTTCACACACACGCACTGTAATTCTCCCTATTAATTTGAATTGAAATTTCGTAGCCAAGAGAACATATTGGGAAAAACGTACTGTTCCCTTCGTTTGAAATACTTTTATGTGGGGGCAAAGTGTCCCATTTTGCCACAAAGTCTGCTCCTATTTAGATACGTCATTAATATAGCCCCCGATCGTGTGGTGGTATGTCTTGTAATCAAGGGATCCCAGTTCGAAGGATGTATATAGTAGTTATGATCGCACTTCAAACTGTTTGGTTTGACTTGGTTTTTTTTAAGTCTACTGTATGCACAGTAAGGCTAATCGGAACAGGGCCTACAGTTTTATGTGCTTCCACCGGGTATCCAACCCGGGACACCTTGATTACAAGTCAACGACACTACCACTGCGCCATCGGTGAGGCCCACTTCAAACTGTAGATTCAGTCCCATTAGCATATACCTTCATGAATTGGACTTATAAGAAAACTCAGACTCAAGATATACCTTAAATAAGTACCTGTTGAGGCATTTGTCATTTGTGGAGGATTGAAATAATCACACGTACACTGGTTGGGTAAAAACAAGCGCGTGTTAAGAGTGTTCCCAGTGAAGTTCATTTTCAACATTCATCTATAAAACGATCAGTTGGCAGAGGCTTTTGTAACTTAGAGATATTTGTAAAGAATATCAATCCCGACATACTTATCCACCTCACGTAAGCATAATATGTATAAGCATATGAGTAGGTTGGACAGGTTAGATTTGGTACTCTCTATCGTGCATAGCACACGATAAATATATGACGTCACTTCTGACAGTGTATCTCCACGTTACTAAATATGGAGTCCGTGTCGCTTGCGCCGAGTCATTTGCGCCGAGGGTTCTTACCGGTTCATTTCCGTCGCGACATATGTCCAGACCTTCCTTGGTGGGTTTTCCCACAATCCGGAGTGGCATTATCGCCGCGCGCACCTGTGTTTATGACGTTGCACAGCTGCAACGAAGTACAGAAGTACAGAAGCTCAGACGATGTTCGAGGATGCCTTCGAGCATTTGCATACCTACAAGAATTCAAATAACGTTTGTACTTTACTTGTGCAAGTGTATCGAATAAGTAGTACTTGTAGAATGCTTGCAATATTTTAACAATACTGTATTTACAATGCTTTTTTGACGATTAACGATAAATTATTAATAGTTAATAGGCTGATGCTGATTTATGTATTTTGTGTTGTGGAATAAAATTTTTACAAGTAATCCTGTGTAACATCTTTTGAAATAAGTAAATAAAACTCATATTTGACTCTGTGGATAGGTTTAACATTTCAGTGTAAACATAGCTGTGCAACGTCATAAACATACGTTTGATTTTATGTTTTAAGTCCACTTTATGCACCATGTGCCCATAAACACACGTGCTCACGGCGGTGATGACACTCTGGATTGTGGGGAACCAGCAAGGAAGGTCTTGACATATGTCACTTCGGAAATGAACCGATAAGAACCCTCGGCGCAAACGACACGACACCCTAAATATGCATGTAGCTGCTCTTTCTAATAATCTCAAGTTTGTATATTTCGTTCATAGATGGAAGTTCAAGATTTTATTACTTTATTGATCAAAATTATAATGAAAAGCTACAAAGTTGAGAAATATTTTCATACTATTTTGAAGTGTTAATTTTAGTTAGTATAAATGTTTGATTAAATTATAATAAAACATATAACAGTGAATGTTTTCACATTCTGTATAATTATGAATTAATATGTTAATCGTTTCTATACATTATATATAGTTACGAATTAATTACTGACTGTTATCTATACGTTTTATTGAATTATGAATGAAATGTTTACAAAACTTTACTTTTAGGAGAGACAAATTTTGAGATTCTTTAGTGATCATTTGATACATTGAATGCAATTATGTGAAGATCTAAGGCACAGAATAAGGAATGTAGAAAACGTGCAGGTTTCAAAGTCAAATATTGAATATTCAGAAAAAATTATCAAGCTTCCATTGGTTGATTGTAATTTAGGTTGTGGGTGTTAGCAATTCAGCTATTTATAGGCTCTCGCGCAGTGGCGGCGATTGGGAACAAAAACTAGGGAAGAAACGAGCCAAAACTGGTGGAGGGGGCAAGGGCAGTTTACTTTCGTTTGGTAGATAAGGTTTAGCATAGTGCATGGACAAAAGTGGCAAAATGTGGGGGACAACTGCCTCCACGCCCCCTAATCGCCGCCACTGCCCTCGAGTAATATCAACGGCAGAGTATACAACATGGGCTCACCAAATAAAATAAAGTCCACTCTAAAAGTAATCGTACGGAGACAGAATAAACTGGACATAATAAAATTAACTTAGATATAAGAATGCCATACGTACGATAAAAGTTGAGGGTGGATAAAGTCGTTCTTTACACAGGTACTGAAAAGACGCAAGTCATTAAAGTCAAATAATTACGACAATAATGTTTGCTATATATTAAAGAGTGGGAACGGACCAAGTGCGCCAACATAATTCTTTCTCAGGGGGGCAGCAGTACTCCAAGTGGGGGGACGTGGGAATTTTTACAAAGCGTCCACCAACTATCCACACAGCAATATCCCTACAAGCATAAGTTTCCCCAAACTGGATAAAGCATACTCCCCCTACCCCAGCTAGGTACTTTCATTTCGAGCATTGGAAGATTAAGATTCCATGTCAGTTATAATAACTCGCATGGTATCTTTTATTATCATAATTTATATTTTTATTTCACAAATCATAAAATTATAATTGTATTGAAAATACCTCTGCGTTGTTAAGTGCAGACTTGAGTTGCTTATTTCCATAAACATACAGATGTATCAATTTGTCGATGAGTAGTTCTTTGTCTTTTTGTGCTTTTCCACGATGCACAGATATTAAACAGACAGCACTTATTTCGCTGTCTTTCATGGCACCCTTCATCTATGTTTTCTCACTAGAATTCCACCATATGTATTTTGTGAAGTTTTTTCTGATATCTCAGGGTGCCAAGTGTAGCCCTATTCCCACTATCCGGGCGCTCTTGCAACGTCCAATGTCCCTTTTAAGGGAGGACTGACGGTTGCACTAGACAGCCTTACATGGTGTTGCCAAGGAGTATATATATATCCTGTCCCGGTTATATCTGGAGGAAGGCCGCGTATAGCACCAGAGAAGAGGTGGGTGGGGATCGCGTGGGCAGAGGGAAGTAGTAGCGAAAGCCTCCTCCACGCAATTCCATTCCCTCTCACGTGTTCATTGGTGGAGCCATCTCGCGTCACTACTTGCGTAGACACTTGTTTTCGTTCGCCTGCTCTTTGGTGTTTCCAATGAGTATATGTAGGCTATATCCTGTCCCGGTTATATCAAGAGGAAGGCCGCGTATAGCACCAGAGAAGAGGTGGGGTGCGGATCGCGAGGGCAGAGGGAAGTAGTAGCGAAGCCCTCCTCCACGCAATCCCATTCCCTTTCACATGTTCACTGATGGAGCCGTTTCCGTCACTACTTGCGGAGAGACTTGTTTTCGTTTGCCTGCTCTACAGAGTATAATAGTCTTCAGATGAGGAAAAACTGAATGGGAAGTCTTGCTTTACTATTTGTGGGTTCACCCAATGAGAAAAACAACTTGCAAGTTGACAGCTGCCGATAGTAAGTCACAACTACGGATTCAATTTGCTTCATATGGGAACCGGTTCAATCACTCTAGACCTTCTACCTCATTGCTTAGCGCTTTTCGCCTTTTTCACATGTTGCATCAGTGCGAACCCACTGCGAATCGAACTCGTAACCTTCATGTAACAGAACGAATCCGAACGTTCGTGTAAAAAATATTTACGTGCAGTTAAACCATCACACAGAACAGAGAGAATGATTCTCGTCTGTAACAGTCTTGCGAAGAGTCCTTTTAAAGTTTACAAACGCAAGTTATAAAGTGAAATATATTTTGGCAGTAATTCTTGATAACCGTAAAACTGTTCCAGTCACACATCCAAAGTGCCCACCTCCCTCGTTACGATGAAGATGTCTTACGCTTCCCCATAACTTTGGTAATTAAAGTGTCAGAAGATATTTACGCGGGGCATATTTTTCTTGAATTGCGAGACTTCAGCAAGTGTTTATCCTTTAACTGTTCCAGTGTCTCGCTAAAATTAAAATTCTTTCTATTTTTTTTTCATTCTTGGAACGGTTATTTTTCCAACACTTTTAACTTGCAATGGAGAACAACATATTTATAGTCAGTAGCGTACCTAGAGTGTTATTTTGGGGAAGGGGATGAACCAGAAATCTGATATATCCCGTATACTTTTTTGCTACCAACCAGTATGCTTCCTCTCTCTCTCTCTCTTTTTTTCTCTACATACATACATACAGGGTGATTCAAAAGTAGGTAGACAGTAAATATTAAACTAACCAAATGTCAATGTTTAGAAAGAACCGGCCTCCCCGATGGCGCAATGGTAGCGTCGTCGCATTCTAAACAGGGCGTCCTGGGTTCGATACTCGGTGGAGGAACATAGTGGTTCGGATCCCGCATTAAACTATAGGTCGACTCCCGATTAGCCTTACAGTGCATAAAGTGGACTTAAAAACACCAACAAGATCAATCAATCTAAGAAGAACAATCAATCTAATGCTCATAAAATCAATTTAAATGTTATGAATAATAATACAAGTAAAACAAACCATTACTTAATACTATAATATTTGTTTCCATTATCCCACTATAAATATGGTATCCTACTATACACCTACTTTTGGCCTACCTGACTTATGCACATATACAAAAACACTTTGTACCATTTACCACAAAGAAAGAAATGTTTCAAATGAAACTTAAATGTCCATAATGAAAAAGGAGAATGTATACTCTGTCCCAGCTAACTGTGGAGCAGGCAAACAAAAACAAGTGAAAGGGAACGGGATTGCGTGGAGGGAGGAATGCGACTGCAGTTACCAGCCTTCTCAGCAGCGTGCACTGCTTTGCTCTGGCCACTCGATTTCTTTCGCTTCTCTGACGCTATGAGCGAATTTTCTCCACAGTTAGCTGGGACAGAGTATAGTGTATTCTCTATCCTGGGATTCTGTGGAGAAAGGTCGCGCATGATGGTAGAGAAGGGGAGAAAGCATGTGGGTGGAACGAAGCAGTAAACACTGCTCTAAAGGCTTATGGCGGCAGTCATTTGCCCCCTTCACGCAATTCCGTCCTCTCACACATGTTCATTGGTAGAGCCCTCTGGAGGTACCACTTGCGCAGGAACTTGCTTCCGTTCGGTCGCTTCAGAAATTCCCGTGAAAGAGCATATGCTTTATTAGGAAAATATTTTCAAAGTCATTTGAAGGTCACACAAAATTTTTAAATTCCTCTTACAAAAAATAAACAACTTTTGTAGAAACCAATTGTCAATTCAGCGCATTGTTTCATACTATTTTATAAGTATGGAGATTTTCATTCAAGAAACTAAATGAATTAAGCTTGCAACTGTACACGTACACGAGGAAGCAATTGTTTTTAAAATCGTGCTT
The DNA here is from genome assembly GCF_977018435.1 of Lepisma saccharinum. NCBI lineage: Eukaryota > Metazoa > Arthropoda > Insecta > Zygentoma > Lepismatidae > Lepisma > Lepisma saccharinum. The sequence goes on along the minus strand of NC_139237.1, from coordinate 50,903,279 downwards.
CATACACTTAGGAAAGATTTCGTTATGAGCTGTAACACCAAATCATATTTTCATACACAAAAGAGGAAGCGACAATAATCAACAGAAGTCACATAAGAAAAGTAATAATGTAAAACCTACTGCGTACTTTCACACATATTCTACCTACTTCCCCCCTTTTTGCGCTTAGACTGGTCCACTCGAACAGGCGTCCCTTCCCCGGTCGGGCATTAGCTGGTATCTTTGGCTTGTAACATGTCACCTTTTGTGTAATACACAGAAGTTTTAATAGGGAATTAACAGAAACCCATCTCAATATAGAGTGCAGAAACTTCAAGGCAACGAGATATCGGTATTTGACGTAGAGAGCTGGACGGAACTGATTATGATCGTAATCTCTGTAGCCTTGAACCGTGCCCCAGGTGGTCATCTGTCCATTTTAGCTCCAGAGTTATCGATAGTTAACACCCATGGAACGACAGGCCAAATGTCAAATTCTACACGCAGGCCTGAAGCCATCAGCTGAATGGAATGTGACGTCACTCAAGGTAGACCGCGTTACCTCTTAAGGGAACAAGGAAGAAGTAGTGGAGAGCACTAAGGTTATGCATGCTATAAAAATGAAGTACTCAGAATTGTCACGAGTCTTATACGATGACGTAATTGTTAGATTATGTACTTTGTAATGTAGGATCTAAGGTTTGTATTAAGGTGTGGCTACAGACGGCATTCCTCCGCCATATTGGAAAATGGACGCCTCGTGGAGAATTCGCTTCTCTTTTAAACAAATGTAGAAATTAAAACGTCAAAGAATGTGTTTATGTCCAATTTGTACACAGATAGGCTAATCGGGACCTGACTTACAGGTTAAAGTTAGATCCGCACCATTATGTGCTCCATCTGGTATCGACCCCGGAAATCTTAATTGTTTAAGTGGGTTTAAAGTTGAAAAAAGTAGTCAGATATCTACATGACACACGTCGTCAACTTTCCAACCTCCGTGAGGGAGTGGTTAGCACAGTGCGCTACGACGACAAGGGTACCGGGTTCGAAACTCGGCCTGGCCATAGGTGTTATTTGCGAGTATCCATTACATCAGTTTCGTCATATCTTCACTTATCTCATCGTCGCGATTAGCCAAAAGTGGCAGAAAACCAAGATAGAATAAATCAAATCAAGTCAAACGTTCTTCACCTTAAGACAAGAACCTGAGAGATTTGCAATTCAAATATTCAGATGTCATAGACACGAATAAGCTGATTTTTGAGAATTGTTACTATTTACATATCATTTCCCAAAGCTACTTCAATTCCCCAGGGGCATATCCTTGACTGTGCTATCGAAACCTTCTTGCTGGGGTGACATACGATCACAGAACTCGGTACAAAGTGATATCTGCGTCTTGAGTTTCTAGATGCGATTAGCTTAGTGCAAACACAACCTTGATCTCAGCATCACATTTGTCCACTCGTGCGTTTTCCAAGCGGCAAGCAGATACCTTGTACGTGGAAGAAACCTTTTCATGCATTGGCCCAACAACCACAATCTCTGCTGTTCAACATTGACGTCACCTTGTTAATAATGTAGACTGTCTGTAATTGTTGAAATGCTAACTAACTTTACGAAAAGTCCATTTTAGTCGAGGTTGACTGCATTGTCAATATTCGAACTGAACATACTATAAAATAGAGGGACGGTGTTGAGCAATTCTGTTTCCACATTTAGATACTTATTACATGCTTTATTCAACAAAAATAAAATCAGATTGTGTCCCTGGGTACGTACAAAGAGGTTTAAGGTAGTGATTTGCACCCCAAAATGAAGGAGAAAAATGTATTTTTATTCTTCCCTTTTCTCAATTGTTTGTTTCTTTTATTATCAATTTTTCTACCTTTCAGTCTTCTTAATCTTAGTAGGATATATGCCTTTTCTACGTCATCACCTCTCTTTTAGAATCCTCATATCCCCTTTTGGACTCATTTTCGTTTTGCTCTCTTTCTCTCTCTCTCTCTCTCTTCGTGTCTGTTTCGTTCATTTATCTCCCTTGATTTTATATCGCTTGACTCACAGAACAGACGGACACTGATCGAACTGTTTTATTTTAGTTATTCCATTGTATTAGTATTAGGTATACCTTGAGTGTGACAAGTTTTATGTTTACATCTCAAGTATACCCTGTCCCAGCTATCTCTGGAGCAGACGAACGAAAACAAGCCTCTGTGCAAGTTGTGAGGTGACACTGCTCCACCAATGAACACGTGAGAGGGAATGAGATTGCGTGGAGGGGGAAGCGACTGCAGTAACCAGCCTTTGCAGCAACGTGTACTACTTCGCTCTGTCCACTCGATTTCCTCCCCTTTTCTGACGCAATGCGCGGCCTTGCTCAAGAGATACCTGAAGCAGGGTAAAGTTTCTGAGTAATGCCTACGTATCAATCCGTTGCGAGTTTTCACAAGAATATTCTAATGGGAGACATAATGGAGAAGAAAATAAATAATTAATTCGTATTCTGTAAATATTTTACTTCGCAAGTTTCTTATTTATATCTCAAATAGTTTCGGAGATATCGAAACGTAAAAAAAGTCTCGACTGTTGGCTTTCTATTGGGTGTGAAACTTGGTCCCTTACATTGAAAGAGGAACATAAATTGACAGTATTTGAAAATAAGATCCTTAGTAAAATATTTGGACCTAAAAGGGATGAGGAGACAGGTGAGTGGAGAAGTTTACATAATTTAGAACTACATAATTTGTATTCATGTCCAGATATTATTAGAATAATTAAATCAAGAAGACTTAGGTGGGCAGGCTATGTGGCACGAATGGGAGAGGAAAGAAGAGTTTACAGGTTTCTTGTTGGGAAACCTGATGGTAAGAGACCTGTAGGAAGGCCAAGATGAAGATGGAGAGATGGACCTAAAGGAAATCTGTCGGGATGGAAGAGAGTATATAGATCTTGTTCAAGATAGGGACAGATGGAAGGCCTGTGTTGCTGCAGCCATGAACCATCGGGTTGAAAAAGGCTAGAGAGTTAGTTAGTTGGCTTTCTATTATTCTGCTCCATACAAAAATAGACAGAACTGCCGATTAGCCTAATTTATTGTGCGTTCTGCTATCATTTGTTAGGTCCCAAAATTCATCAATTTTCATTGCTATACATTCGGCTTCTCACATCCAGACGGACAGTCTGCAGTTAGTCATTATTTAATGCTTCTAAGTAGTTAGATAGGTACGAGAGACATCTAGAGCAGTTTCTGTAATATTGATGAGAGGATAATTTTCTGGTATGGAAGTGCTTTCCAGTATATTTAATTTTCTATCTCTCTCCTTTTTTCCTTTATGTAACAAACAACCTACAATGTATGGTCACATTTTGCAATTTGGAAGACGAAAGAATATTCCATGTTATTGATTGAGATTTCCTAGATTCTGAAACGTTATGCTACCATATTCTCTAGGGCCTGGAACTTTTAAGAGTTGTGGTGTTTGAAAATTCTCATTTATACCTAACTTTAAAAGCTTGTGTTAGTACTCAACATGAAACTATATTCTGTCTTGGGAATATGTAGAGCAAGACCGCGCAAAACGGTAGATTAGGGGAGAAAGCGAGTGGGAGGAGCGAGGCAGTATTCGCTGCTGCTGACAGCTTCCTCTTCATGGCCTCGCTTCCTCTCTCGAGCCTTCTCGTGTCACTACAGAGACTCGTTTTCGTTCGCTTGCTCTATAGTTTCCAGGGATAGAGTATAGGATTGAATTTCCGTTCGTATATATATGTTTCTTTGTCGTTGTGTCTTCTGCATGCCAGCATCCATATTCATCAATTGGATACTTCGTAAAGATATTATTAGTTACTGAACCGACAAGTACAGGGTGCTTCTTGTGCTAAGTAAATTTTTTTAGGTATACGGTTGGCAACAGTGCACTCGTTATTCTTTTGTCGGCAGTTGAGTCTCTGGCTTGTTGTAGTGTGGTTGTTTGTTGTTTGCAAGCAAGTTTTGGTCTGTGAGGTGTTAAAAACTGCCCAAGCATGTGTCCATAAGAATAGCAGATCAGCAATTGCAAATAAGCCGTCGGAGTGTTCAGAGAATGTTACGTGACAAATTAAAACCATAACTCAATTTCAATGCCTTTCATGTCATCAACAATGATACAAGTTTACTGCATTGTATTTGCAATTGTGTTGCTGATCGTATTGTAAACGATGGAGGAAACTGAACAAAACCACTGACACTGTCATTTTGTGTATCTACTTGTATTTTGTATGTATACTTGACTTTTGTGTATAAACTTGAATTTGTGCATGGGTGAACTGACTTTTGAGTCACCCTATATACTTTCATTATGGAAATAAATGCAACTCTTTTTGTATTAACAGGCAAACGTACCGAAGAGTCAGTTCAAGGTTGTTTCACTTTAAAAGTGAGACGTTCTGACAAATGTCTCGCAGATTTTATATATATAATAGGCTCCCTCACTGGCCATGAAATACATTTTCCGTCCACGCGAGCGGCGAGGTGCATATGTTATCAGAACGCCAAAGAAATTTCCCGCAAGATGGCGAAAGGGTAACAAGGTTCCCACTCGAACGCAACAGGTTGCAGTGCGTGCAACAGAAGAAACGCAGAGCTGTGTGTGATTCACTTGCATCAAAAACTATCTTTCTTCTCTCATTCTGCCTCCTGCTCCTTCGCAACGGAGCAACAATCTTCTCATGCTGGAATGATGCCAACCCCCTCCACTCCCCTCTCTCTGTCTCTCGTGCTGGGAGCAAGAAGAGGAATAGAGGCAGGAAAGATGAAAGTGCCACGGAGCAAAGGACCATCTCCAACCAGAGAGAGCAATCTGTTGCGTCTGTGCGTTCCACAAGTGCGTGCGAAGCCTGGGGAAAATTTAATAAGTCACCACTGCTACGCATATAGCAACAGATAAACCCTCGTCGTCGAGAACATACTTCATATTCTTTCGGGCGGAGATCCAAGAGTGGGAAGAAACAGTTGAACTACACACTCAGTTGAACTCGTATCTATATATCTCTCTCTCTCTCTCGTGAGTGTCTCAGACACTTCTCAATTATCTCCTCGGATGTCGCCGTTGTGAGTCGTTTTCAAAAGGGATAAATAAATGAGAAAGGTGGAGGTTTTTCACATTCGAAAGCATACTTGTAATTCTTGGCTTCTCTCTGTTACATGCAAGAGACAGCGTTATCCATATTCCTGGCTTTTGATCTAAAACTGTCTCTCTCTTCAAATTCGTTACTGCGTTACCAAGGGTTTGAGTTTAGCCTGTAAAATTGGCTGTCACCAAATTGGCAATTGTTAGTTGTAAGTCTCCAAAAATGTTATATAGCATCCTCCAGCGTCGATCGCCAATATATTGATTTAAATATATAGTAGGCTTTAAAACTGCCTCTAACCAAAATTACAAATGGTTATATCGACCTCTATACCTCTTCCCACCTAAACAACAAACGGAATATATCAGCCTTTAAAACTATCCGTCATAGAAATGGCAAACGGCAGATGTCAGCCTCTATAGATATCTCTCATCAAAATGTCAAACGGCAGGTGTCAGCCTGTAAAGCTATCCGTCATAGAAATGACAAACGACAGATGTCAGCCTCTAAAGCTATCAGTCATAAAAATGGCAAACTGCAGATGTCAGCCTCTATAGATATCTCTCATCAAAATGGCAAAGGCAGAGGTCAGCCTCTAAAGCTATCAGTCATGGAAATGGCGAATGACACATGTCAGCTTCTAAAGTTATCCGTCATGGAAATGGCAAACGGCAGATATCAGCCTCTAAAGCTATCCGTCATGGAAATGGCTAACGACACATGTCAACCTCTAAAGGTATCCGTCATAGAGATGGCAAACGACAGATATCAGCCTCTGAAGCTATCTGTCAAAGAAATGGCAAACGACAGATGTCAGCATCTAAAGCTATCCGTCATAGAAATGGCAAACGGCAGATGTCAACCTACATAACAGTTCACCACGGCTAATAAAGAGCTCTGCTACCAAATTCATATCTATGCAATTTCTTCCTCGAACGTTGGCTACACACTGGAGTTCTTGTGAGTTGTTTAGAAACATAGAATACCTAATATACCAGAGAAGTGGGAGGAGTCAGATTAATCATTTTCTAGCATTTGTCGAAACATGAATGTGCCCAACCATCCTTAGACCCAGAAACTGACAATTTTCATCGATGTAAGATTGAAATAAGTAATATGTTGTGATATCTCTACTCCTAAAATCATATTTATTTTTCATCTTCACTTATATTCCATTTGCTATTATAATAAAGTATCTGATTAACCAGCGTTGCCCAGGTATTTATTTATCCCAATGTTCTATTAGATAGGAAAATAATGAATTCTAACTATAGTGCAAAATGTAAATAATTTTATTTCATCCTGAATGTCACCAATTAGCTTAGCGACTCCGAAAACTATGGACTCGACACTAATGTAGGTCATCACCCCCCATGCCGATGGGTGATGAACTTGGAGTTGAACGGCATTGGGAGTGTTACTATTCATCATAGCAACCCCGAAAACTATGGATTCCACACTAACATCGGTCGTTTTCGTAACACAAGCTCATATCAGACTGAAGGTTAGACAACCCGAGGAACACCATCGTTGTACGTCATGCATAGCGTCACGGCTGAATTTAATATCAGTCGTTTTCGATTAATTTTATATGTTACCCTCTTCCCACCCAACAGTATTTCTTTGCAGATTGCAAGTGATACGTGTACCAAGTTTGGTTGAAATTGCTCCAGGCGTTCGAGAGTTATGCTGGAACAAATATATACCACACACACACACACATATATACATTTTTATATATATAGAAGAATAGATGACAAATTTTGAACATATATGTACAAAATTGTTAAGATGTACCACAATAAAACTAAACTAAGAAAACTAAATATGATTCTTTGGTGCGAGTTTCGCTTGATTAGTTCAGTGGTTCTAAACCTTAGAGACATATTTTTTCAACAATTTTAGTCGTAAATAGATTTACATTTTTAAAAAAAACAGCATGCACTAATTAATATGTACAATTGAAATAAAATATTAATAAACTAATTATGGCTTAGCCATAAACAGTAACAGTTCGATAAAAGCTTATTGATAATTTAATTACGTGATATTACGTTTAAATTAGTTGTCAACGGATCAAGTAATATATTTTAGTTTTTCTGAGGTCAACATCATTAAATTACTTTGGTAAGTGATGATTTTCATTGGCAGTGACATTTCCGATACCGGGTCGTGGCCTATTACTGCTTTGTTGTTTGTTTATATGTGTTTGTCTATATTACGTGAGTCTAGTATGTCTCCATCATGAGTTCTGTAATTATAACTATTATCAAATGAATGGTTTCGAGTGTATTGAATGCTACATATGGGCAAAGGGCGGCGAAAAACCAACGGTTCACCAGAATATTCCACGCAAATAAGAGTATCTAGCAAATTCTCTTCGAGCAGGATGTTATTTAGAGGTACAATAAAATGTGACTGGCCCCTCAGAAAATGTCCCCCCTCCCTTTCGTCAGTCCCTCAAGCATTTTTTTAAAAATTTGACCGTAACTGTTTAAACGTCCTTGGCTGAGTATCTCTATTTGCTGTTGAAATCCTATTTCTTTGCAACCTCTAAATTTGCCAAATTTTGAATCTGCTCAATTTTTGTTTTTGCTTTCGATATTCGATACTCGAGGGAAAGAACACTTCATCGTGTTTCATCTTTCAACATTTCGTAACTCACTTCATTCCTATCATTGCAATTTCCATAGAGAGCCTTCCCGATGTGTAGTGTAGGCGTCATGGCCTTGTAATCAAGGGGTCCCGGGTTCGATACTCGGTGGGGGCACATAGTGGCTCTGATCTCATTCTAAACTAAAAGTCCAGTCGTGATTAGCAGATCTGTACATAAAGTGGACTTAAACAAAAATTCAAAAAAATCAAAACAGTTTTCATACAGATATAACACGGAGGTAGGTTTTGGATTGTGTCTTACATTCCGCCTTGCAAATATCTCTGTTTTTACAAAATAATAACCATCAATGTTTGATGACAGAATTCACGATCAAAATTATTTCTTGCATTTATCTCCTGTTTGTGTATATAATGTAAAAACTGCAACCGTTCATCACAGTTATGCATTTATCAAAGTTTCAAATGTGGATATCATAGTTACGGACAACATTAAAATCCATGCTATCTATCCATGTGGATTGGCGAATTTACAAGTAGAACGCATCCATGTGTTGCCTACTGCATGAACGGCAAATAACCTCTTACCGATTGGTACTCGCTGTGAAATCACACCAACAGTCACCGCTATGGTTCTTTATTTTGATCAATGTTTCACTAAAATACCATATATCAATATAACGCCTGCAGGGTATGGGTGTGTTTCATGTGACGTCAGGGCCTCCCCGGTGGCGCAGTGGTACTAATCCAATGGTCCCTTGTTCGATACCCGGTAGAGGCTCATGTCACAGTGGTTCGGATCCCACTTTAAACTGCAGTGCCGATTAGCCTTACTGTGCATAAAGTGCACTTAAAACAACAATTTAATCAATCAATCATGTGACGTCAGGATGCACACAGTCGCCATGTTTGCGGCCAATTTTACAACAATGCAACACGTCAGGATGCGCACAGCTACCATGCTTGTGGCAAATTTTACCACAATGCAACAGTTTGTGACGTAGGTGATACACACCTATATGAAATTCTTCCTTCTTTATATTTGGAACTCCATATGTACGTTTTGGGCGGACACCGCTACCGACACTGTTGTACTGTCGTGAAGTTAAAGCTTTCGCTACAAGCCGGTACAGTTAGCATGTGGTGTTTCAGTAACCCTTCTTACAGCCCTGACATTGTTATTTCTGTTTTATTTTTTGGGGACTGAGAAAGTTTTACATGCAGGAATTCTCAAACGTTTTCGGCTTCCTTCAATTTTTATCACTTAGTAGATCTGCCCCACAACTCCCGTGCATATCAACGACTATAACCTACAAATAACGCAAATAAATCCGAGAAAAAGTTGCAATTTATACTACGTATGTATCTTAACAGAATAATCATACTCGTTCTCAATTGATAAATATGAGAATGTGATTGATATGAATATGAGTACAATGCACATATCAATCGATTAGATTATGTTATGTACATTATCTCTCTCTCTCTCTCTCTTCCTCCCTCCCTCCCTCCCTCCCTCCCTCCCCCATTCTCTCTGTTCCTTCGGGGATTGGAGTAGATGTCAAAATTACGCCAATGGCAAGGCTTAGAGCTGTAGCGTTTCGGTACGGCAAATTCACCACATTATCATGGCCAAGGGACACATGTAGAAAATTAACATGACAGATTCCCACAATTAGAAGCCGTTTTGTCATATGACGACATACCCCATACGACATACATTTTAGTTTCAATGGCTGATCCATTAAGAAGAACAAAGATTTCCATTAAATATTGTCCAAAGTGATCTAATGAAGTTCGGGCATATGAAGGTATTCCATTAATTTACTATACTCTGTCCCAGGGATCTCTGGAGCGAGCGAACGAAAGCAAGTCTTTGCGGAAGTAGTAACTCGAGAGGGCTGGACCAATGAACACGTGAGTGTAAACGGTATTGCGTTGAGGAGGGAAAACGACTGCAGCTACCAGCCTTTGCAGCAGCGTGTACTGCTTCGGTTCATCCACTCGCTTTCTCCCCTTCATGCGCGGCCTTGCTCCAGAGATTCCCTGGATAGAGTATATACGAATCGAATTTTAGGCAATGCCTTCCAGTTTGTATTTCATGAATTATGTTTGCACTCGTTCTATATTTGTATTCTGCTTCCGTATGACACTACAAAATGCGAATATCTATTGGTTATAGAGGCTGTTCGGAACCTTAACTCTAAACTATTTACCGGGAACATGTGGAGCATGGTCGCACATAACGGTAGGGAAGGGGAGAATGCGAGTGAGCTGAGGGAAGCAGTACGCGCTTTCCTTTGTAACGTTTTGCTCGCCAAGGTCTCGTATCGAAGCTACAAAGCCTAGAAAATCTAACTTTTCTATCCTCTATGCATACAGCAATCGGTACAGATTCAAGGTTGCCACTGACAGTTATATTTCCTGTCTGAAAACGGCAATGTTTTTAGAATGTTACGAGAGTCTGCGTGATGCAAGGACGTACCACTGGAGAAAAACTTAACACGCCTATCTTTATTGAAGCAGAACAGGATATGGTACATATATTTATGGGTGTCGATACGTGCATGGTTTAAGGAAAATACGTTGAAACTTGCGACTTTGACACCTGTGTCTCTTCTCGAACTATGCTCTTGCCATAATGTAAGATCGAGTTGGATATGTTTTCTGATAGAAATATTAAATGACAGTGGCAACCATGAATCTGACGCATCGTTGCACACATACAGGATAGAAAACTGTCCGCTTCCGATGGCTTGCAGCGTTGAAACGATGCTTCAATGAGCAAGACGTCACTAAGAGAAGTTGTTTGTCTTGATATCCTCTGGACGCTGCGAATGTTTGTTGGTCTCCTATGGCGAATACAAAGAGAGAGAGAGAGAGAGAGAGAGAGAAGAAATATGTAAACAAGTAAGTGAGCATAACAGAAAGGAACATTCAGTCCCACAAAAGAACGTGATGGCATCTTCAATGCGTTACGTGTGCCATTGTTCCTTGAAGAGTTAATCTTGTGTTTCAATTCAGTAATGCTTGTTGTTGTTTATGCACACAATGTTCGCAAACAATGTATCCAATACTTTAGCAGCTGGAACGAAACAAGATGATCTGTTGGTAGCTGCTGAATGTTGAAGCAAATTAAAATTGTTCTGCTTTATGGTTATCTATCCACGAACATCCTTCCCAGAAGGCACTTTTTTTGAACATATACTTTGGTTTGCCTTTTGTTACTATTGTGCACATGAAACGAAGGTATCATTAATTTGACGTAGTAAGAATGTGATCACCTTGAAATTTAATTTATTGGTGCTTCAGCACTAAGCGAACCTCTGGGCAAGTATTGACCGAGAAAGGGCTCGACTAATGAACGCGTGTAAGGGAACGGGATTGCGTGGAGGGGAACACGACTGCAGTTAACTAGCCTTTGCAGCAGCAGCTTGTACTGCTTCGCCCTTTCCACTCGCTTTCTTCCCTTCTCTACCGTTATGCACAGCCTTGTTCCAGATATTCCCTGGATAGAGTATAAAATCAGTGTCTCCCTCTGACTAAAATAATTTTACCTAGCTAAACGCTGAGCCTGTAAAGGGCTCACACATGGACAAAACACAGCACAACACATAACCTTACAGAGGATTATACTGGTTGAGGGTTCAGGCGCCACAGCCTCGTTCGCCTGCAAGACAATGAACAACTACGAGGGACGGGATTGCGTGGAGGGGAAAGGTACTGCAGTTCCCAGTAGCGTGTATTGCTTTGCTCCGCCCTCGCCTTCTATACCGTTATGGTGCAGAAATTCTCTGGACAGAGTATACGTGGAAGTGAGTTTGTCTCTTTGGCGATTACTGCTTAAAACTGACTTTCGTAGTTAGAGAAAGTGCCTTTTACACGGGTTTTGTACCGTTTGGCTACTTCTGCAGAAGATGTAACTGTACACGGTGTGCAAAGTTTGCATTTCCCCTTCATTTCCCTTCGTATGTTGGCCGTCCACTGTACATACCATGAGGACGGTCTTCCTTTTGGCAGACAGAGCGCGCGTAATTCCCCTGGACATCAGACCCCAATGTAAACGTTACCTGGGAGATACTTGCTTCTGGTGAGGGGGTGGGGGGGGCCATACTCCAGCTAGATTTATGGAGAAAGACCATACCAGGAATCCCCACCGAGGATTTAAGCTACTTGAATACCATTGGGGGCTGTTTGTTTTCGCTGGCAACGCTCGTTTAGTGACGGACCAGGCAGGACAAATTCGGTCGGAAAAATTTACACTCAAACGGTCACATAGCGCGCACTGTACGTTCACGTATGATTGATAATTTGCAGTAGTGGACGTATTGGCTGACAAAATCCGGACACGCAATGATCACCAACAAGTTATACACGCTCGTATTTTTTTTCTTTTTTTGCATATATCCCCTTGAGGTTTTAGAGCCAATACATAATCCATGTTCGGTGTTCTATATTGCATTTATATAATATTTTTCTCTCTCTGCCACATGTACAGCTAACAAAGGTGGGGAACGGGGGGGAAGGAATTGGAAAGCTGGAATGGAGATTTATAGCTCAATTACATCACGTGGTTTAGACTGAAATGCTTCGGTAATCCTCTTTCTGGAGTTTGGTTAACTTCACTGCGTAAATCGAATAGATTTATTTTTTGCCTGTGAAGGAATAATCGCCATCACGTATACATGTGTACACAAACAAACACACACACACACACACACACACACACACACACACACAGGGACTTGACGAATGTGCATGGACGTGCAGAGAGAGAGAGATAATTGAGGGATGGACTCGGAATGGCAGACAGATAAACGAATAGTGAAATTCGGAGAGAGAGTTGTAAAGGGGATAGAAAGATAAGAAGAGTGGAAAAGAGGTGAAGAAATAAATCTACAGATGGAGAGAAGAGGGGAGAAGAGAAATAAGTAGTGAGAGGGAGGAAACTGAAAGGAAAAGAGAGAGAAAGCGAAAGGAAGGGGGCAGGAAAAGGAAGGGGAGGAAAAAAGGAGAATGATGAAGTAAAATAGAGAAGATGACATGAAGAAGGAGATAGAGCGGCAGAGAAAGAAAGAAAAGGGGACAGAGGAAAGATAGAAAGAAGACAGTGAAAATACAGTGAGAGAGAACAGAAAATAGAGAGGGGGAGGGAGAGAAAGAGAAAGAAAGATTGACAGTCGGATGATAGATGGAGAGCTAGTGAGAAGGAATTAGCGATACTAGAAAGTATAGGAAAGGTTGTATGTAAGATTGTTATTATATGTAATAAACACCTTGATAATATGAATTCCTTTAATAGAGAACAAATTCTGATGAATATTTTGAATTAAACTATGAATATATTACGTTGTCAAACTCGCTCTTCGTTCATTCATATGGTATCGTATAAAACCCTTCGGGTTTTGGGATCGAACCCAGGCTATGCTAGCCTAAAGCTACTCGCTTGCGGGAGAGGTACGTTTATGGCTTCGGGTAACACCCATGAGAAACGAAGGTAACACGTAAACAAGCAAAGGGGCTCGCTTCTGTGAAATATGTAGAACACTTAAACATTTAATTTTAACACTTCGGTTGACTGGTCTGGCGGGGTCGCGAGATAATCAAAAGGGGATAAAGGAATGTTTGTTTATCTCTGGTGTCTTGTAGAGATGATCTTTTCATCGTTGATTCCGTAGACAGGGCTCGGGCCTGAAATGAAACTTCGATAGCGCACCACTCCCCGAGGTACTCTATACGTATCAATCTATAGCCCATAAGTGGAGACAAGAACTGTTCACGCGATAATTTACTGATTACAACCGGGGCTGAGAATTGGTCTATCGAACTATATATGGGAAATTCAAGTTCCCGATCGTTAAAGCCGTTGGCGAGTCCGTGTCTGCCGTTAACGGTGCTTTTTGCCTAAGGTTGAATTTACTTATTTTTCGTACGATTTCCGGTAGAATCCGTGTCAGCGGATTGGTGAAGAGATTAGTCTATTGAGTTATGACGCCAGGGGTCCCGGGTTCGAGTCACGACAGTAACTTTAATAAGAATTTATTGGATCAAATAGCGTGGTCAACATAAAACTTTATTCACATGAATCTTAAACCTTGCTGATGGAAATACAAATAACAAAAGTTCTGAGCAAGTGCAACTGGATATGTTTGACTGCTTCAACCATATGCTATTACGTCACGAGTTCTGGCTGGAAACGTATCAAAAATCCAATACGCAACATTACATAGTATGGAAGTAAGATCCGAAGTTTTGTTTCCTGCTCAAACTTCCTGGATTTTCCCCCTGCAGCCAAGAAACGTGGAAGAAACGTGGAAAGCAGCAATTGGGAAGAAACTCCCTCCTCTTTATGGCTTTGTTTACGCGTCTAGCGGTCTCAGTTGGCGGGAGTGTGTGCTAGGAGACACCTCCCCTCTCCTCGGTTTTACAGAAGCACCCGACACCACTCTGAAACGCAATTGCCGTAGGGGAAATCACGTAGAAACCCACACTCAACTGTTCACGGCGGTGGGTGGTTTAATTATAGCAAAAGCAAATTAGTTATTTGGTCTATAATGAAGACAAATACTTTCTGGAATGTCAGTATATTCTGCGATTACGTTTCCAAGAATCGTTAGAGCTGTTATATATGAAGGGTGTCTACTTATAACACCGACATATACAAGAAACTGATTTGAATTTACTCATTTTGTCAATTGTGTGGACCGTTGTAATCGATAGGACCCGGGTTCGATTCCTGCTGGAGGCATAGTACACGGAGGTTCAGATCCCACCTAAGATGGTATTTTAAGTAAAGTTTACTCTGAGTGTATAGTGGAATTGAAACAAAAACAACAAAGTTGGAACGGAACATCGCGCTACGACGCCAGGGGTCCCGGATTCGAATCCTGGCCTTTTCATGGATGTTTCTGAGTGTCCATTCATCACTTTCATCATATCATCCCTCTTTCCCATCTTCGCAAGTTACCCAAAAAGTGCCAAAAAAGGCGAAGCAAAATAAAGCAAATAAAATAAAATAAAATCAATCTTGGAACGGTCCAAAGCGTGATATACTGTAACGAGACGTTTAGAAGACTACACTTTGTGCTACTTTGAACAAGATCTCGTGTATGCTTTTGTATAATAAAGAGTGTACAGTCAACGGCAAAGATAATGGTAGGCAAATTGTCCACCACTATATTTATAACTTTTTTCTGCTTATTGACGTTATTATTTCAATTCATTGTCATCACATTGTGTAATACAGACCGAATGAAAATGATGGTGGACAAATTGCCTACTGTTTCTTTTGCCGTTGGGTGTACATTGCATATAGTAAATTTATGCTTACATTTGGGCAAGAAAAGGAATTTTCGGATTGGTTCAAGTTTACTAGCGTCTGTAATGCTTAAGCACACGCACATAGACACCCCCATCCCCCTCAGACACACAGGACATTGTCTTACAACACCGATATCCTGGACCTTCCCGATGGCGCAGTGGTAGCGTCGTTGCCTTGCAATGAAAGGGTCCCGGGTTCGATACCCGGTTGAGGCACATAGTGGTTCGGATTCCACTTTAAGCTGTAGGTCCAGTCCCGATTAGCCTTACTGTGCATAAAGTGGACTTAAAACACCAAATCAATCAATCAAAATATTGATATCCTTTCACAGCGCGAGGTCATCAAAACAACTTTTCTTAGGAACGTTTTGTTCGTTCAGGAATAGTTTTGAGAATATTATTTATATCCTGTATATATGCAACAACGGAATTCAGATTCATGTTTCGCATTGACATTCATGTTTCTCTAGATTATATACAACATAATATGAATAGGGTAAAGAGATATGACGTGACTGCAACTACACTAAAATTATACCTGTATCGTCGTCCATTCGTATGTCTCTCTTCCAAATCAATGCTTAAGTATTCACGGTGATATTCCTACATTATGTCTAGAAGTATTCACGCTCCGTAGATCGGCAAACGACATATTTTAGTAGGTTATCCGACAGAAAGAAAATAACAAATCCAATCCCAGTTATGAATGAGTATTGATTGGATGTATAAATATAAGATAGAAAATGCGAGTTTATGAGGCCTCGTAGAGTTCAACCGAAGTATAATTGAAGAGTCAGGAGAAAGAAACAGATAGGGCAATTTTCTGTCGTGTGCAAATTAGTTGTTGTCATTGTCATTTCCTGCCATGTGAACGTTGTGCTGAACTTTACAACATGCTTTCTATTATATTATGTAGTTGTCACTTCCATTCATCAAAGCAAATGGTTTTCGTTGCGTTTGATTCACATGTTGAGTAAGGTTTTGCAAATAAAATTATTTTTTCTGGAGTTTGGCGATCGAAGCAACATCTTGCTTCTCTCTCTCTCTCTCTCTCTCTCTCTCTCTCTCTCCCCATATCTCTCTCTCTCACTGGCCTCCCGATAGCGTAGTGGTAACGTCGTCGCCTTGTAATCAAGGGGTCCCGGGTTTGATTCCTGTTGAGGTACATTGCACAGTAGTTCGGATTCCACTTTAAACTGTAAGTCCAGTCCTAATTAGCCTATCTGTGCATGAAGTGCACTTGAAACAACAATTCAATCTATCAATCAATCTCTCTCTCTCTCTCTGTATGTGTGTGTGTGTGTGTGTCTGTCGAAACACTTACTTTGTGTTTTTCGACAGAAACACAAACACACACACATTTTGTCCCTGTAGGTCCTGCCTCAAGATAATAATCTGAACCCTACTGAAGTCCCGACTGAAAAAATATCACATACCACGCTAAGTTTTCATCCCGATTATACTACGTGCGCATACAGTATACCAGAAACGAATTTTGAGCAATTCCTTTCAAACCACAAGCCATATATTGAACATACAATCATGTTATTTTTAAACATTCTTAACGTCATGAACACAGCACTATATTCAATATATGAGTTCCCTAGCATTATTTTAAACTTACTTCGCTGCTGTGTTTAACATACCCAATAAATTGCTGACACACACACATAGAATGAAGCATACCATTCTCCTCCACGCTGTGGGATGAACTGAAGTAAATATTCATCAGTTTTTCCGACCGTGTGAGCAGGCTGAAAATGTATATTGATCAGATGCAAAGCTGACGTTAACAGGCTCCTAATTAGAATTGTTTATTATATGCGACCGCTGCTTTTTTGGGGGGAGTTCGTTTCCTGTTTCCTGAAAGCCGACGCCATCCGTCTATGCTAAAAAAAAACTTACGCTCGCACATGTTTTGAAAGGTTCGCTCAACTTAACAAGCTTAAAATTCTAAATTCTGTTTCCAGCATTTAATTTTCCCGCTCTGAAGATGCAAGTAATTGACGCTGGGCCGCGGTATCAATTATGGCGTTCATCAGCTCCCTCTACTCTGATGAATATCATTTTAATATATGCGCATTTTTTTTCTGCGTCAGCTCTCGCTCTCCTGTCCTAAGTCTTGCCTGTTTTACATTCCACGCGTTAGCATCCTGACGTCCGCAGTATATCATATCCGATCACACACACACAAGCCTATAAAGGAGCGCATTGGTCACAGGGCAAGGGGATATTTCCTCTCTGGTCGCTATAATGAGATGTTTAGTAGAAATTTCAACAGTTAGCAGACGTTTTCAAATAGTATCCTGAAAAAAAAAAAAACACGAGTGACAACTACAAGTTCTACTATAACATGTAACACCATGTAACAATTATTTTCAAAAGTAAGTTTTTTCTAAACTATAAGTAGAATTACTACAGGAAAGACTGAAAATACAGCTATGACAAGCTTAAAAGTAAAGATTCGTCCCTCCTCCATACAGCTGTACCATAATCATTAAACAGTTTACAACATGCTGCTGAAATAAGTATAATACAAAAACGAAGTAAAATAAATAAATTACAAGATAAATACTAGGTAAATCAAAAACTAAAAAATCAAAAACTGTTTTCGCAAGAAAAAAACGATGACTGGGTATGTCTGACGTCACGACTTTTATACTTGGAGTGACGTGGAAGTTGGAGTATCTATCACTGCCCCATTCAGTCGAGTGTTGAAGAGCAAAAAGGTCACACGTATGGACGCACCACTCCACAAATGCACCATCGAGGAACAGAGCGTCGTAGTGCGCTTTCTGTGGTCGGAGGGAGTCATACTGGCAGACATCCACCGTCTGCTGTTAGCGCAGTATGGAGCAAGCACCATGACTCAACGAAAGGTGTGAGTGGGTGGAACACTTTAAAGCTGCGTGGTCGTCGGTTCAGGTCAGATGACGAGGTCCAGCAGACGTGGCTTCGTGACCAACCAAAAACCTTCTTCGCGGACGGGATACAGATTGCACGATACCAAAAGTGCATTGCCGTGCAGGGGGTATATGTGGAAAAGAGATATGTGTAGCTCTTCTTCTTGTGTGGAAATAAAGATATTATGTGAAAATTGCCTTTACTTTTTGATTTACCCTAATAATTAGATTTTTTCCTAAGATACTATGAGATTCATTGTATACGAGTTAGTGTAATGTACTTTGAGAAATATTCCTGGTTCTTCTTATCAAACATTGGCATTCTTTGTAATAATAGGATAATTTTACATATAGTGGCAGTACATACCTATTTGGATAGTGTTTTTCTGACAGTGCCGGCGATTGGGGGGGGGGGGCGTTTGCCCCCTCGCACACTATACTAAACCATATCTACCACGGGAAATAAACTGTGCCTCCTAGTTTGGGATCCTAATCGTCTCCACTGTGGATGTTTGATGCAATTCATCTATCTAATAGCACAAGTGGAAATGCAAGTCAATTCTTGTTCCATTCTCATTGTAAGCTAGGCTAATAATTTCGTCAGTTCCTGAAAATATTTGTTTTAATCCAATTTTGTGCTCATATGGGCTAATGGAATTAGACCTACAGCTTAAAGTGCAAGCCAAATCAACTGTGCAGTGGGCCAGAATCTTGAGTCGAATTCGGGACTTCCAAGAGCAACTCCAAGTCACATGACGACTCTCAAAACTTCAACAAAACTAGCAGAATTCCAACTAAGGCTTGCTAAGAAGGTAATTTTGTCATAACCTGCCTAATAATTTTCATTTCTGAAACAATTTTCCCAAGAAGTCCTATCAACTGCGTCCCTCATAATTAGCTAAAATACTGGCTAATTACAAGGACTCGTATGGCTGCTTAATTTCCATGCAATTTGTTGCGGCGTATTCGAAGTTTAATTACAATTTGCGAGCGATGGATTTTTTTCTCCCTGCAACCATGATGAACATCGTTAAAACAAATTTAGGAAGAGAGCGGGTTGCCGTTATCAATGCCGGTGGACCATTGAATAACAATGCATGTCGCGGTCTTCGATTTCCTCCGTCGTATCCAATTACTTTGCCCTCTTTTACCTCGGGAATCCACCGAGTATTCTCATCCCACGTGATGAATGGCCGAGGGAGAGATCGGTTGGAAGCTAGGAATTCTGGGACTGGGTCCTCCCCGCAACACGTCGGAAGGTATCGGTTGTCGATTGCTGTCGTCGCTTGAAATGGCGTTGTGGACGACCATGAGTTTTCCTTCGAGACAACCATCCTTGCTCCAGTGTCTTCAGTGTAGTCGGGAAGTCGCAAGTTTAGTCGCCTGCAAAAATGGTACATCGACGCAGCAACAATGTCCTTGAAGGTATGCAATCCTGATTACACTTTAGCCTACCGTATTGCATACCTTTGCAGGATGAAACTTTCTTTTCCCTAGGTCAGGATTTCGCCCAACGTCGCCAAATTCAATCTACCACCCATATTATAACATTGAGTTTAGGACATTTGTGAAGGAAATTTTTATGAGAGATTTAGAAAATAAAACTTAAGAAACCGTAGTCCATGCAATTTTGTACAAATGAAATATACCTGTCAATGAACTAGAAAATGGATTGCTCTACCAGTAGCCTAATTCCAAATATTAATTAACTGAAAAGTGCTTGATATAGTTGTAATGCACATTTTTTGGTTAAAATTCCGTCTCCAAAATTAAGGTTGGCATTAGAATCGATTGCGCATTAAATTCGAAATTAGATAATAGATTTACAAGGGTCGTTCAAGGTTGACCGGGACTTTTATTTCTGCAGAGGAAATAGGTAGCAGAAGAAACACCAAACTATGTCAGTTTTTCAAATTATTCTCCGTGCGCGCCGAGGCACCGTTGCCATCGTTCTGGCAGCTCCCGAATTCCTTTGGCGTAGAAAGAACTTGGTTGTTGTCGTAGCCACTGGTGGACATCGCTCCGCAGTGCTTCGTCTGTCGTGAATTTCTTCCCTCCCAGATGGTCTTTAAGGGGTGCAAACAAATTATAATCACTGGGGGCTAAATCTGGACTGTAGGGGGGATGGGGCAGAACTTCCCGGTGCATGTCGGCCAGAGTTGTTGTTGTCACATTGGCCGTGTGAGGGCGGGCATTGTCATGGAGAAGAATGACATTTCCAGACAATATCCCAGGTCTTTTCTTGCGAATGGACTTTCGTACAGCACCACTCAACAATGTGGAGTAATACTGGGCATTACTCGTGCTCCCTTTGTCCAGAATATCCACATGGATAACGCCCTTCATGTCCCAGAAGACACTTGCCATGATCTTTCCAGCGGACGGTTGCGTTTTGCTTTTCTTAGGGGGTGGGGAACCTTTATGCCGCCACCCCATGCTCCGTCTTTTGGTCTCTGGGGTTGAATTGTGCAACCATGTTTCATCACACGTGATGATGGATTGCAACAAAGCATCACCTTCTGCTCGAAACCGATTCAGAAGCTGTTCACAGACCGTCCTGCGTGTCCACTTCTGATCGAATGTCAGCTGGCGGGGAACCCACCTTGCACAGATTTTGCGGAAGCGTAAGTGGTCGTGAATGATTGTCTCGACACTCCCGACACTAATATTCACCTCGGCAGCAATATCCCGCACTGTTACTCGCCGGTTCTCAAGAATCATTTGCTCAACACGTGCGATATTCACTGGTGTGACTGCAGTCGTGCGAATGTGTCCATGCGCTTCATTTGTCACCAGCTCCCGTCTTTCGCGAAACTGCTCACACCATTCGTACACTCTTGTCCGCGACATCGTTTGTTCACCATACTGTGCTTGAAATCGTCTGAAAATCTCAGCTGGTTTCACTTTCTCCTTCACGAGAAATTTGATTACACACCGCTGCTCCACAGCCACAGACACACTGCTTGCCGCCATGTTCGCTGCAACTGCTGCGCATGCGCGAAATACGTCATGCCGGGCGCTAGTTACTCGCGAAGGAATACATTACGTCACCTGCACGTTTCATCATGATCCGGCTATTCATCGATTTTTTACGTACGAAAATCCCGGTCAACCTTGAACGACCCTTGTAGTTTAAAAATCACATAAACCCATTAGTGTATAAAACAGTGTTCTCCTGTAATAAAATAAATTCATAACATAAGACCGTTGTGTTGTGAAATGAACTAGCACAGTGGTTTCCAACTTCAAAAGGTCCGAGGGCCAAAATTATATCCAGCAGTAGATAGGCGGGCCGCATTTTTTTTTTGAGGGGGGGGGAATTAAAAATTACAAAAATTGCAAGTACGGAACTGAAAATGTAGTACTTTCGCATGACCTAAATTTCTAAAATGAGGCAATAAAAACAATGGAATTACAAATCAAAATTGTATATTTACAATTTATTTCACAAAAACCCAATACTTATGGATGAATTGAAAGAAATTAAAGACACACCATACAAATAAGAATCCTTCATAGTAAGTGTTCAATGTGAAAATTGAGCCCGATCTGCTTCTTTTATTAAAGTTGTATTTGAATTTCTGTATTTGAAAGCCTCAGAAGGTGAAGCAGTGAAGAATCTGCCAGTCTGCTTCTGTAGCGGTTCTTAATGAACTTCATTGAAGAAAAAACACTTTCACACGTGTATGTGCTGCCGAACATCGATGTCATTCTTTGCCCAAAACTACAAAGGTTTGAAAAGCGTTCATTTGAAAGGTATTTGAAAAACTCTGGCCCCTTTTCTTGCCTAGTTTGAAGGAAATCGCCTTGCAAATCACACAATTCAAGTAGGAGAGAAGCTATTTTAATTTTCAATCTTACGTTTTTTGGAGATATTGCTCATTTTGATATTTGCACAAACTTTAACAATCAGTCACAGTACAATCCGAGTTGGAACACTGGAAATCTCTTCGTAGTTCGTGCGTAGTAAAACAGATCTCTATAGCGCCGCTCTGCAGTCTGTTTCTAAAGACACAGAGTGAAGCCTTCGCGGAAGAGGGCGAGTTCATTCCGCATAGCGAAGGGATGGAATGCATGGTGTGAAGAGATAGTTACGTCACTTTAGATTCTTCTGATGATCATTATTGACTGCAAAATCAATTCTACCTGTGATATTATCTTTCTTCACAGAGCATACGTTCCTTCAGTAAAAAAAGATCGCATTTTAATAAAAATAAATAAAATTAATGTATTTTGCAAACTGGCTTCGCGGGCCGCCAGTTGGAAACCCCTGAACTAGCAATACATTCAACAGAAAAAGTATCATTTTTTGTTTTTGAGTTTTTGAAAATTTGCGTGTATTATTTTCGAAAAATTGCTTCAATTATTAAGTTGTATTTGTTTCTTTTATGTGTTCTAATAATTTTGATCAAGATTTCTATAGCAGTATTTGTCTTACATCTACGCTTTACTTTTATTGTGTACGTAGGTACTTTAGTTATCATTGGTTGATTGATTGAGTTGGTGTTTTAAGTCCACCTTATGTACAATAAGGCTAAACGGGACTAGACCTACAGTTTAAAGTAGGATCTGAACCATTATGTGCCTCCACCGTGTATCGAACCCGGGACCCCTTGATTACAAATCGACGACGCTACACCTGCACAGGGTTGTTAAAGGTCCAGGAATTTTAATTAAATTCAATTCCGGTCCAGGAGAGAAAATCAGCAAGCTTAAATGGGTTCTGGACCGAAAAAAAACTTATTGTCTGTAAGTTATTTCAATTCGGTCCAGGAACTTTTTCCCGATGAATTTAAATACGGTCCGGGAACCTTTTTCCGAACCAATTTAAATTCGGTCCGGGAACCTTTATTCCAGGATTAATTTGAATACGGTCCAGGAACCTTTTTTTTCCCGAATCAGTTTGAATAGGGTCCGAGTTCCTTATTGAAATGAAACAATACGCAACTTGGATCGAATACGGACCTGACGATAAACAATTATCCACTTGTTAGCATGAAAGACTAATCTAGGTGCTGGCTGTCTCGAGAATCTAAGGTACAAGGTAGAAATGGGCGAAACGCAAACGCTGCAGTCACGTTATCCCTCTCCATGTAGCCCCATTCTATCGCGCGAGTTCCTTCACTTGGTTGTCCCTGTTGTGATATCTGCTGAGAACAGCAGCCTCACTCTGGCCTCACGTTACCTCATCAACGGCTCTTATTGGCTGAGATTCCTGGATCGGATGCCAGAGCAACACGACGGTTTGTTTGAACTCAATGTGACACCACACTAATATAGTCCATCGCGTTATGTACAGTAGCTCTTCGACAAGGGAGTTCTTGAACCTGGCACACGAGAGAACAACAGCGTTTTGATTTATTCCCTGCGCTACGTTTTCTACAACCGCAGTGTGACATTCTAATGTAAAACGTACTTGTGGACATTTTTAGAAGGCAACGTTTGATCGGTCAATCCTTGTCCGGGAATTGTAAATGGATTCAATCCCGGACTGGGAGAGAAAATCAGCAAACGTAAATGAGTTCCAGACAGTGTATAACCTTTTCATATTTAAATCATTTCGATTCGGTCCAGGAACCTTTTTCCGGGTCATTTTAAATACGGCCCAAGAACCTTTTATGCGGATGAATTTAAATTCGGTCCAGGAAACTTTTTCCCAGAATGAATTTCAATTATGTCCAGGAACCATTTGTCCCGTATCAATTTAAATACGGTCCAGGAACCTTTTTTCAATGTATCAATACGCAACTTGGACCGAATTTAAATTGTGCTAGAAAAAAGGTTCCGGTCCTGCAGCGAAACCCAATAAAACCCATTAAAATTTATGAGTTCCTGTACCTTTGACAACACTGCCCCTGCACAACGCCCCTTTAATCCACTATGATGTAATTGTCACGTGCCAGTTTCGATGACACAATGAATGTTGCAAGGAAGAAATTTCACGAAAGCGACGATAGATGGCAGCACGCCATATAAAGAGGAGAAGAGCAAATTGTAAAAACTTGAAGCGGGGAAGAGGGATTATATATTTATAGTAAATTGAGAAATATATAAAAGAAGAGTTCAAATACTATAAAAGAAGTAAATAGAATGATATATATAGTAAATTAAAAGAATTAAGAATATGGCCGCATATGAAACGTTTAGGAAAGTCATTAAGCGAGCAAATGAATTCAGAAATGTATCTCATCTCAATTTCTTTTTGATTCTCTGACGAGGAGAACATCGTCAGCTTTTGCATTTTTCCGTTCCCCGGTGGCGCTGTGGTCAATTAGACGCCCCGAAGCACTTTATGGTTGCGCTTCTTTTTTAGTCGCAGTGGGCCATTGGCAGCGCTTGTTATTAGCGATCCTGGTTATTCTCCTTTGGTCGTTACATAGGAGGTGGCGCTAGTGTCAGTTTAGTCGACCCTACTCCTTTATATAAGTATAGCTTGTATCGTTTGCCAAAGAAACGGGGAAAGGGAAAGAAAACATATATAGGGCATAAAGAAAAGGAAGCGAGACGACGCAACTAGATTTCTTATATATAGAAGAAATAATAAAAGAAGTCTTTTCCATAATCAAAAGAAGAAGAAGCCTATTCGATAATCAAAAGGAAAAGAAGAAGAAGCCTTTTCCATAATCAAAGAAGAAGAAGCCTTTTCCATAATTGAAGAAGAAGCAGCTTATTTCCATAATCAAAAGAAGAAAAGAAGAAGAAGCCTTTTCCATAATCAAACAAGAAGAAGCCTATTCTATAATCAAGAGAGAAAAAGAAGAAGAAGCCTATCCATAATTACAAAGAGAAAGAAGATTTCCTTTCAAGAAGAATGTAACCTATGTAAATTTTCGATATATTTCAATGTCGCTATATATTTTTCTCTGTATTTTGTATAGTTCTCAGAATATAGATCCGCATTTAACTATATCCTCTTGGCTATAAAACGCTTTCTTATTTGGAATTCTCAAACAAAGAACATATCCCCTGAGATTAAGATATCTGTAGCCGTGGTAAATAACATGTAAGTATGTACCCACAAGGGGCGTAGCATTAGTGGCGCCCATAACGTGGAGCTTTACCTTAGATGAACTTACCCACGAATGACACTCTCTGACTACAGTACTCTATTTTAGCCCATACTGTTATCAACATATATTTAAGGTTGGCTGATCTAGCGTGCTGGCAATAGGAAGTTCAGTTATGAATCGTTTAGTTTGATATGACATTTTAAATCTTGAGCCGATCTGGTGGAAGAGTGGTTTCCACCATGGAGCATTTTACCCTTGAAGTTTGGAAGTACCAATGGTTTTCCATAAATGTAGCCATCATCCTCGGCGCAAGATTGAATGCAAACATTGAGTTTTGCTACTCCCTGCTAGCCTTGCATAGCAAAACAGCTGTTTGAGAATGTAAATCTCATTTCATGGGCATGGAAATTGTAACGTGCCATAAAGAGAAGTGTAGCCCCTGTTGCTAACTCAGTCCCTCCCCCCCTTTGCAAGAGCCGATAATCGATGGAAGGTCATCTCCTGCATATTTTGAGCGGCTTGAAACCCTCCTGTGGCCATTGATACGAGAGTTTATTGGGTGGTGAGACCTGCAGGTTAGCCGTGGACCTTCACGGCTCTGGCGCCCACTCTCCCTCTCCCCCCCTTCCCCCGTCTGAGCGATCTCCACTCCTGCCGTAGGTCGAAGTGTTATGAAATGTTTCAGGGAGCCGAGAGGAATGTGGGTCGATAGTTCTGTCACCCTTACTGGCGTATAAAGCATTTTTTCCGTGAGACGTCATTTCCGCTTTGCACGTCTCTATCACGTGATCTTTTCCACTGAGTCGGAAATTCAGGACGTGGCTGCGGGAAACGAGACTTAAGTCTCGGTTTATTATCATGTAGCGTCTCGTGCTCGTCTCGAGTAAGGAAATGCATAGTATAAGTGACTTGTTGGACGCCTCGTTTCGACGCCACAAGCACTCGAAAAACATAATTTATTCTGCATATATACAACCACACACGCTCACAACATCCACTAAATGGATTGATTTGCAATTACATGTATAAACAGAATATGCGACTATGTGATACATGTTCGCTTGTTCTGTCTGAATAAATCCCAAAGATCTCAAACTTGACCGGTGAACCGGAACACTGCATTGCACTCATATCTATATTTTTAAGAGATTTCTCTATTTTTGGACTCGTGTTGTCAAGCCTCGAAGGTCTAGTCTCCAAATGTGTTGATTTTTAAAGTTAATTGTTGACATGGAATTTCAACATCTAACATTCCTGGATTTAGTATATTTTGATTGTTGATGAAGAAATTGGAATGATGTGCTATCTGTGCCTTCTACTGCATTGTACTTGTCATCTATAACGGAAACCAGAATTCCTGCCCGAAACAAGCCTTTTGGTAACGTATTTAGCCCAAAAATTTACCGACCAGTCATGTGGAACAGTCACCGTCGACATCAACAAATAGGATATCTTCCAGTACTAAATTTTGTGAAGCAACAGATCTTTTGGGCCACAGCATGCCCCCATTCGTGGGTAATCCGTGGACAGAGCATCTAGTCCCATCGCCTCTTTTAACCTGGTTTTCGACGCTAGAAAACCATACTATTGCTTTCAAGTTGCTTCCCAAGTATCCTCACTATGCTTGGATGGGATCGAACCCACGATCGATGAAAAAATCATGAAAATATTTCACTTCAGGCATGTGCATCTTTCTAATTGTAATTATTCTGTATATTAAATACCTAGGTATTTTGTTTACGTAAATATAAGCTAATAAACACAAAACGAAAATTTGTTAGAAAAAATCTGACCGCGACAACAGTAGCCACGAGGGATCCTAGTTGAAAAACCTTTGGCGAAACAAGATAAAAAATTTGCATTGCCTTCAATTCATGTTCCTGAAAAGGTTAACAAGAAGGAGCCCATCGTAACTCATATTGCTTATTGAGATTCTGGTTACGAATCATCCAACGTCATACAAATGTCCATTGAACTAACCCATGTTCTTACTTCATGGAGTTAAATTCTCCACACTTGTAACTGAGGATTCAATGGACTTAGCCGGCCACCAAATGCTAATATTTGCTTTTCAGCTCGTACTCTGACTTCTTGGACCTTCAGCATTTAATCATCTTGATCTCTAAATAATTGCTCCCTTTTCTCGCCAGAGCACTTCAAGTGGACGGGAGTTTTTCCGTGAGTGCATCGTGAAGTATGGGCATTCAAAACGTGTAAGCTCTGCTTAATGAATGGAAATAAAGGGTTAAGAGAGAATAATGTAGGATTTTGTAAAACGTTATTCAAAGTTGGGATATGAAATTCATCTTCTTTGTGCACTATTCCAAAATACAACTCCGCCTTTCAAAATCCACTTGTAGTCTAGAGACAGCAAGCGTGTAGATTTCGTTGCAAAATATGGTGGACAGAATGGAAAAAACATGAATCTGGGGGCTACTAATCTCCGTGCCGAAACTTACATTTGGAGGCTAGGACCTGCCAAGCTGCTTCTTGGTGACGTGTTTTCAACATAAGAATCCCATCGCCGCTGTTGTCAGGCTCTCAAGACCAGAGTGCACTACGATTGCTAAGGCTCTCTTTTAGTCTTACGGCGGACGCCCTACATGCTGGTAAGGGAAGTGGGGAGCGGGGAAGTGCAGCGCGATAAGAAACTCAGCAGCCTGGAGAACAAGGTGTACGTAGTAGTTCCTCCCCTCGACGTTGTAACTCTCGGCGCCACCGCTGTCAGTCTGGTTGGTCTGCTGCGTATTGCCCGTTCACCACTTCCCTCGCCAGCATATAGACCGCCCGCCGTAACAGTAGAAAACACCTATAAGTCAATATCGAAAATTTGGACTTCCACTGCAGATCGAACCCGGTCCGCTCGCACCAAAGGCAAGAGCGCTAACCACTCGGCTCCGAGAGAAATCTGAGAAGTGTTAGGTTAAATTGTGTGGCACAGATAATTCCTAAAACTCTGGATTTATATTTTGGAAAAAGAGTAAAACATACTATGTTTTCACGTATTTCCTTTAACAGCAGTATACCTGCATGGCGAAGTGGTTAGTACAGCGTGCTAGGCCAACAAGGGTCTCGGGTTCGAATCCAGGCCTCGGCGTGAGTGTTCTTTGTATGTGTCCCTTCATCAAATTTCATCATTTCACCACATTTTCAGAATCCGTCAAAACTAGCAGAAAAGCAAAGTGAAATAAACAAAATAAAATTAACCTTTAACAGCTGAACTTAAATCTATCGACTTTTCAGTTAGCGCGAAAACAGTGATGTTAATTTGTGTGCATTTTCTTTATTATTTAACGAAATAAATGAAGATTTATTCATATCATGATAGATTGATATTTCCTGTGGTTTACTAAATAACTCCCTCTTAGGCTAATGGTCACCGCTCTCTACATTGGTGTGAGCGGTACCGAGTTCGATACCTGCTGTCATCCCAAAATTTCTGTTTCTTCTGTCTGCATTGCGAGGACATTTGGGAGCTACTACAAGCAGTAATAGTAGCGGTCAAGTCTGTGATTTGCCAGAAGTTGCTAGGTGATTTTCCCCACCGTCCTCCTTGGTTATAGACGATCAGGAGAAAGAGGAGAATCTTGAGTTGAAATGACGATAGTGTGTGCCAAAAATATATGGCCGCTGTGGTTCCTGTAAGCAGGATACGTGGGTTTTGTTACGGTGGGAGGTTATCCCAACTGGGAATTGTTCTGATAATCTCTATATAAATAACTCTGGGGTTCATCCATCCTCCCGATTGATTTGATTTGCTTCCCATTTCTGCCACTTTGACTGATCGCGAAGATGAGGATGAGTGATTGCATGATGGAATTGGTGGATGCACACTCACAAATGACACCCACACCAAGTGCGGAATTTGAACCCGGAACCCCTGGCGTTGTAGTGTGACGTGTTTACCTCTCTGCCACGGAGGCCGGTGCATCATCTAGACTGCCATGGGTGTATACTTAAAGAAGATACGAACGGACCGCGGTGCTGATCACGTCACCGTCATAATCTCTAAGAATATGTAGTGGTAAAGCTGTCACGCTGTAATGAAAGTCCTGGGGTTCGATTCTCGATGGGGACACCGGGTTCGGATTCCAGTACGTCCAGTCCCGATTAGCCCGTGAAAAAATTGAAATAGAGAACTTAAAGCATGCTATTCCAACATTTGCTTTCCAGTGTACCTTAATGTTCGCTGCATTCCTGCTTGCTAGTGTACTTATTGTGATGGGAAATAACACAATCTAACAATCTAAGGGAACGAACGAATTACTAAATATTAAGCATATATATATTGATTAGTATTCTTGAATCACGTATTATATTGTGCCAGAAAATCTTAAACCAGAGGTTAAGCAGTCTACTGGTTGATTGGTTGCATACAAGTCTAGAAAGCAGAACGTTCCATCTACTACTCTATACGAAATATATAGTTCATAGGTCACTGTCTTAAGGGCATCTTCGTAGTGGTGTGGCTGGTGAAAGCAACTTCATGCAACTAGATTGGGTCGCTTTTTTCAATTACATCTTCTCCACAACTCCCTAAGGCTTGTTAAGGGCTTGTTCGGTACAAAGCCCTAACCGCAGTTTTGTGCCTGAAGGGCTGCTGACGGACAACTTGGAACACATTTATCTGATTAAGACCAATTTATAGAATGGAGCATTGTTCGCGGGGATCTTCGAATTTCCTGAATGGGATGGTAGACAGAGAGTATCTGGTCAACAGATGAAGTGAATGCAGTGATTTCGAAGAAAGCAACCTTTTCTTGATTGAATGGACCACCATACTCGGAGTGGAAACTCCCTGGGGCTAGATGTTGACGAAAGATTTTTGTCAAGCGTATGGAATATTCAGGATCGACCTCTTTCAGTGCGGTTTGTGTATATTTATGGAAAGTTTGGGCAGGTCAGACTATCTAGAAACAACCTGCGAAATATGCTTCATGAATTATGCTACTGTGTTACTTTTGAACCGAGAAGATAAGATCACGGGTAGCATCTCTCCACCGAAACATCGACACCAACTTGTAGGTGTTGTTACTCGTCATTGGTGCCTTCCCCAGCAGACCCCCGTAGCGTAGTGGTTAGCACATTGCGCTACGATGCCAGGGGTCCCGGGTTCGAATCCCGGCTTAGGCATGGGTGTCCATTCATCAATTTCATCATATCATCACTCGTGCCGATCTTCGCAAATTAGCCACAACTGGCACAGAACGCGAAGTAAAATCATGCAAATCAATCAACCTCCTTCTCCAGTGTTCACGATTTAATATATCTACATATGTGTATACGAATAATGAACCGCTTACAATATGAGGAAATTGAAAATGTTAAACCTTTTTTGCTATTTACCTTTTGCAGTAAACGCAAATTACACAATGACAAATAAAATTAAGGAAATAGGGCCAACGGGAAATGGAGTATTCTTTGCAAAGAAAGTATTGGTAGGGTGGACAGGTAAGTCACTTTTCGGTCGTGAGAGAGGTAGTGGTGTTATTTCCCGCCATGTTGTTGCTCAGCTGGATTTCCCAACATAATTTCTTTCGTTTCATACGTTTGACAATTCAATTCATCAAAGAATATGTTTTTGTACCTTTTGAGTTGCAAATTGAGTGCATACGTTTGTTGACTCAACATTTTTTTTAACATTAGCCTTTCTACGCATAGAGTGGACTTAAAACAACAAATCAATCAATCAATCTTTATTTTCCCCTTTCCCTTCAAATAATCTGTTCCCCAGCAAATTAACAACTAGATAAATCTGAACTCAATGCTGCATAAATAAAACCATGCGTTACGTACAATCGAGAAACATTGAAACTAAAATGTAACAAAGCTCTTAATTTTGTAAAGAAAACTTTTGCGAAATATATTTGTACCAAAATAGTTAAGTGAAGAAACTTACTAAGACAGAATGGGAAAGAACCATTGACCTTAATGAAATTGGTAAGGATGGAAGACATTTGTTGCGTAGTCAATAAATGTTCTGGGTTAGAGATGCCCGGAGAGAGTTGTTGAGTTCCCAGTTTTTTCAGTCATGAAAGGTTTGGAAAGAAAGCCTTTGTATATCCAATTTGTGTATAAATTTAAGGGTTATACATTGCACTATGGGGTAGATCTGCCACTTTTCGCCTTTACATCATTGATCGAGTCCCCCTTCCCTCCCTCACCCGATTTCAGTTCCAGCTCAAACGTCTATCTGTCTTGGGGTCCTCCGATACGAGGAGTTTCATTAATCCACAGGAGGAAAAAGGACGAAGGAAAACCCTTCGTGATTTTTCATTGGATCCTCTCCCTGCCAATTAGGTGGGCCACCGCATCGGGTCAGCCCGGGTCTTCAATCTGGGAGTCATTAGCCGGGTTTGTTTTTGGAACCCGGAGAGAGGGTGATTGTCACTGAGTGGCCGGAGACCATTTTGGAAGAATGTCAAGGGGGTTGCTTGGAGAAGAGTGGAGAATGCTTCATTTCTTCCCACGCCTCTTTGCTTTCGTCTTTTTTTATGTTTTTCTCTCTCTATTGGTCATTGTCCGTCCCCTGCCGGCACGACACATAGATTACATACCCTCATTCTATTGTTTTTCTGTTTGGTTAATCGCGACGATGAGGATAAACAGTGCATAAATGCAGAAGATAAAATGAAAAATAGTAGCGTAGTTTCAAATTCTGGAACGTCGTCTTGTAATCAAGGCGTCCCGGGTTCGATAGCACATAGTGGTTCGGATCCCACTTTAAACTGTAGGCCCAGTCCCGATTAGCCTTAATGTGCACAATGTGGACTTAAAACACCATCTCAGTCAATTAAATCAATCAAATTCGCCCTCCGCTGCGACACAACGATGCGCGCTGGGTAAATATTACCCTCAAGCAAAGTTACTTGGTACATCAGAATTATAATTGTTTTATACAATTTATTGTTTAAATTTATTTTATTGCTTTGGAACACGTTTATTGTGTTTCACGGTTGATTAAAATTTGAAAAAAAAAAGAACTCGAAGAAACAAAATTGAAACGGGCGAGCGCGCGTGTGGGCAAAATTTATCCATGCCGTGTTTATGCGGAAGTCCGAGCAGAACAAATGCATTCTCACAGATGATTTTAGGTTGTAACAGTCGGAAGAGTTCACAGAAAATGTACTGAGAATGGTGGTCTAAGGTACCTATTGCAAATAGTAATAATAATAATAATAAAAAAATCTACGCCTGTACACGTGTCCTTAGGGACTAAATGATAATTTCTCTTCATATCCTCGAATATCCTGAAAACTTACAAAATTAATTTTGAATAGACAAAAGTACAATTATCATGAAATCAGAGAACACATGCTCTGTACATACACGTTATGAACACCCGCGCATAAACGACTCGGACCCAAGACATTCTGGACCCCGGTTGAGCACACAATTTCTGTAGGGTATTTGTATGGTTTGCTTGTTGTCTATATACATATATATAGGCTATGACAGAAAATAGGGTTAAGAGCTACACCTTTACGTAATTTGAAATATCGTAGCGAAAAGAGAATAATTCTCGAGAAGGAGTTTGTTGGCGCATGCAAGGGTCCAGCGCGACCAAGAATCATTTCAAATTAAAACATTTGGAATTAACATAAACAAATCTTCGGACGCGTTTGTCTTAAACATATTTGAAGATAGAAAACACTTCTGTGGAACGGTTCTTTCTGAAATAATTAACTGCCAGCAGGGAAGGATTTGTAAAATTTTAGGCTCCTAGGCTTATCATTTGTTTTGGGTCCTGCCGATATTATTATCATTGTTGTTGTTTTGTTATCATTTCATTTGACTTACACTAATTTCATGCTCGGTATTAATAACGCTTGTATACTTTGAATTATAGGAGCATATGATTAACATTATTATATATATTTAAAAGCTAAAAACTCATTCCTTTTAGCTTCTTTCATGAAATAAGTAAGTAAAAGGACTTTTCGTTGTTTAACTTTGCTATTATCACAATACTAAGACATTTTAATAGTCGACGGTCTTTTTGGTCTCCCGATAGCGCAGTGGTAGCGTCGTCGCCTTGTGATTAAGGGGTCCCGGGTTCGATATCCGGAGGAGACACGTAGTGGTTAAACTGTAGGTCCAGTCCCGATTAGAATTACTGTAGATTTAAAAATCACCAATTCAATTCAATTCGATGGTCTTGTCACTTGTGTCCCTTCAGCTCTCATTTTTGTGCGGTTTCCTTGAACTTACGGCCCCAACGCTATAGTCTGACTGTAACAGTTCTAACCCAATCCCCCCTTTTTATTTCAAAGTTGAACTATTGTACTATCCTCGAGACCTTGCAGTACAATATCAATTATAATTTAGTACTAAGCAATGTATGTGAACTATGACCTCGTATTTAGTTTGTTAGATCTCTGAGGACTTGTACCGAATGCTCTTTTTGATCAGAAATTGCTGGGCTGAATTCAAGAATCGTTTTTTTGCGGAAACCTTTGCTTGCTTTAGAGAAAGCTTTTTGATGCAATGCAGAGTCGGCGGATTTGGTAAGTTACGAACAATCTTCCTTTCTGCAGAGCTACAAATTAAATTGAAATGAAATTACATTTTTTTTAAAAAAAAAAGCCTTTCTGTTGTTAACAAATGTCTCTGTAGGTTCGCATGGTAGCCATTATCACAGATTCCCTTCTCCCGTATGGGGGAAGATTTTCCTGGGAAAAATAATAACTGCGGAACAGTGGAAATGTATGGAATCGTTTGGCGTAAACTCGACACAATCGTCTGAATGTGCCAAACCGCCCGTATTAATTTTCGACAATACTGAATGCGGTTTTAACATGGTTCGAAAGGTATTATGGTGGGGGTAGTACGTGTATGAGAAAGAGAGAGAGAGAGAGAAGCAGAGTGAGAGAGATTCATTCGCCAACATAGTTCTTTCCCCGCACACCTCCCATTCTTTGTCGAACTTTAATTTTAAAGGGGTATTTGCCAGAAATCAAGTGTTGCTAGGTTACGCCCGCAGGAGCTCGAAGCAATTCGATTGAGAGCTTCAGATGCCTTTTCTCTCTCCCTTTCATCACGTTCATTTGAAAATAGTTCGTGCGGGGACGACAAAAACAGCGAGGGATGATGCTACCATCAACATAGATTCATTGTTCTCATACACCCAAGAAGCTATTCTGAAGTTATCCAAATGGAACATGATGTTATAACTTCTGGAAAGAATGTAATGATTTTTCATATTCCTTTTATTTTTTAAAAATGGCACATTATTATTATTGACTACTTTCAAAACACATTTTAATGTGAAGGTTCCTGCTCTCAACTGTACACAACAATGACGATATTTCCTAGATACATGAACTTTATTAGCACTTGATGTAACACATTATAACATGAAGGTTTCTGCTCTTAACTGTACACAACAATGAAGATATTTCCTAGATAAATGAAATTTATTAGCACTTGATGTAACACATTTTAATGTGAAGGTTCCTGCTCTTAACTGTACACAACAATGACGATATTTCCTAGATAAGTGAAATGTATTAGCACTTGATGTAACACATTTTAATGTGAAGGTTCCTGCTCTTAACTGTACACAACAATGACGATATTTCCTAGATAAGTGAAATTTATTAGCACTTGATGTAACACATTTTAATGTGAAGGTTCCTGCTCTTAACTGTACACAACAATGACGATATTTCCTAGATACATGAACTTTATTAGCACTTGATGTAACACATTATAACATGAAGGTTTCTGCTCTTAACTGTACACAACAATGAAGATATTTCCTAGATAAATGAAATTTATTAGCACTTGATGTAACACATTTTAATGTGAAGGTTCCTGCTCTTAACTGTACACAACAATGACGATATTTCCTAGATAAGTGAAATTTATTAGCACTTGATGTAACACATTATAATATGAAGGTTTCTGCTCTTAACTGTACACAACAATGACGATATTTCCTAGATAAGTGAAATGTATTAGCACTTGATGTAACACATTTTAATGTGAAGGTTCCTGCTCTTAACTGTACACAACAATGACGATATTTCCTAGATAAGTGAAATTTATTAGCACTTGATGTAACACATTTTAATGTGAAGGTTCCTGCTCTTACCGGTGCACAGCAATGAAGATATTTCCTAGATAAATGGAATTTATTAGCACTTGCTGTAACACATTTTAATGTGAAGATTCCTGCTCTTAACTGTACACAACAATGACGATATTTCCTAGATAAGTGAAATGTATTAGCACTTGATGTAACACAATATAATGTGAAGGTTCCTGCTCTTAACTGTGCACAAGAATGAAGCTATTTCCTAGATAAATGACATTTATTAGCACTTGATGTAACACAATATAATGTGAAGGTTCCTGCTCGTAACTGTGCACAACAACGAAGATATTTCCTAGACAAATGAAATTTATTAGCATTTTAGAGTTGAGATAGGTACGTTAATGTCTTACTCGAGAAAAGTAACAATGACAAATTTTTCATTGCGAAATATGATCGAACATAGTTTCTCATTCGAAAAAGTAGCCGCAATAGTTTAGTTAACTGAAATTTCTTACGATAAAAATTAACTCTGTTAGAAGTAACTAATTATTAATGTACCATTATTGCCGACCTCCGTGGCGGAGTGGTTAATACAGCGAATCCCGACCTCTACATGGGTATCCTTTGTGAGTGTCCATTTATTATATCATCGCTCTCCATCTTCGCGATTAGCCAAAAGTGGAAGAAAAGCGAAGTAAAGTAAGCCAAATCGATCAACCAATCAAACATTTTCTATTATTTTCTCTCAAAAGGAAACCCAGTCACAAATAGTTCAACAATGTACGATATCTGCTGTTCTTGTTTTTTCAACTGCGAAACAAATAAACGTTTAGTTTTCTTTACGGTACAAGGTACCTAATCGCAGCATTACAGCGGATCGTAATTAATTATTAGATTAATACATGTTAATCTTTAGCAGGTTTATTCATAGAAGTATTAGAGAAACACCTAGTTTGCATATAGATAGTTTACTCAATGCAGTAGCAACATCAAAGATGCAGCAACACGTTGACCAAACATATAGATATGTGCATTGCATCTAGCTCCTGACACACTTGTCCATCTGTAAGGTAATTACAACATTAGAAGTTGAGTGGCCAATGGATACACAGTGGACGGGAATGTCATGTGACCCTATATCCACACATTGGTCTATTGGACTACGCATTTTGCTTTCAAAGGGGCTGAAACTAGAATTAGCGTTTCTCATGTATCATTTGGGTACACCTTGGAGAAATCTATACTCTAGTCTGAAGAATCTGTGAAGCAGCGCCGAGCGTAACGGTAGAGAAGGGGAGAAAGCTAGTATGTGGAGCAACCTCTCGAGTCACAACTTGCGCAGAGGATTTAGTTTCATTCTCCTGCCCCTGAGATTCTCGGAACAAAGCATAAACCTTTGGTATGGTTTCTAAACAGGTTGTGTACAAATGGATTTAAATAGTTACAAGGAAAAAGTCAATATTTGCACGTCCCGCGTGTATATCTGCAATATATTTGATTTGACGTCGTTTCTCTCCCACATACTTCTAATTGCTGCGATGATGGGAATGTGTGATTAGACGAAATTGATTTGGGAACACTCACAATAAAAGATTAATACCCAGGCCGGGATGAGAACCCGCTATTACACCTTCGCAACACCTATGTCACCTATGTCTGCATGTATACGTGGGTTGGTTTATACACACATCCAGTGTGTCGTCGTTCAAAACCAACGTTTTTCTAGTTTCGTAGCAACAAGCTCTCAAAATACTTTTTTCTGTCCTCTATGTATGCAATCACGTGCCACAGATTCAGGGTAGCCACTGCCATTTATTGTTATATCAAAGGACATACAAAGAGCGATATAATGCTACAAAGACATCATCAAGCCACAAGGGACACTAGCTGGGCGATGCCTCCCTCGTTGGGTTGCACTGCACATTTTATTTTTGGATAAGGGCTTCATACAGTTTGTATATAGGCTATCACACTCCCTGCTTTGATTGCCCATACTGTCTCTCAATATCGTATTAATATTTTTGCGTTTTTGGGCAAGAAATGTATATGTGAGCTTAGTGTAGAAACGAGGCACTAACGATCGAAATGTTACTAAAAGTTGTGTATAAATAGTATTACCATTTTCCAAATTTTGATGTTTGAAAACTTAGTGAACACTATATTTTTGGTTAGGAAGTAGACTGGCGGAAGCGCTAGAATCTTACTTGAGTCACAATCTACCAATAAAAAAAACCCTTTGAAATGTACTTTGCGCTTAATGAAAGGAAGGGACAGAGGGACGCAAGTTTGTGATACAAATAATTGCAACCAACTTTGCTGGAATTTGTTAGCAGCTATATAGTAGATCAGTGTAATATTCGTGGGAAATCTGTCAAGGTGGTTGGTTCACTTTAAACCTACCGTAAGAAAACGTGGGAATATACATTTGGCACGGTTGATGCGAGGAATAGTTTTTTTTGGCATTTTAGGTCTCTTGGAAGCAAGGAAAGAATTGTAGCTCAAATGCTGGTCGACACACAACTGTGAGAGCCCATTAAGTTTAAATTTTTATAAGGTTAAAGTAGTTTTTCGCAGTGAGAATGCTGATTCTTAGCGGTGATTTCCCTCTAAAGAGCATGAACTTCATGAACTTTCCGACAACGGGAAATGATCGACTCATCACTCTCAAACTCGACCAAAAGCACAGGATACAATGATATCTAGCACGTGCTTTTGGCTACTGAAATTTCCTGCTAAATGCTCCGTTATGTACCTATCACGTGCCGCTTCGCACCACAAAAAACCACACAGCATCCAATCAAATTGACCCTGCTTCGCTCTGTATGAATCGTGGTCTCATCGCATCAGCTATATGGAAGAGACGCGCGGACCAACACAGACATGTCCCATTTATATTGCTGAGCGTGTCTGCTATCGATGTATTATCTCGGTTTCTTATTTCCAGTGTTTACAAGCGTGTAAAACATGTAATCCGCAATTTAGTTGAATAAAAGTTCAGGTAACGAAGGGCGAATACCAACAAATCTCCAGCTTGTGACACTAAACCGGTGATGTGTAGTTAGGGCTCCACACATTCTCGATATCGAATAGTAGAGTTGATATAATACCCATACAAGGGTAGCAATATATGT
This sequence comes from Lepisma saccharinum, assembly GCF_977018435.1. NCBI lineage: Eukaryota > Metazoa > Arthropoda > Insecta > Zygentoma > Lepismatidae > Lepisma > Lepisma saccharinum. The sequence goes on along the minus strand of NC_139237.1, from coordinate 50,865,172 downwards.
ATATGCATTAATGGAAAAATCTACCTGACACCAAGGGATCGAACAAGGATCTACCACGTGTCTGTTACGTGCCGTAGTGACTGAAACACCGCAATTGTACAGTCACCGGCAATAAAAGTGGGACACCTAGATAATGAAAGACTCGCTTTTCTGAAAGACGTTATGTGTGTTTCATAACTGTAAGGCCGACAAGTGGATTTTAATAACAAATTTGAATGGCAACTTCTACAATTTCCGCAGAGTATTTCAGAATCTAGGTATCCCATTCGTATTGCCGGTGACTGTATGTACCACATTCATATTAAATGCAAGATAATTTAATGGCGGTTTCTACTACTTTCTCTATAAGCATACGAGATGATAATTGGTACACGATAGATACTATTTGTTCACGATATAGGTACGAAATGTTCCTACAAATGAGCACGCCGATGTAGATAATTTGGAATTCCCTTGTAATTTTTTCATCCATTATTCTACATAAGTATACAGGGTGTCTCATAAACAATAGAGCAAAGTGACACAGGTGAAAGTACACGATAATAGAAGCAAAGAGGTCTAAGTGAACATGGTTTGCAAACGAGCCGTTTTCGAGATATTCGCGAATGTGTGATTACAAGATGCCACTGACTTCATTGTTTGTAAACGTCGTCCTAGTTGGCAAAATGCTAATAATGTGTGCGTATATGTGGTTACAAGCCGTCATTGATTGCATTTTGTAAACACCGAGTGCTTTACTCCTTGCGCGGTTAGAGGTTTGCTCTTTGTTTACAAAACAAAACATTTCCGAGAGGTGGTACGGCTTGTACCCACACATTCGCACATTATTAGCATTTTACCAACTAGGACGACATTTACAAACAATGAAGTCAGTGGCATCTTGTAATCACACATTCGCGAATATCTCGAAAACTGCTCGTTTGCAGACCCATGTTTACTGATACTTTTTGCTTCTATTATCGTGTACTTTCACTTGTGTCAGTTTGCGCTATTATTTTTGATACATCATGTATATTTAGCTCCGAAATTAGTTTTTCATTATTACTTCGCATGCATGTATTAAATATTGATCGCCTATTGTCCGACTACTGCAGATATTTGATAGTGATTATCTAGTATTTGTAAGTTTTCAAAATAAACTGAACTTGATTACATGGTCTGTAATGGACTCTAGTGTATCGAGAAATCACGTAAAATTGATCTCGCCACTCATGTCTAGACGATTCGATCGAGTTGGTTTATGTTGCATTGAAATACAATTTCAAAAGCTATCAGTTTATAAAATTTTCTATTGGTTAATCTACTTGTTCCCTATCTCTGCCTCTGTAATTATTACTGAAGGAAATGTTTGGGGGTAGAAAAATCTATATCGTTTACTATTTTAGTTCATCTCACCGAAATTATTGAAATAAATAGCATTTTAGCTGTATCCGAAATTTCATAAAAAATAATATGTATAAGGTAGTTTTCAGTCAGTGATTTGTTTGAAGTCAAAATCTGTTTCAGAAGCTGCAATCATTATGACATTCAGTTACGGCGATTACCTGTAGGGTATGCAACCTCAAGTTTACTAGTGCTGTTTGGATTGCATATGCTACAGGCGTTTGTACCTGTAACGGCTATTCTCTGTTCTCTTCTAAATAAATATATTGGTTGAATGGCAGCTGTCTGAAATCCTGCGCATACGAATATAATCCATGTGACAAGACTATACAAGTAAACTTAGCTTCTATTTTTTTTGTTGGAACTTTTAATATGTGTTTAACAGACACGACCAATATTTACGTAGGCAAAGTAACACCGGCTCTAACACATAGCAAATCGTCTTGTTTCTTAGACGTCACGTGGTTTTGTTTACATTAACTTCTTTCTTACAGTGGATGAGTACAAGAATAAATAAATCTGTATTTTTGTCTGCTATCATTATGTGATTGTATGTTTAGTTATGTTGAGTAGACCAGATTCTGAAGTTAATGTATTATCTTACTTTACACCATTATATAGCGTCTCTCCGATAGCGCAGTGTTAACGTCATCGCCTTATAATCACGCTGGTCCAGGTTTGATACCCGGTGGAGCACATACTGGTTCGGATACCATTTTTAAACTGTTTGTCCAGTACTGGTTAGCCTTTGAACATAACGGGACTTCAAAAAATCTAATACAGCTTTCTATAACATTGGAAAATGAGAGTACTGAGTTTTTTTTATTTATTTGAAAAATCATGAATACAGATAAAATCCATGTTTTATAAATCAACAGAGAAACGAAGAAATTAACAAATGAGAAGGACGTTTTGTTTGAAAATGTTCTGAAATGGACTATATATATTTATGCAAATATATTGCTTGAACATTTCATCTATTGGTCAAGGAAAATCTCCGGTAACCACAGTTAGACTTGACTGTGAACGTCTTGAAGTTTCTTATTGACGTGCGACCATACCCAGGAAATTCATTTTGTAACATTTAAATGTTGCATTCGTACTTGAGTCACATAATCAGAATTTAGTTACAAATTTTATGTACCAGTGCATCTTATTTTGTGCAGATTTTCTGTCTTTCTAGGTAATATGACAATGGTAAATAATAACGAAACTATACAAATAAATTATATATAAAATCATGCAAACGTTTTAAACTCAATATCCCTTAACTGTTTAAACAATAGGTCTCATGCCGATTATCCTATTAGAGCATAACGTTTACTTACATAAAAACGAACCTACATACACAGTATGTCGTGCAAATTGTTTCCCTGTATTTCTTTATATTTAGTCCATGTTGTGCACAAATAGACTACACGGGATTGGACCTACAGATTCAGCGTGATCAGAACCACTACATGCTTTTACCGAGTATCAATCAATCTCTGTACCCTCTAATTACAAGACGGCGACGTTACCACTATTCAATTGGTATACCGTGCTTGCCTGCCATAGTTAGTTCGATATTTTGTTTCTTTAGATGATGCAGTACCTACGAATGTTACACGTTTCTTGTGTATGTTTCTCTTACGTAAAAGGACGAAATAGATCAAACACTGATTTCGTTGGTATTCTACAACATATAAAACTGGTTGTCTTCACACTACATTCGAAACTCATGTTCCATTCTTCTAATACGCGGGTACTAGTTGTTTATCAGTGTTAATGTTTGCTAGAAAATGATTAATTGTAAAAGAAACTCCTGTGAAATGATTGTAACTCGGAACACAAATCGAGCGTCATTTCAACTACATCCTGTCTTGTTTGCAACCCAATACACAGTTGAGTTAGTTGGGTTGCCTAGGCGGAAGGATATTCCTATTTCAGAGGTGCAAATCCATTGTTGTCCCAGAGAGTGAGGAAAAAGGGACATTTGTTCAACCTCTTTTATCACCACGTCACTACCTAGGTTCTAATAAAATTAAAATAATTACTGCCTTGCCTCTAAATATAAAAAGCCAATATACACGTACATTTTTCTATTGAACATATCTAAAATGTATTCATTAAAACTAATGCTCGCGGTATTAGCATGAACTATAGCCAACAGAACTTAATATTTACAGGACTGGTCACTGTAAAGGTGGCCTCAGTACACAGGGACAGCAGCATCCCTAATGATGATCATACTGGATATACTTGGCTTCTCCTCGAAAAGGTTACTCCTTACAACACTTAAGCTAGATCGTGTGTGACGGTATTACTAAACATGAGTGTACGATGTGAAGATAGTCTAAATATGTTTAGCTCGCGTCGCTTATTTCTGCCGCGCAACTAGAAACGTTCCAGGAAAAAAATAGTTGTGTAGTTAATGTGAAAATAGGCGGATGAATATTAAAAATTAAACGGAATATCTGTCCCAATATCTGTCCAAAGGATTTTCATTGGATGGTGCACGATAAGCGTATCGATTCCCATCGCCGCTGTTTTCTGGATCTCAAGACCAAATTCCACATCTATTTATTTGAAGCAGAGTCCTCGTTGTCCTCACGAAGGTAGGTTATCGCCGACGTTTCCAAGCTCGCGCTCGGTGACTTCAACCTGGAACCGCTCGCACGAAAGGTGAGAGCTGTAACAGTTGTTGTGAGTACAAACGAGTTAGTTAAAATTAAGATATTGGTATAGATCATATTAATATTTCAATTACACAGTATACAGGGTGTTGCAAAATACCTGTTACAACGCTTGGGAGGTGGTTCGACAAGTAAAAACGAGGAAAAAATGTCATGTGAAAAAATGTCGAAATCGGCACCGTTTGCGAGTGACAGGCGTGCGAAAATCGCCTCACACCATGCGTAAAGTACAATAACTCAAGAAGGAAGAAAGATATCAATGTCGGAATAAAAGAATACAAACAAAATCGTGCCTGACGAATACAATGGTGCAGCAATTGAGGCCCAGTGTAAATTGCGCAAGGTGACTCTCAAAGAAAGTGGGGAATCCCGATGGAAAATATAGGAAATTTACTACTATTTTCTACATAATGTTGAGATCGGAATGTAGGCAGTAAAAAATGACGACGTATGTCCACATGTCCCACTACTGCTGGGACACCGTCCCACACTCGGGAAATAGGAAATTCACTCGAAAATGACGCTATGCCGTCAAATTACGCTCAGATTGATTTCAGCTAATTGGTACAGAAAGCTCCACTAGAGGCGCTGTGAGTGTAGGTCACCTGTTACGTATTAGTGTTGGTGGATACTACGTAGAGACTGTAGTCGACCGTTGTTTTTCCTGTCTTGTTCTGCGTCTCGCAGCGTGGAGTTTAGTCTGGCGTGTGTGTATGGTTGAATTGCGCTAAGGAATACTGTACGTAGAGTACGTATTCCCGTGTTCTTTCTCGGTTTGCAACAACTGCGTGGACACCTGTGTGACATTACGTGGGTGCTAATCACGGTAGTTGTGATCCGTCACTCGGAGGGAAAGTGCCCCTGTTTCTGGGCAGTTCTCGAACAAGACAATGGTGGAGTACTCTACCCACGAGCTTGCTGATATGCATCTCGTTTATGGAGAGGCAAACCGAAACAGCCGTGAAGCACGTCGTTTGTATCACGAACGTTTTCCCAATAGGCGATTACCAGCACATGCACTCTTTCAAAGACTTGATGCTCGACTGCGTGAAACTGGATCTCTACTACCCCGTAGGTGGGATTGTGGAAGACCCCGCACTGTGCGCACTGTGCAATTTGAAGAAGACGTGTTGGACGCGATACGAGACCGTCCTGACACCAGCACACGTGTCATTGCTCGTACTCAACAAACCCACCATAGCAATGTGTTCCGCGTTCTTCGAGAGGAGGGATTGCACCCATACAAATTGCATAAGGTGCACCACATACTGCCCACGGACTTTCCCCTACGCATGGATTTCTGCCAATGGTACGTGCAACAAACTCTTTCCATTCCAGAGTTCCCAACAATAGTTTTGTGGACCGATGAGGCAATGTTCACCAGGGACGGCATGTTTAATAGCCACAACAGCCACGTCTGGGATATGGACAATCCGCATGCAATCATTGTGCGCCATCATCAACATAGGTTCGCAGTGAATGTGTGGTGTGGCGTAGTAGGTGACCACTTGATAGGCCCGTACATTTTGCCATCTACTTTGTGTGGTGGGAATTATCGGGTGTTTCTACATGACGTATTACCTGAACTTTTGGAAAACGTGCCACTGGCAGGTAGACAACGTATCTGGTTTCAACACGACGGCGCCCCCGCACATTTCGACCGGGGAGCCAGAGCCTTACTCAACGATATTTTCGGCGATCGTTGGATTGGCAGGGGTGGACCTTTACCGTGGCCACCTCGTTCCCCCGACCTCACACCACTGGATTTCTTTGTGTGGGGAGAAATGAAAAGGCTCGTGTATGAAACCCCTGTGGAAAGTGCTGAGGATCTCGTTGCTCGTGTTAGTGCCGCTGCTGGCACAATTGGTGACATGCCAGAGGTATTTGCACATACCAGACAATCAGTGCTTCGCCGATGCCATCTTTGTCTTGAAGTCAATGGCGGACATTTTCAACAACGTCTCTGAGTATACCGGTGTTTGTGTGAGCCCCTATCAGCACCACATAGTGTCCTTTAGTGAAAGGTACGAGTGAAGATGCTGGATATCGCTGTACTTCATACCGTCGATCTGCATGTGCGGAGGTTGTGCGCTTCTCAGTGGAATCCCTTCCAGATGTGCTGTGCCTGGAAATGTTACATGCCATTGTGTGCGTTTTCTCGCCATTCTCCGTCTTCATTCCTTCGAGGATTACCCACTTTCTTTGGGGAGCTCTCTTGTAGTATATGTACAGCCTAACGACATGTGGCCATTGTTTAACTTTTGTTTTTCGTACTGCAAAGTAGTGTGTCAACGTTAAGGGATTGAAAACTTTTTTTTATGATTTTCCAGTATTTTTTTCCATTTGGGATGGTGTCCCAGCAGTAGTGAGACATGCGACAAATTGGTTTCTTTTCTTCGAACCGCAATGTGAACCGTGTACAACAGGAGATTTGCAGTTATTTTCCTACTTCCCGGGTGTGGGACGGTGTCCCAGCAGTAGTGGGACATGTGGACATACGTCGCCATTTTTTACTGGCTACATTCCGATCTCAACATTATGTAGAAGATAGTAGTAAATTTCTTGTATTTTCCATCAGGGGATTCCCCACTTTCTTTGAGAGTCCCCTTGCGCAATTTACACTGGGCCTCAATTGATGCACCATTGTATTCACCAGGTACGATTTTGTTTGTATTATTTTATTCCGACATTGATATATTTCTTCCTTCTTGAGTTATTGTACTTTACACATGGTGTGAGGCGATTTTCGCACGCCTGTCACTCGAAAACGGTGCCGATTTCGACATTTTTTCACATGACATTTTTTCCTTGTTTTTACTTGTAGAATCACCTCCCAAGCGTTGTAACAGGTATTTTGCAACACCCTGTATATTATTTCCTAGTATTGCCACTTCGGTGACCGAGCTGTGCTCAGGATATTTCAACCGACTACCCAAGGTTCGAGTCGTGGCGGACGCAACAGCTCCTTTCTGAGTGTCATCTCATCGGAGTTATCTACGTATCATTCATCCTCATCCTAGAGATTGGTCCTGGGTTCGAATCCCGACTTGGGCATGCATGTTCTTTGTGAATGTCCCTTCATCAATTTTATCACATCATCACTCATCTTGGTCTTCGCAAAAGTGCCAGAAAAGCGAAATAATCGCGCTTTAAAACTATAGATGAGTCCCGATTAATCTACGTATCTGAACATAAAGTTCACTATGATAAAATTGGAACAATTTTATAAATTCGTCTTAGTATTAAATTCCTTGACTGCACATATTTTATGTGCATGGCGTTTCAATTGAAATTGTGGAGAAAGCATTGCAGGGTATCTACTGACCTGGGAAACCTGGAATTAGCCTGGAATCTACTTTTGTACCTGGAAAAAGCCTGGAATTTATCCAGAAACCTGGATTTTTCTGGAAGTTACCATTTTCACTACATATGTTCACTTCACTTAGGGACTTATGTTTTGTGAGTACGTGGATGGAGACCACGGGGATACCTGAGCAGAGTCTGTCACTGCCTCCACTTGAAGTTTGGGTGGAATGCTGCGATTCAAGGGATTTCTTCGTTAATTTTGAGAAAGTCAGTGCAAGCTTGGTTCTGGGTAAGACCTTAAACTTCCCCCCTACAGCCCTTCACCTCTTTCTTGCTATAGTGTATTTTCTTTGAAGTCCGTATTATTTCTTTCTCACGTACTGACTTCTCTTTTCTCTCTCTTGTTTTCATCTGTTAACATGTAATTAGTTGTAAGCAAATTCAATGTTCACTGTGTAATAATTTCGTCTTTTTTCAGGTAGTCCGGTAAGGATGAAATTAATCCAATTGTTCTTTTATGAATACATTTGTAAAGGTAAAAAAGGTAAAGTGTTCCCCTGTGCTTAGCACTACGCCATGAAGGCGTATAGGGGGTGTGAGGGTAACGCCCCACACTTTCTTGATCCGGTCATGAGTGGGGGTGATGTGATCAGCATCACGCCCCTAACCGCCTTTACCCCCCAGGGTTTCCCCCAGGTACCCATGTTATTCGACGCTGGGTGGGCGCCGGGGCCGCGTCCAACGTTAGAAAAGTTCCAGGATTTGTTGAGTAAATTTTGTAAAAATAAAGTAACTGGCCATTCTCCATCCAAGAAGAATATGCAGTAACATGGAATTGTATAAATTAACATATGCTTAGAATTTAAATTAATAATTTTTAGAACTTTTGTAGTAAAAACAAAATGTAAAAAATATACTACTACCAAGGGATAGGAATTGCACGGCAGTTAAAGGTGAGAACTCAGCTTGCTTTTGTTAGTTACTGCAATTTTTCTCAACTGGCCTTCTGGTAGGGGTTTTTAAGAATGACAACCTTTCTTTGTTTAAAAAATATAGACCTGGAATATAATATAAATGGACCTGGACAAACCTGGAAAAAACCTGGAATTTAAAAACAGACATTTAGTAGACACCCTGCATTGTGAGTTAATCTTTGCAGTCCGCCTGCGTGGTAGAGTGGATAGATTCGCGTGATTTATCAATCATTCCTCAGAATCCAGAGTGATCTAGATAAGTAGATGGGCGACGTAAAAGAACCACAGAAACAAGTTAACTTATTACCCTTCAACCTACCTCTCTCGTAGTAAACAATTCGGACTTGTATTTGAAGATGTTAATTTTATGTTTATTTTCGTAGGCTAAATTTTCCGTTGTTCACAGCAGTGCTATTCTCATCTACTCTGCTCGTAGATACAGATGCGAATCTCGCATGACCTTTAAGCTTGTAACTTTTAAAATTATTTTCTCTGTTTGTAAACCATGCCCCACTAGTTGCCATGGACACCCCTCTATCTCTACCCTCCCGCACGGTAGTTGCTATAGGAACGACGAGAGTCTCCTCAGGTGGGGGGAGGGGTACAGGAGGGGGGGACCAAAATCTATCTCCCGCGGTTGCGCGAGATGCGACCCAAGTTTCGAGCAACCCAGGGACAGTGCTCGGGCACCGGCAACGCTATCCCCGCCTCCTTTGCCTCCGAAATTCGCCTCTCGAGCACCGACGTCACGTCACGTGTTGGCGGTGACGTCACCCGGGTCCCTCCCAGCAGCCTGTTGCTGCAGTTACGCGTTTGCCTCCCGCCGAAGAGCACGTGCAAGAGAGAACTGTCGATCCAAAGAGCACCACCGCACAGCACAACCCCATCTGGGATCTTCAGGGACGGGGGAGTGAGGAAGGAGAGATCTCTGCTCCGAAGATTTCGACCTGTAGCGATATCTAGCGGCGGATTTGGGAACTTTGGCTCTGGGGAGGAGGAAGGAAAGAAAAAAGTGTTACGTATCTCTCCTTTCCCCCCTTCGCCATCTTCCGGTGTCGTCATACAAGGAGGGTTCAAGGTCGTCTCCCCACCCTTCTCGTCAATCAATCGACTTTTCCTCATCATCTGTTTGGAGACTGGCATCGTCTTATTGCTCTCCATCTTGCAAGAAGTTAGGATATCCTCACCGTCGCCAGCCCTGAGGACATCACGTCTTCTATGCTTTTCATTGGATGCAGGTGTGTTGACGAAGATTCCAGTTCCGTTATTTAGTGTTGTTGTAGGCCGAGATCTAAACCAGGTAACTATGAGACAGTTGATTTTCAATTCCTAAGGGGGAGAAACTGGTAAGTATTCCTGTTTCCCAGGAGCATATTGATTTTTCTTGCACGCCCACGTTTCGTACAGAAGCGTTAATTCAGAAACCAGTGCTAATAAGCACGCTTATCTTTTACGGTATGCTATAAAAGTACTTAGGTACATTTGCAATGGCCGCTAAGGTAAGTCCATTCTTTGGAAAGGTCCCAGCGTCCGTGGAAGTTCATTAATTGCCATGTACTATTGATACTCCCATGTTGAAACCTAGTGACCCAGCCGTTGTTCTCCCACACCCCCTGCTCCTCCACCCCTCCTCTTAAAGCCTACATGTTCGGAATTTGAATTTGTTAGTTTTATATTCTGTTTAGACCGCACCGAGCGTTGCCCTGGGATACTGGCGCGTGATTCGCTAACCAGTGGATGTGACGTAGAAGGCAGTACTAGCGTAGACCCTCCTACCCCTTCTTGGATGCTGCCCACCTCCTAGATACCTCCCAGTCGTCCCTTCCCCTCCTCCCGCGTCCCCCTACTCCAGCTCGTGCTTCTCCGTTGCTTCCATATTGACGGGTGTTCTCGCCCAAAAGGCTCGCCGCCTCAGTCCAACTCACGGAGTCAGGCCTCCGTATCTGTGGGTTCATCTATTCTAACGTTCCAGTCTGCTGCAGATGAGCCAGCATCTTGTGCGGAGGGAAGCATCCATTCGGGGACGAAGGGTCCTTCTGCCGGGAGACCAACTATCATAGGGCGCCAATACTATTAGCAGGTGTGTGCCTTCAAAAAAATTGGAGAAAATCGTACATGGAGAGCCGAATGGACAATGGAAGCTTCAAGATCCTACGAAAACTCCTGTTAATAAATTCGTGAGCGTATTGTAACTACCGTTTTACTTTAATATTAGTATATTATCTGTTGGATATGACTCTCTATCCACCTTCCTATTGTCTATTCGGGTCTCTATGCACTAGCTTTCATTGCTTCAGAACATTGTACTTAGCAACGCACTATTAGAGACATTGGATGTAGATCTATCTGTCCACAATAGCTCAATAGCCTTGCCTCACATTTAAAATTTTGGAGTGTTACAGTTTCTGACACAAACCCGGTGGAATATATTCTTGTGCTAAAAAAACAGTACGAATTTACGTGTTCAAATGTAAATTATACATATTTCTTGTGGACGAATTTCTCTGTAAGTACTCTTGCATTTCAAAGTTCAAATTACTACTCTCCAAAGAGCACGGTTTAGGTGAATATTCTCATACCAGAACCACTTCTCTGCTTGCGCTTAAGCAACTAGTTGTATGTATCAAGATGTGTAACTATAACGTAAAACTTGATCACCTTGATTCGCAGCGTAATTTTATTGTCGGCCAAATTGAGCCAAATTTGTTTGGTCACTTAGAGTTTTCGTAAGTAAGATAATATTCTAAACGTGTTTCCCAAGCAGATGACGAAAAAGTGTCACAAACCTTATTTGTATATCAATATTTGAAAGCCGAATTAATCGCAATTATTGTTTGAATCTTACGCAATATCTGATATGGACGTTTGTTCGTCTACTTAACGTCTATGCTAGATACTCTTTATCCGATTTGTACTTATTTAGCACTAGTAACGATCTCCTCAAATGGAGAAACAAGGAAAAGATAACGAATTGTTGCAGTAATTCTATGGACAAATACAAATCTTTGTTCATATGTACGTGGTATGTAGGAAGTCGTGCTGCTCATCTAAGTTGAGAAAAACAAATTCGTTTTACGCTATTTATATTATTAGTGTACGGCAAATAGTGAAATATGCACATTGAAATACTATTTTACTAGTTTTCCGTGTATGTGAAGGATTAAACCAAGACGAGTACCTCCAAACTCCGTCAAAATTAGGACAAATCAATTTTTGACTTCATCTGATCGCTAGCTTCCTTACGTAATGCATTATGTTGCATTTACCTTCGGTTATATGGAATCCTACGCGTAGGTTCTGTTAGTACTGTAATAGCGCAAATAGGACAGTCGTATGCAGCGAGTTCCTGATTTTGACAAACTCGAAATCTCACACGGATGAAGACGACCAGAAGACATGCACTGCACCAAACATCTCCATACGACACATACACGCTGCAACCTCTAGGTAGCAGGTAACTGGAGTCGATGTATTAGTGGCATTACTTGCATCATACAAAGCGCACTTGTATACATAGTCCTAAGGAATCTGCCAGTTTTTTCCCCCTTGTGAAGGAGAAGTTATCGGTGCGTCAACGGTCTCTTCTGGCTGTAGATGTTTAACCCCTTCGTAGCGTTATACACCAGGGAGAGAATACCTGTGGTTGCGGAGCCATTAATACACCAGCGTGCATTGATAATTGGACATTATATGTTGCTTGGTGCTTCTAGTTTTGCCTGATAAATCACTACGTTTCGAGAGAGAGCCTCTTCTCTCGTCTTAAGAGGAACAAATGTCCATTTGCCGAGCGGTGCTATCGAACCCACGACAGACCGGTGTTTTACTAAATATAGCACGACACCTACCGGAATTCTATACTAGTTTTATCACGACGCCCTTTCACCACTACCACCATTGGCACAAAGTGAAATTCGTTCACCTGAAGACGGAAGGAGAGTCGCTCTCCAAAAGTTGAAACATAGAAGCGCTAGACATTGCTATTAAAGAACCATTTCACTTATATTCAGAGATGTATCATCAAAACACATCTTAACATTCATATAATTTACATTCCGTTATTTTGCCAGAGACGCCAAGTGATGGTAAATATCAAGAGAGGATGCACGATGCGAAATCGTTGGTCAGGTTACGATATGAGTTGTAGAGATTGAACCATGGTGTTCTAATCCCTGTCTGTGCATCCAATAGTTCTTACACTTGATGGCAAATCAATTCGAGAACGCAGCAGATATTCCTTACCATTCCAAGTCCATACCGATGCTAGCGTCGGAGCTGCAACATTATACGCGTGAAAACTCGCAACTGCGTACCCCCCGAAGGGTTGCACATAGTAACGCTATATGCACCCACTTGTTGGAACGTAATGCAGAGGGGGAGATGCATCCGCACGCGTGCCTCCGTGGCAGGAGATTAAATTGAAGGGAAATGAGACCGCATTATTCATGAGGAGAGAATTTAATCGGTGTCACTCGGAATTTTTTTTATCTAAAACTTATGCGGTGGCGCCCGTAATTGAAGCATTTATCACATTTACTCCGCGGTAGCCAATCCTATCGCTGGCACATTGGGTGGGGATTTGTTTAGTAATATATTTTGCAACAGACAAGGGACTTGTTTGCATGTTGTGTCAGTGTTATGTTGGCTATTTATATCGTTAAGCAAACTAGGACGACGGAAATGTTAAACTAGTTCACAAGGAAAGTCATAAACAGCCATAGCTTATCCTGTAACCGAACCCCAGGAAACCCTTTCGAAACCTTATCGTAGATCACTATTTTATATACTTTGTTAGTATATTAATTACAAAAATTGCCTTCAGTTATTAACTCAGTTAAGCATATGAATATTATCTAGAGATAAAACTTCTGTATCTGAAAGCCGCCCAGTGTTGAGGACCAGAACGCTTGTAGAACGTATCACTGACTTGGAATCGTAAACATTGATTTCACATTGACTGTACCTTTTGAATGTGGTCTCCTGTTAAAATATCACATTTAATAAACATTTGCACGAACAGCACTGCTAAGCTGTATTGTTTCCCACAGACATAATATAATTCACCTACCTTTAATTTATGAAAGTACAAATATTAAAAAGAAATTTTGAACGTTGTTCGTAAACCCTCATATTAGAGTACGACGAAATTAGAATCTTACAGCATTATTTACTAACAGATATATATTACTAATTCATACCCACTTCTTTAGAATTTTGATCAAGATAAATAAATAAAAAAAAATATCGCATTCTATAGACATGCTTGTAAACAGGTTTTCAAGTACGGATCATAACATTATCTAATATGAATGTTTAGTATATTCTCTTTTGTTTACAAAAATATTAAGAATTCTGCTGAACTGGTATACGAGCTAACTGTATTCATCTACAATAATGCAACGATACAGTTCTGTTATAGGTAACCAGATATTGTGTTCCTAAACTCTTGGACGGTAAAATGTATAATTTGTATTTATTGAGCAGACTCCATTAACAGAAATAAGTTAGGCTATGTCAGGATAAAGATTTAATTTTAAAACAGTGAAAAAGAAATTTCAAATGTTTTAAAATATTTAAGTGGAAACTATGTCGTTCAGCGAGGACGCTGTTTCTCAATATATTTGCATTTAATCTATGCAAACGTTTTGAAACGTCTGCAATTATAAGGCATAGAATGTTGTTTTGGTTAAGTTATCAAAACTACAATATGGTTTTACCAATATTGGCGGTGTCAGTTTCAACATTGTCTGTTCTCTCTTATGTATAGCTCTTACGCTGTGCCATATCCTATTCTCTTATTTAAACGTGTTCAGTAATCTCTTCTGGTTAATTTCCACTATTGAAAATATCGATTAATAAATGCATATGTGGTTACTTTTGCATATAGATTGCACGCTAAACTTACGTTAAGGGCATATCATAGCTCACCGCTTCATACAGTATGTATTTACTGCTTAAATATTTCATACAAGTTACTAAAATAAATTAATATACTGAAGTAATGGAAATTAAGATAAAATTTCGTCATCGAATATTCAGCGCATTAGAATTTATCTAGTGACGGTGTGATTTTTCTTAGATTCGTAACTGAATAATAAAAATAATGCAATCTCCCATTATTTATTCAACACACTGAGTATTTCTTAACACAACTAGATAATCAGTAGTGTTGTAATTGTTCTCCTCTGTAGGCATTTATTTAGCCTATGTTCTATAATTTGTTATGTGCAATACACAGACAAAGTATTTTGGAGGTATCATTTTAGTTGTATTTAATTACACTGAACTGCTCAAGTAATAAACACGAACAAAGAATTGACAGTGGTAGGATATATAACATGCTTTAAAATTTGGTAGTAGAGCGTCGATTATCCGAACGTCGGTCAACCGAACGACCGCTTAACCGAACTGTGTACTCGCTCACTTTCAGATATCTGTAATGAAAAAAGTACGTGACTTAGCTGCTCGTAAGCGTGTAGGCTTGCTTAGACAGACCAAAATAAAGGATTTTTTTAAACGTTAATTTTGTGTACTGTGTGTATTGTTCATGCAAAATGCGTATGTAATATGTACATATTTTTGTTTAATAAACTGTACCACATACTATATATTCCTACTAAAGTTGCCTTTGTACGTTACTTTGTAATACATACTTAAAGAGATGCCTGTTTTTATGAATAAATTTACTGTACAGTACTTCTTTTTGGCAAATAAACATGTACAGTTCGATTATCCGAACAAACCAGTTTTCCGAACACCCATGTCCCCCAATTACTTCGGATAATCGACGCTCTACTGTACCTGTATTTTCAAAACGTTGTGCTGCATTAGTTTCACATAGGGGTGCAGAATATCTCGTTGCGGAACGCCTGACACGTAGGCAACCCAATTAACTTTCTCCTCTCACCGGTTGCATAAGACCTAGGATGAACGTATACGCCGTGTTCTTGAATGGATAGATGTGTTTCGGGATTGTTCATCTTACAACAGTCGAAGAATGTGCAACTAAATTAGAATTGTAACATTGCATGTCAACAAAACTGTTTCTTGAAGGGTTCTCTGGAAGGGTTCTCTTCACCAAAGTGAACAGAAATTTTCCCGACTTTTCTGTGGTTACTCAAAATGCTTTTAAAATAACGTAGAAAACGACTGATTCATTTTCTACATTAAAACTACTATCGAAGCTCGTAGAATGACATATTTATCCAATCTATTTGTCAAAAAAATAAATGAAACGATATCGAATTTGCTGTTGTATTGCATGTCTCATCTTTTCCTTTCTATTCCTCTACCGATTTAAATGTAAAGAGGATTCGTGGATACGATTAAGGCTTAATACCTAATTTCAAGCAGAATTCGAATATTTTCTTACTTTCAAGATCATGAGTGGAACACTAGATGATCTCGAGAAATCAGTAAGAGTTTCTGTATATGTATTTTTAATAGATAATAAAACATAATTATTAATATATAAATTGATGCTTAGTTTCTCCAATGATAAAATTAAAACGTTTCTCCTTGTAGCGTGCAGTATTGCGTATTCGTATTCCAGTCGTTCCCAAGAGAACAAACTCTTTTTTTATCCCTTTGGTGATGTTGAGAATCTCCACGGATCTGTGAGTTAGTACTGACCTAGTGCGCCACCCTCCAGGAAACCAACATTATTTTTGTGCTAAAGCTAGTATCTAAGATGTTACAATAATGAGAAAATAGTTTAAATGATGGTAAGAGGAATGTGCTGTCTCTAAACCTGTAAACAAGTAACATTGGATAAAGTTAAATGAACATATCATGAAGAGGTAAATCTCTTTTTTATTTGTTCTTTATTTACATAAACAAAACGCTTAATGCACATTAGAAATTTTAATAATTTTCTTTTAAAGTTGTTTAGAACGAACAACTGCATAGAACTAAACATTTTGACATATATTTAATTTAGATCAGGATAGCTAATATTTCAACGATGAAATATCGAACTTAAGAAAATATTCTAATAGGATTCGACTCGACGTGTGTAAGAATGTGCAAATATGCGCGATAGGAAAATGGAACAAATAATATGTAGTTACTTTAGGCATTACATCTATTCTAGTACATTGTTAATTTGAGGTCTCGGTTAATGATTAGTTGTTAACATTTTTCGTTCGCTCACACAAATGCTTAAACATACATATATGTAAGGAATGAAGGACAAGGAAAAGGTCCTCTTAATCACCTACTTTTAAATACTAATAAGGTGGTAAACGAATAATGAAACTTGACTGGCGACTATTTTAAAATTGGCGATTATGTGGATATAATTATTGATTATTGAGTTACGAACTTATTCGGGTCGTTTCAAACAAAATGTAAGCAGACTTTTTACTGTTTGCTTAGTGTCCGTTGTAAGTCAAGAGTATACAATTTGCAGGATGCTGCAGTTTCTTATTTTCGCGGAACATTCTGCGAGAAGACCTAAGTTAAGGTAATATAATGTAATAAATTACAGCAAAAAAACTATTCCTTTTTTATGTTCTATTTATATTGCACTCCCTGTAATTCTCTCGTGATTTATCGCGATGATTAGCAGAGTTTGAAATGGAGAACAAACAGAATAATATAGTACATGCCTTAGCAGGTATTAATACCTGCAGTTCAGAATTTAGTGCCGGATTAAGGTAATATTAACACCATGGTAAATGACAAATTCTATGATAGGAACAAGGGTAGGTTATTTATATGAATTATCTGTACAATTAAATGCTCATTTTTAGATTTCAGTTACATATTGTATAGACGGTTATTCATTTGCAAATCTTCTAATTGATTTGTAAAGTCGTAATAATTAATTGTGCCAATAGTTTCAATAAAACTAACACATTGTTAGGCAGAACTCGTTCTTATGTCTTTACGTTATCGACATAACTATTGTAAGTTATTAGCATAATTGTATCTAACGCTAGCGTGACACGTCATATTCTTTCAGTACGTATTGATTTTGCCAACATTTAAAAAACAAAAATTAACATTCTCTTTCGTAGTTATTTGTAACAAAATTCACGTTACTAACAGAAAAAATGTAAATAATTAACATATTCGAAGCTAACGCCAAAGTAATGTGCATTTGGGCCTTTATTTGTAGTAGATACTATACTCTTGCAATTGTAATTGGTGGTTTATGTGTGTCAAGTAACGTTAAAGGCCGATTTCTTTAACAACAGTTTGTTTTCGGATTAAAATGTATTCGATTTTTCACCTCCTTCTCTCGAGCACGAAATCTTTTAGCAAGAGTGCTAACCCTGATTTCTCCGCCTCCCACGATCCGCCCACTTTTTAGGCCTACTAGCAACCCCTTCGCTCCCCTTTTCGAGGGGGTTGTTTGGGGTTTTAACATATCCTGCTGGAGTACACGAGTTCTTCAGCAGTTGATGAAACACTTGGAGAAATTATCCCCAGGACGAGGTCGTTTATTTCGTTGAGCGTCTCGCGTCTCAAAAGCCCGACGCGTATTCAAAATGGCGTAACGCCTCTCTCTCTCCCGTCTCCTTGGTGATGCAGGATCGGCGGGAGATAATTCAGAGGACGTTTTATTTTTATTTTACCGATTGAACTTCGGGAATTGGGCACTTTTATACGCAATTATTACCTTTAAAGTTTTTTACGGTTCATCTGATCTTACTGTGGATCGTTTTGTCGTCGGAAACTAATGAGAAATCAATGTTGGGCATGAGGACACTTTTCAGACTCCTCAGATATTAGCACGTTTCGCTTCAGCGGTTTTGTACTTTTCTGTGCCGCATTTTATACCAATTGAGGTCAATCGTGACTATGAAGACTGATGAAATAAATGAGACAACATTTTAACTCGTATGGATCTACGCTTACGTAGTATTTCTGCTACTTTTGATTCATCTCGACGATGAGGGTGAGTGATGATTAATTTAAGTTATGTTCGGCCACCGACGCAGTAACTTTGACCGCATTAACGCTAACCACTACATAAAGAAGCTGGAAATGAAATTAGAATTAGAAACCTTATATTTCGAGACAGATAGAGAGAGAATAGACTAGGTGATACTATACGTAAAAAAAATATTGTTCGACTAAGAAATTTTATACTCATCATCATAATTATGTTTCCTTCTCTTTTTAAGATTCTAAGTGATAGATTAATAAAATTCTTATTGTTATAAATTTTTAATACGTTAAAGTTATGTTTTGTACTGGCGTGAAATGTTAGTTGGACATTCTTTCACAACTCTTTCCCGGTATCCAAAACAATTTTCTCCATTTTCAAAACAGCACGTTTTCACTCGTCCTAATATGAATTACGGAATAATATAGATGTTAGTTCTCTCAATTATTCCCACCTCAAAGTCCCCATCCCAGCAGGTAGAAGATATAAGATGTTATCTCTAAAGAAGAGATGCGGTCTCTCTTTTCAAACATAGTTTGTTGTGAAACAGAAAATTCCACTACTCTAAGCTATTTGCTGGGAATTAATACAATACAGAAAATTGAGGAAAGAACCTATGCCTCATTCTGGATTCAAACCCTGTTTCTTTCCCCTACGTAGTGTGTTACAGGAAAGTAGTTTTGCGCTTCAGATTGTACAGGTGGGTTAGTGTTCGTTAGACTATTAGAAAATAACTTTACTGTAAAGAAATAATGTGTCCTGAGTTTATTAAGACTTTCTACTTTTTTAGGTACTAGCAACGATTATGATAAATCAAGATTAGATGAGAGAACTGACAAGACAAACGGACACTAGCCGGTGCATGAAACCTTAACCTGCCGTAAATACGCCTGTTACTGCAGCACGCAATGTAGTAATGTCTCATTCTCTCGTCCTAAAGTTATCGGCTACGATGAGATAGAGTTGCCTCATAATATACGGACATGTATATCTACTAATTAACCTTATTGCATATAAACTTAAATAGGAAGTAAAGTAATTTAATAGTTCTTTCAAGAATTAGAGCACGAGGTTAGTCCGACAATTCATTAACTATTTTTGTGAACTTTATGTATGTCTCTACATTTGAAGCACGTTTCTCAAATCCTATCAGATACGGTGATAAAAAATAATGTTGACTTATTGCAGATCCTGTTTCTTGACGTCAATACGTAAAGATGCACAGGGGATATTTATCAATACCGTCAGAATTCTGAGCCACGAATATAGTTAAGTGTATCATGTCCAAAACAATGCACCACATAAAATATACAATAGTTTTTAATCGAAAACGCATCATTTTGAGACAAAATATTGTTCAAACGTCATCACAAGTACAGTCATCTGATGTTGAATCTTCCATTTAGCTAATTTTCCTTTACTTAGATGTTTCTTCTCAACTTTTCTCTATTCTTTCCAAAGTATGTCACCCCTTAGGACTTGATCTATCAGCCGTTTTCTCTGTGTGCTATATCTAACTTGCTGATCAGGGAAATGTGCCATTATGCATGTCT
This sequence comes from Lepisma saccharinum, assembly GCF_977018435.1. Taxonomy (NCBI): domain Eukaryota; kingdom Metazoa; phylum Arthropoda; class Insecta; order Zygentoma; family Lepismatidae; genus Lepisma; species Lepisma saccharinum. The sequence continues at coordinate 50,845,389 of NC_139237.1, read as the reverse complement.
GACCGATATGCTAGAGACCAACACAACTACATTTAGGAAAATTATGAACCTAACAAATGCAGTGCAACATAACAGAGACAGATCCGTCTGACCAATTGCGGCAACAACCTAACTAAAATAAGCTGTTAATATATCAAAAAGTAACGAACATGAAGATAAAACTTTCTGAATTACATAACTTAGTACATGCTAGTTTAAATACATTCGAGTGAGTTTGAAGGTAAGCAATCATTTAATATTTAATTATAGTAATGAAACCTTTTCAATTTTCAGAATTATCGATACACATATTCTTGATTCGTCCGTTGATATGTCGAGCCGATGTATACTTATAGACTACTAGGAAACCACTAGTGATACAAATATCCAATTTAGTTGATTAAAGACCTATGGTTATAGCTTACTCCGACATAAGTAATCTTGATCGACACTTATGACACTGAAACAATAAGAAGTCAACATTAATATATTTTGCACTTTCGATATCCCCGCAATAACAAGAGGTACACTTAATTTGAAGGAGCGATAGATGTACAAATTTTCAAATATATGAATATTAAATCCTTTTGATTAATTTTGTCCATTTGTTTATTTCTAAACGATAACTAAAAGATGAAAACACTAAGACAAAATCTGACATTTGGTAGGCCTCTTGATAGTGTTAAATTGTTATACGTATATTCGTATTATAATTTCTAATTTTATCCCAGGAAATCTAGCGTAACGTGCTACGAACCCTAGTCAGACATCGTCTTCCTCCCATTACCATTTCATCATTCACGTTCATCGTGGCGATTATCCCAGGAAGTAGAAAAGCAAGGTAAAATAAGAAAAATAGAGATAGCCATTGCAGAACGTCTTTATACTTCACTTCGATCGTCACATTAATTATTTCATGTCTCCAAATGCCTTCACTTTATACTGTCATTATGTGTGATTTTATATGATCATATGTTTTCTTACATCTCTTTAGATTTCTGTTTTTTTATTTTTTGTTGTGCTGATATACCAGTGCCTCCACTTCACAGCATTGTACACGAATACTCAAAACATGAACATGCAATATACAAAAGTTAATAATACATATTCAAATAATTGGATACAAAATCAGTAAACAATGAAACAGGTAGTTCCTATTTACTACAATATTACACTAATTTACACATAAGTTAAAACAGTACATAAACATTAAAGTTAGCATCGCACAGATAAATATGAGATAAGAAATTAATAACATTAAATATACGCATATAAACTAAACTACGGTACTTTTATATATGAACAAATGCCCTTCGTTTACGTGAAAGTTTATCCTCGGAACTATGTTTTGTGTTAGTTCCAGTACTATATAGGGCATCAAGCAATTATTTGAATTATTGTTTACAAAGTAATATTTGGTGGTTTTACTTTAACCTTAATAAAGTAGTTGTAACGTCGCCTTGTAATCAAGGGGTCCTGGGTTCGATACCCAGTGGAGGCACAGTGTGGTTCGGACCCACTTTAAACTGTAATCCCAGTCCCGATTAGCCTTACTGTGCATAAAGTGGATTTAAAACAAAAACTCAAACTTAATAAAGTAATAAATAGTATGATGGTTTATTGGTGTATAAGCTAACACACTTTCTTTCAGTTTATCATGAATATTAAAAACATGAACTATTGTATCAACGGAGCTCAAATTGGTTATTTTTCTGTTCGCAATTTCCTCTGAACACTTGTTATTTTCTTTGTGTTCTTTCCATCCGCACAGAATTTTCCAACGTTGTCTTATGTAATATATGACATGTTTCTCAGACCACACACATGATAACTTTTTACCTACTCTTGCTCCCGAACTACACTAAACCTTATGCATCAAGGGAGCCCCCCCCCCCAGTTCTGCCACCTTGCCCCCCGGTTTTGGAACCCAATCGCCGCCACTGATCTTGATTGTCGCTTCCTTTAATTATCTCGAAACGTCCACAACGTTTTACATCTCATGACATACAGGAGCGAGTTTAAAATCCGAAGAACCAGAAGTTCTCCTTTTCCTGCAAAGTAATCATCTATTTTCAGTCTCTAGAATGGCATAGAGAGAAAAGGGAAAGAGAGAATGAGAGCAGGGGGAGAGGAGGAGTATTGGAAAAGATTTCTGGGAAGGTGCGCTTCGTGGGGAAATCGATAAACGGGATGTAACCATTGGTGCTTTTAACAGGCAGTGGGGAATAAATTTGAGTGCCCAGCGTGCACGGTTGAACAAATGTGTAAAGTAGTTTTCCACCTGTTTTGAAAGACGGTGAAAAAATACAGCGTTATTACGAAAGACATGGACACGTTTAACATTTTTCAGAAACCAAATCATTGTTGATACATGTACGTACTTTATATGGATTAGTAGGTCATGTACTTACATTTGTGTCCATATGTTACACATCTTCTGTGTTTGTACCGTGTGTCGGATATCAATGCAATAGCCCAATTCTTCTTAAACTGGATAGACAATTCCCCATAGATACCTCAACTAGCTGTGGCGATACGTTATTTCATCCTATACATTCATGGAAGGTGAAGATAATCACAGGGTGTTAGATTCGGCTTCTTGGTGGCCAGAGTTGAGTGGCATTTGATTGTTCCAACACAGAAGATTGACAGATCTTGAATGACTCGTGACGCAATTCAGACGTCACTATAAATTGCAATGGTAATAATTGTTATCACTAATCATGCCGATACACACAATTACGTATCTCTATATTTAACGATCTGAGTTTCATGGAATTTCGAAAATGTCAGTTGGGTCCTTAACTGTTTTATTTACGTTTTCTGTACATGATACCAGCATTTATCTTCAATAATGTCCCAAAGAGTGAGCGACTCTCGATGTTAGAGGCTCGGATCTTTCTTTGATTGATTGATTGAGTTGGTGTTTAAAGTCCACTTTATGCACAGTAAGGCTAATTGGGACTGGACCTACAGTATAAAGTGGGATCCGAACCACTATGTGCCTCCACCGAGTATCGAACCCGGGACTCCTTGATTACAAACCGACGACTCAGATCTTTCTTGGAGCCTGGTCCTTCATCATCACAATGAACTTGTAATGAAGTCTTAAAAATATAGTGAGGTCATCTAGAAATCTTATTAACATCATCTCATATTCTTTTGGAAGTAATGTATTATAACTATTGTTTTTAATATTATTCGGGATAACATTTTTTTTAGTTTTTATACTGAATTTGTGGTCTACAAGTTAAAATAAAACGTTTATATCCTGACTATACTATACATTTGCATAGTCGTCCAAAAGGCCGTTGTGGGTAGATACGATCAACCCCCCCCCCTTTCCTCCTTTCGGAAATTGACATCGTCCATTTCAAAATAGAAGCGAAAAAGCTCTGATAGTCTGACAGAAATAAAGTTAATTTAATTATTATCGAAACAGAGTAACCAAACGAAAAATTATGTGTTAGAGTGCAATATTACATTTAAAATACAAGGAGGTCAGAACTATGTGTTCTCATATTTCTTCACTTAAGATAAAGCACAAATATTTCCATTACTTCTCCCTTCTTGATAAAAGTATGTTAAAAGTTAACAACAAAATATTTAAGAAAACATATTTCAGTATATTGCACTGCCCAACAGCCAATCAGTTTTTAGCCTACATGAATACGTTCAGAGATTTACGTGTGACATCATATCCGGTTGGGGGAATATTTCGGAATTTGATCTGGCAACATTGCACCCATTTTGGCTCCTATTCATTTGTTTTCTTTTTTTACCCCGAACGCGTGAAGTTGTGCAAGGGCTTCATAAATATCTGCTTCTGGGTATAATACATTTGCTTATCGATCATCAGTGTTGTCTCGGTGGCTAAGTACAGTCCCCAGCAATACAAATGAGACATCTAGATCCTGAAATACCCGCTTCTCTGCATGGAGTTATGTGTGTTGCCTAACTCAGTGGTGATAGCCGAACCGAACTTCGTATTGAAATGTTGCTATTGAAGTTAGCTTATCGCCTTCCAGTTAGGCAACCCACACTACACGTTGGAGAGAGGCACGAATTACAGGTTCTAAATTTCCCATTTTATATTGCCGGTCACTGTACGTCGAGTAGTCCAGTCACAATCTCGCTACTGCAGGTTCCATGTTCGAGTCTAGATCTGAGCTTACGTGTTTCTTTGTGCGTGTCTCCTCATCAATTTCACCTAATCAAAATTCATCTTGTCAAGGGATCCCGGATTCGATACCCGGTGGAAACACACAGTGGTTCGGATCCGTACTTTAAACTGTACGTCCAGTCGCAATTCGCCTTACTGTGCATAAAGTGGGCTTAAAACACCATCTCAGCATCTCTCAACATCTCTCTAAATTCATCTTCATCGTGCAGATCAGTCTCAAGAAGCTAATTGAAAAGTATAGGTTCAAATCATCAACGTTAGTTTATCCTTAGAAGCAATTCAAGATGATTTTGCCGTGCTAGCATGTGTTACCACCAAGGTATCTTAACAGATGCATTTAATAATGAACACAGCCATTACCAAGGGCATTTATAGCTTTGTATGTAGCCTGCAACCCGAGGCGTGCCTCGACTAGTAAATTAAAGATCTAACGTTTGACTCCGGCCTAACTTGCCTTCTGTGAGTTTTCACTGCGGCAAACATTAAAGTTGGGGGAGTCTGTGAAACTTTGGGGCGTGATTGGGGTCCTGATATCTCTCCACTTGCCTCACCTCCAGGGTTGAGATCTAAATTTTTACTAATCTTGTGGCTAGAGAAATGCTCTCTACTCGAAGAGCTTGAACCATCTTGATCTACTGTCATCTTTTATGCTACTGATAGCAGAACACATGTGTGTATTTGTGTGTGTGATATACCGTGCGTGAGAGAGGCATGGCAAACCTGGGTTTATATCCCGCCGTGGGTGGACTTAGATAGGAATTTATCCTACAATAACCCTGCTCAAACAGTCTTATATCAATGTGTACATTAGGGCAATCTTCGGTACAAACAGTAGTATAGAGGGAGCTGGTTGTGATCGATATTGTGTGGATCACTGTCACAAACTACGTTTACACGGGTTTCCTAACAGACACGTCACGGGGGAAATGAAGAGTATAATAAATATTAAAATAGAAATACCAGATAAATAGTCTTGGTGCCTCCTTTTTGATCCTGAACACTACCAGTCTTTTGAAACTAATGTATCCGAAATTGGAAATTTTCCATACGAAGCCATTTATCTATGTTACTTCGTGATAATGAAATTATATTCTAAAGACAGAAGTGTGCATATAATGATTTTGCTCTGAACATCAGCCATTTTGATGCAGCGTGTAATATTATCCAGATAGAACGAGTACACAGTTGTCAAATACAGTAAAACTTCGTTAATCCGGACCGCGATAAGCCGAACTTCGCTTACTCCGGACAGGCAAAAGGCAAAGGAAAAGGATAATGCAAGGTATTAAATATGGCTAGAAGTCAACAATCGCATTCGTCGTACGTACTGCATTCTATGTATAGTATTGCTTTACATTTATTGTACTGTATAGTGTATTTAGGCCTATGCTCTTTAAATACACCATAATAAACGTGTTTTGTTGCTATAAACGGAGTTTTAATGCACTTTCTACTGTTCTTAGGTTATTTCAGTTAATCTGGACTTTCATTAAACCGGTCAACTTATCCCCCCATTTGTCAGGATTAACGAGGTTTTACTGTATCAGGTTTTTTGAAGTTTTGTTTCATATTCTATTGGTAGCTTGATGTTTCGTTTTGGCTTCGGAGTCTAAACATGAAATATTTAATTGTATAAAGAACACCAAGTCTTTCACAAATATGTTGCAGCTACTACAGGTACTTCGCATCTCTCTATTTTGTAAGCAATGTAAATATTTACATTATGTTAGCACGAAATAGAATATCGGTTTTTCTGTGCAGTCATCCGCAACAAAAGGGCGACACTTACATCCTCAAATACAATCTTCTCTGCATGACGCTACACGTGTTGTTACTCATCTTTGTTGTTGTATGTTCCTTGATGTTAATCTAACAGTTTAAATATAGTAGCTATCAATAATGGCCGGGAGAAAACAGATATGACCTACACGTTTAAAGCAAAGACGTCAGATTCTCCTTCCAATAGTCTGGCGTATATATATATATATATAAATTACCACGAAATTTACGTCTTTGGTTCTAACATTTCATATACTCCCAGTTATGTTGCCGTCCTATGTTACATAGTTCGAGGCCATTGTTTCCCAACTCAGTGTCTTGAAAAAAAAAGTTTATTTTGGTTGCTGTTCTTCTATCCATTTATTTACTTTTTTACATCCTCATCGTCACGATTAATCCAAATAAAAGAAAGGCAACATAATTACTTAATTACCGAAACAAAATTACTTAATGGTAAACTAATTATATTTTAAAATACCGGCATTCACTTCTTGTAACAGTCTCCTTAAAATTAAAAACATATCTGAAAGTAATATATAAATATTTTTTCATACGTTGCAGATTGATGTAGAAACATAGCCACAAATATTTGAAAATAATCATCAGGTTACAATATCTTAGGATTAAAGATACGAGTTAATATATGCTTAAATTTAATATGCTTCCCATACCGGATAAATTTCTTTAAAAGTACGTTCAGGTTTTAATTATATTATATGGGGCTCACAAGGGTTATTAAAAGTTTGGAATTTTTGCTAGGCATTCCAGGTCCCCTGGGTATATATTACTATAATCCGGTTGTAATAATCCCGAGAGGAAAAATGAATATCGCGCGAGAAGGATGATGAAGTATTCTCAATACCTGTTCATTCATGTTGCATCGCACGCATCGCTAGAATCAGAGCGTGAGAAGGAAACGTCAACTCATATTACATGAGTACAAAAGAAGAAAGAAAAGTTTGAAAACAAATTTCTCGCAGCCGAAGTACCTAATTATTTTTCCTTCCTCTTTTGCCTTTTTCTCCTTATTAAATTCTGTTTGCGACAAGAAAGCTATTTTTATGACGTCTCCGGTACAGAGCAATTTCCTACAGGAAGCCCGTCTCTTCTCCTGCGGCCCCTTCCCTCCGCCCCTCCCGGTTCTTCCCGGGAACCCTTTCTTTATAGCTCCTCTCCTCTCTCCGAAGATCAAAAGGAGTCTAAGCTCTAATTCCCTTACTATTACATGGCTCGGCTCGGGCTATATTATAGGCATTCCTCGTACAGCATCCTGTCTAATCCCTGGACCATTTTCCTCGCTAAAGATCTTCTCGTGTCGTTCTCCAGAATGTTAAGGAACGGAATTGGTTGTCGCGTTTTATCTGAAATATATCACGCTGGGAACACCTTTGCCTATCGTAGCATTGCTTTGTTAGGAGTTGTACGTACGTTCTCATTCACTCGAGAGCACGTGCGCTTTACGTTAGCACATCTGTGGATAAAAACTTTATTTGTTCAGAGGTTTACTATAATGCATGTCCGTCTTCGTAATGTATGCCATGCCCAAATAAGGCAACAGCCTATTTCCTTTTCGGTGGAGACTTGACGGTTGAATAGGCGTGGGATTCTGCAGGAAATTCTCTGAGAAGACCGAAATCAAATCAAAATTAAAAGTGGGATGTTTGTATTGAGAACAGTGACAATATTTACGGATCGTGGTAAAAGAGAAATGTTTTTAAAATTGAGAGTAAGAGAGAGTGGTGAATGGGGAAGAGAAAGTTAGATTGTAATTCATGAGAAGGAATGCTAAAATATGGAGAAAATGTCATAAACAGAAATACAATACAAACAATTGAACACTGAACTGAATTCAAAGTATGAGATCTCTAAATTGGCCTTCTTTTATTTTAAATTTGTTTCTGATATTTTACGTCTCTTTTCTCTTTCCTGAGTAAATCGCGTGATAACACAACGATACACCGTTGCTTCACTCAAAGTTCAAATCTGGACCTTTGGCTTCTTAGTGCATTATATTGATCACAACGCCTGGATACCGCCCTAAATTACGAACTATAGTTTGCAAACAATGAATGTTAGTAATCAAGTTTGGCAGACTTAGCAGTGAGACATTCACTAACACCTCACATAGTAGCATACTTCTATGCCATGTTATATACATGTTAAATGTTATAAGATAAAATCATCAATGATCATTTCTCATGAAATGAAGAATGTGTTAGTACAGGGGAACTTCGTTTCCCTCGCATAACATATTACGTTGTCAACCTGTTTTCTTTTTCCTGGGCTGCAATTTTGCAGGCTACTGAGGCTCTGGCCTCCGAACCCATTAATCCTGTGTGTCTTTCATACGGCTTTGTCATTGTCCCTTCATCCCTGTCATGCCCATCGTTGCGATTAGCCAAGTGTGGCAGAAAATCGACATACAAAACTAAAACATCATCTTCTCACAAACAAGTACTGAAAAAGACACCTTCCAAACCTGATGTTGTAATTGCTCGAATGCAGTTGCACCATATGAACACAGTACCGTAGAAAATACTAACAAACGCCGACTTGGAAATTCAATTAAGTGGCAATATTCCCACATGTCAGCTTTTCCTTGCATACCTCATTTATACCCGCAATGCCTTCAAGTACAAGGAAACACGGCTAAAACTTTAAACACCCCATCTTTCTCTACGTCAAGATAGAATGTTTTCCAGCGCTCTTCCTTATTAAGGACTGATGAAGCCTGGCAAGTCCTTCACATCTCCTTCTGTCGCGTTATCGGCCATGTAAATGGCAGCGGCGAATTAATTAATTAAGGGAGAAGCTTGCTCTTTCGTGCTGATGTCCCGTCACTCTCCTCCTACTGAATTTTAATAGAGAACTATTGGAAAGGTTTTGATGGATCTCTTGGCTCTGAATCATACATTGACTCTTCCAAGACAAGGCTACGATTTATTCTTTCTTTTCGATTTCTGAATCCGGAAAAGCTTAACTAAAAGTTGAAAGTCAGAAGATAGAGATAGATCTAAGAGGGAATAGAGGAAAACCCAAATTAAAATCGTTTAAAGACTAGAAGGAGCAGAATGAAAATGAAGCGAGAGAGCATGAAAATATATTTTACATAAAAAGTTTGAAAGAGCAAACTTAAATCATAAGCTTGGAAATTATATATACGAGGAACGGTCGAAAAGTTCAAATTAAACCAAATGTTTAAGCAAGTAGAGAAACAAGGAGAGAGAAAATATAGAATTGAGTAAGGAACCCGAGACCCTTTCATTATAAGGAGAGTGCGTTGCCACTACGCCATCGGGGATGTCCACACAACTTTCGTGCGTAGTGAACTTAAGAATTTACCTTATACTGGTAAAAAAAAAAAAAGGTAAAGTGTTCCCCTGTGCATAGCACCACGCCATGAAGGCGTATAGGGGGTGTGGGGGTAACGCCCCACACTTTCTTGATCCGGTCGTGAGTGGGGGTGATGTGATCAGCATCACGCCCCTGACCGCCTTTACCCCCCAGGGTTTCCCCCAGGTACCCATGTTATTCGACGCTGGGTGGGCGCCGGGGCCGCTTCCACCACCTTATACTGGAGGGTACATAAAAAGTTCTGCAAGTGCGAGGCATATAGGACAAGAAACAGCACTCATTAATCAAGGTACTGACCATAATAACGATCACTTATAAAAATATCAATAACAGATGGCGCTTGTGCTATGTTGAAGAATAACATTAAATTTACGGTCGGAATGTGGCATTAAGTAAATGAAAATTATTTAATCAATTGTAGTATTTCCTTTATAATTTAAAGTTTAAAGTTTTCTTGATATTAATGTACCGAAGGTTCTTAGATTTTTCTTGCACCTCCTTTTCGTGTTGTTTTAAATTGGTTGCTGTTGGTGAAAGGCATTTTATGTGTAAGCAAGCCAAAGTAATTGATCAGTTAGTAAGACTTTCTTATTTGGAAAGAAACAAATGCAAGCAACCACCCGCTACTTCCTAATGCTGATGACTACGCAGTAGTTGGGAGAGGCGTAGCCGGATTTTGGTCGACTAAAGCACGTTAAGTGGTATAATTCTAATCTCATCACGGCAGTTCTCGAATGTGAGTCCCGGCCATAGCATAGGTGCTTTTGTGGATTCGCGATTAACCGAAAGTTATTAAATAAAGTTGTACAATAACAAAAACACAAATACAAGACTAAGGGAAAGTGGCAACTGCCGTCGAAACGAACCCTCAGAAAGAAATGTAATCTTTCGCGCCGAAAGCTACATACGTATGTATTTGCTGAATTTCTCATTATCATGCACCATGCTGCCTCAGTCAACATCAGCACTATGGCATGAAATATTAAGTGGAAGACAGCCTGCAGTTGTGTCGGCACGGCGAGATTGATCAGTTGCAGAATGGCGTCCTGATTTAAACCACAAGGCTACATGGTGACGGGGACTTGAATGGACACGAATAATGTTTCAGTTGTGTCTTGATACAAAGTTATGAAATGGTATATTAAATGCTTTTAATTCAATTTCCTTTTGAGGGCGATAAACACGTCACTGGCAGGTAAAAAATATTTTCTTTTGCCGCGGATAATACTTTTTGTGGACGGGGGGTATACGGTGGGCATCCCTCGTTGATTCTCACACTGTACCTCATTTCCTAAGGAACCTTAGGATTGAGGAGATAAGAAGTACAAGTAATAACATTTAAAATGGTCCATAATGTTTACTTTGTATTCATTGTACAGTCATGATTAAAAGTGTGTTTATTGTTGTTGAAAATGGAGCGCATTTTTTCTAATACATTAATTTCATCATGTGAAACTGAAATGTAAGTTCTACTGCAACCAATGTTTGCTTCTGGCTGTACAAGACGTTCAGTGACAGCATTTAGTTCTTGAGGGGGAACGCTTTCATTCAAGACATACACCAGGAGCATGCAAGTTCCAAGGCCATATTGTTTGCGGGGAAGATTACGGCGAAGGGGGGGATGCGAATCTTCCAACTAACGCCATGGAAGTGTGGGGCCGCCAGACATCATTGGGCCCCGAATCGCCGTTCTCCATTCTATGTCCCTCCATTAACCGTCTCCCCCGTGGCTAGTTTTCCTGGGGGCACTAGGGACTTTCGTTCTGCCTAGTCGAGGCAAGCGTCTTGGGGATTTTGCACGAGATTGCATGTAGAACACGCGGCGGAGGGGGAAGGAAAATGTCCCCATGATGTCACGAACGTCCTCCGGAGCAAAGTGGAGGCAAAGAGAACAAGTAAAAAAAAGCGCCGACTGATGTAACAAAGGAGAAACGGGGGAAGAAATTTTGATGGAGGAGGGGGAGGTGAGGTTTGATTTACGGAATAAGGAGAATAATTTCGGTAGAGCGACGGTCGCGAAGGACAAACCTTGAATTTTAATTACTAATGGACACGGAAGTCTGCCCCCACGTCCCTCCCCCTACTCTCTGAGAGTGAGATTGAACCTTGCTTCTAATATAGGGAGAACCTTGAAGCTTCATTTTTACAAGAACTGGATCATTTCTTCGGTAGATACAAGTAAGGATGGCTTCAGAGGTACAAGTTGCGTAACGCCATTCAAGACACAGGGCCTCACCGATGGCGTAATGGTAGCATCGTCGCCTTGAAATCAAGGGGTCCCGGGTGGAGGCACATAGTGGCTCGGATCCCACTTTAAACTGTAGGGCCAGTCCCGATTAGCCTTACTGTGCATAAAGTTGACTTAAAACACCAACTCAAACAGTTTTGAGAAAAATACACATTTAGATAACTTAGTACTATGTTTAACTGTTGGAGCACAGACATAGGGCTCCCTCTATGAAACTTAGGAGATAGTTACTTCTAGCACTGACAGTTCTAAGTTATGCATGTAACTCAATTTCCACGAAAAGTGAAGTTACGAAACTTGTGCTTTGAACCACTCATATGACGAAATTGATGAAGGACATTCAGAAAGAACACCCAACGCCTGGCGTCGTAGCGTATTGGGTTAACCACTGCCCCACCGAAGTCGGCAGGTTGGACAGAACAGAGTGTGGAAGTATTTTCTGTTCCCTCATATAGGCTACCTACGAAAAAAAAGTTCTCGTCTAGCAAAGCATCAAATACTATAGTGTTGATTGAGGTTGAATGGCTGGATAAGTCATAAAGGTGGGCATATACTTCACGTAAACAAAAGTTTACACATACATAAAGTAAAAATACCATGGTATAAGAGTCCTTTGGTGGCAAAGCGGCTTTTCATAGGGTGATGCGTGGTCAGTGCATCGAATCCCATCACCGTTGTTTTCTAGTTTTGGAGACCAAGTTCCGCTAATGTTGCTTGCTTTCAAGTAGCTCCCTAAATGATGCTGTATCAGGGATCGAACCAGGTACAATTCGCTCCTAAAGGAGGCCATGTGAGTGTGTGTGTGTGTGTGTGTGTGTGTGTGTGTGTGTGTGTAAACCTTTCTGAAAATTCAGTCAGTAAGTTATGTCTCTTCGATACCCTGCTCTGGCTCATTAAACTGTGGTTCAGATCCCTCTCCAAACTGTAGGTCCTGTCCCTACACTGTGCAAGAAGTGGACTTAAGACAACAAGTCAAACTAATTCAAACAAACGAATCGAAATGGAGTATTTCGGTTCTAGCAATTAAGCTACGAAACCAACTTCATGCCTGTATTCAATTTACTCAACCAATCAGTAGGTTACTTCCTTTGAGATCCTTGGCCTAGTGAAGCACATCGCGCTACGACGCCGGAGGTATCGGGTTCGAATCCTGGCATGGTTGTCATTTGTGAGCCTCCCTTCATCAATTTCATCTAATCATCACTTATCGTCACCGTCGCGATTAACCAAAAGTGGCAGAAAAGCGGCGCTAAATAAGTAAAATCAATCAAGATTTTGAGTACTATAGAGTATTTCGTGCAACTAGTTCCGTTTGAATTGTACTCTTGTCTATACTACGTAATACTCCATAAGTCTCAAAGTGACACATTACGATTTTGTTACAAAAAAACATGTATTTTTATAAATTATATTATGAGGACACTCTCTTCATACTCTAATGACCACTCAATTCATTCCGACAATCCACTTAGTGCCGAAACCACAGCTCCAACGTGTTTCCATAGAAGTTCAATATTGGATTAACCAAATTACTGCAACAAATTATCGTAATGTACTGAATATGTGCGTATATTCTGTGAACAATCATGCTATATACATATCGACATTGCTTCACTATAACGTATGTAAATGTTTGCTCTACCATTGAACATTATGGCAGGCAAATGTCACCTAATTGACCTTATCGTGTTGATTAGGTTGAAAGCTTATTTGTTTAACCTCAGCAATTTTCGATTTAATACATGAACTGTAGCGTGGATATGTCCATATATACACAACACATACAACTCAAATATGTGTGAAATATAAATCAATTTAGGCATATTATAACACTAAGACTAATTGATGCAAAGAAGAAGATTAATTAGAATGAAATTCGCTGTGGGCCCTTCAATCCAATTTTACACCTCCTTGTAAAACATTGCCATTCGTAATAGTACATTCCATTAGTAACTATAACTAAACTTTGTAAAATAGAAACAAATTGATGTGTTTCAATGTAACGGCTTAAAACCTACCTTAAAAATACTTTGTAATAGTATGTGTAAAGCCCTTATATTGAAACGTGTAGATTGGTTTCTATTTTACAAAGTTTTGTTACGTTATGTTTAAAGCCCTTACATTGAAACGTATCGATTGGTTTCTATTTTACAAAGTTTGTTACAGTAGGTGTAAATCCCTTATATTGTAACGTGTCGATTGGTTTCTATTTTACAAAGTTTTGTTACAGTAGGTGTAAATCCCTTATATTGAAACGCATCCTTTGATTAGGACACACATCCTGATTGTTCAATGATGATAAAAAATATAAATGTTTTCATAACATATAATGTATTATATTGTTATTAAATGCTATTGTGTAGTTTATGAGGGTCGTTGGTGTGAAAGTGATAAGATTTCAATTTTGTTATCACGATAAACTGCTGACAATTTAGAGATGTTATTTTATTTAGGTAGTTGAGAAGTTTTATATGACCGGCGGAGGGCCTGTTCCCTATTCATTGAATTGATAGATATTGATATGAAATTTTTAACCCTTGAGTACTTATACGTTTCTTGCATTTCATACAAATCAATAGATTTGAGGTTCATAGCGTAATAAAACTTTCTCAAATACAAATCAATCTACACTTTTAGAAGCTTTAAACTCATCGTTGCAAAATTTTGTAAATTGTAAAAACAATCTACACTGTAACAAATCTTTGTAAAATAGAAGTCAATAGCCAACAATTTCAATATCAGGCCTTCGAAGATATTGGGGCAAAACTTTTAAAAATAGAAATTAATCTACATGCTTCAATGTGAATTCTTTAAACCTAACCTGACAAAACTTTCAAAATATAAATCAATTGACTTATTCCAATGCAAGGGCTTTAAACCTGCAGTACCAAAACTTTGTGATGTAGAAACCAATGATTGCGTTCAATGTAAGGGCTTTAACCCTACCATAACAAAACTTGGTACAACAAATATCAATCGACTCGTTTGAATGCAAGGTCTTTAAATGAACCGTAACTAAACTTTATAAAATAGAAATAAATAGACACGATTCATTGTAATGGCTTAACACCTACCGTAACAAAACTTTGTAAAATAGAAACCAATCGACGCGTTTCAATGTAAGGGCTTTACACCTACCGTAACAAAACTTTGTAAAATAGAAACCAATCGACACGTTTCAATGTAAGGGGTTTACATCTACCGTAACAAAATTTTGTAAAACATAAATAGAGCACCTTTCAATGTAAAGGCTTTATACTTATCGTAACAAAAGGATGCGCTTCAATGTAAAGGCTTCAAAGCTATCGTAACAAAACATTATGAAATAACGTTTGGTGCGGTGAGTGCCAGGATATAAATTAAATAACCTTTGTTTTGTGCTCCCACCGATGTCAATCTGCAACAAAAGGAGGTTACAGCATTGTATAAATGTTTGTAAGAAATAATTATTCAATACAATCTTGCATCATTCCAAAGAGAACAAATATTGATTGCACAACACATTCCTCCATCTTCTGTTGTGATTTTTATGGATTTCTTTAATCCCAAGTTCGAAAAAATCACAAACCGAAACATCAGCATCCCTTTCTGATATTTATCCAGCTTCCCTTTCATCTCGGTTATCCAACCCCTCCTTTCTTCCTGTTTCGTTCTCTCCTCGTTCCCCCTTTGGCCCGTCCTGTTCGAATTAATTTGCATCTGAAAACACTTCAGATTCCAGAACTTTCGCTGCCACCACCAAGAGAGAGAATGAGGGTGGAGGTACTGCAAGGGGGGGGCTGAACAGAGGAGAGACGGGGGGGGAGGGAATGGAGAAAAGAAAACAAGGCCACACTGTGCGTATGCATAACGCATTTGCAAATAGGTGCTGGTAAATTGCCTTCCGCTGTTCTGCATATAATCCTATTTCTTCAAGCTTAGCGTACTCTCTCTCTCTTTCTCATTCTCTGCATCTCTTCCTGTCCTGACCGTTCATCTCCTCTCCCTATTTCTCTTGTGACCTCCGCGTTTTTTGCACAGATTCACCTACGTTCGCTTTTTACCCTTCTTCCTCGCACACCACCTTATTCCACCGCCCACCCCCGAAACCCCCACGTTGTCCGCCCTTTTCCTTCGCAGCGTACCTTTTCCGGCAGAGGTTCTGCGCCTGTATGGAAAGGGTAATTCAATTTGGTCCGCATCTAGCAAGCGCACACTCTCTGCCCTTTTCTGTAGAAACCGTAGGCTTTTAGGCGGTGGAAAAAAATGGCGGTTACATTTGAGAGTGAATGATTTTTTCTTGTACCTAAGAGAGTTAAAATACAACGTTCTGCTAATGTTGCTCCATTGTTTGAAAAGTAGGGACTTGTTCCTTCATCATGTTTGTTTGTGTGTGTGTGTGTGTGTGTGTCCATTAAGGTGTAATATTCTCGTAACTCAGAACATTGCTTGTCCATGATGTTACTGAAAAATTATCAGAATTGAACAAAAATGGATACTTCAGAAATTCCTTACTTCCAGATTTAGAATCTCATGAATTAAATAATAGAAAATAATTTAAATTGTAATATTGCTATTTAGGACCTCCACTTTGGCATAATGATAGTGGTTTTGCTTGTAATCATGGGGTTCACCGGGTAGAGGTTCCTTGTACAGCTGTACCTTCAGTCACAATTATCGTATCTTAGCATAAAAAGTGAACGTATAGCAAACATTTTTTACAAAGTACTCGTTACAACGGAGAAAACATTTACTAGGGCTAGTCCGGGAACAAGGGTGGTTCAGGCGGTAGAGTATCTGACAGGGAAGCAAGAGACCTGGGTTCGACTTCCGAAATTGCTAATCTAATTGAAGCGGCTCAGAGTTTTACCCAGCTTCTAACAAATGAGTACCTGGAGGCAACCCTGTAACAGCGGCCAGAGTTTGTTGCTGATCACATCATCTCCAAGAAACAAGGATCGAGATCGAGAGCGCGTGGAGCTCTACCTCCACATCCATATGATTTTATGGCTCAGCACAAGAGTTAGCAGGAGAACTCCGTGGCGATGTGGTTGGCACAGCCTGCTACGATGCCAGGGATCCTAGCTTCGAATCCCGGCCTTGGCATAGGTTTTCTTCGTGGGTGCCCTTTCATCAATTTGATCATCACTCATTGCGATTAGCCAAAATTGGCAGAAAGCGAAGTAAAATAAACCAAATCAGTCAACCAAAACTATATTTACCTGGTCCTAGTCTTATATTGGTATACTTCCAACTTAACTGGGCCTAGTCTAACATTGGTCTACTTATAACTTTATCTGAGCCTAGTCTTACATTGGTCTACTTCCAACTTTATCTAGGCCTAGTCTTACATTGGTCTACTTCCAACTTTATCTGGGCCTAGCCTTACATTCGTCTACTTCCAACTTTATCTAGGCCTAGACTTACATTGTTCTACTTCCAACTTTTTCTGGGCCTAGCCTTACATTGGTCTACTTCCAACTTTATCAGAGCCTAGTCTTACATTGGTCTACTTCCAACTTTATCTGGGCCTAGCCTTACATTGTTCTACTTCCAACTTTATCTGTGCCTAGTCTTATATTGGTCTACTTCCAACTTTATCGAGGCCTAATCTTACATTGGTCTACTTCCAACTTTATCTGGGCCTAGCCTTACATTCGTCTACTTCCAACTTTATCAGAGCCTAGTCTTACATTGGTCTACTTCCAACTTTATCTGGGCCTAGCCTTACATTGTTCTACTTCCAACTTTATCTGTGCCTAGTCTTATATTGGTCTACTTCCAACTTTATCGAGGCCTAATCTTACATTGGTCTACTTCCAACTTTATCTGGGCCTAGCCTTACATTCGTCTACTTCCAACTTTATCTAGGCCTAGACTTACATTGTTCTACTTCCAACTTTTTCTGGGCCTAGCCTTACATTGGTCTACTTCCAACTTTATCAGAGCCTAGCCTTACATTGGTCTACTTCCAACTTTATCGAGGCCTAATCTTACATTGGTCTACTTCCAACTTTATCTGGGCCTAGCCTTACATTCGTCTACTTCCAACTTTATCTAGGCCTAGACTTACATTGTTCTACTTCCAACTTTTTCTGGGCCTAGCCTTACATTGGTCTACTTCCAACTTTATCGAGGCCTAGACTTACATTGGTCTACTTCCAACTTTTTCTGGGCCTAGCCTTACATTCGTCTACTTCCAACTTTATCTAGGCCTAGACTTACATTGGTCTACTTCAAACTTTATCGAGGCCTATTCTTACATTGGTCTACTTCCAACTTTATCTGAGCATAGTCTTACATTGGTCTACTTTCAAATTTTAGACTTTTTCTTTGCTTTTATTCACTCTTCCATATATTGTTCACGCTATGAGAAAAGCCCATAAGCTACACGAGAAGACACTATTGATTAGGAATTTTTAATGTCGCCTAGGTACAATTTTTTATGTATGAAGGCATATTTATGAAGCTATTAGAACATAGATGCATTTGTAGTTTGTATATTTTGGTTCTAGGTCATACAAATCTTAGCCGTATTGATCATAATAAAGCACGTTAGGAAGAGGAGTATCTGGAGAAACGAGAAGCATTGAATTGAAAATTAATCTACCAAATGGATCCGTATGATCCCCTTGAGATTCCAAAATTGAGCTCAGCGCACAGGTGGCCGTGGTCGATGGAGCTCGCGCACCGTCTTCCGGAGAAATCCGCAAACTGGAAGAACATTAGCAACAACGGTTCAGGGATTTTCTGACAGGACTCCTTCGTCGCCCCCTGGCTCTTCCTGCAGGATTAGGAGCGACGGTTTTCTGCAGGACGCTAAGGGGATCTCATATCAAAGTTGGTGGCAAGTGTTTCAGTCAGGTTTATACCACAGTTTTCAGCTCCACCCTCCCCCGTGCATCGTTAAGCGATTATCTAGGATTTTGTGAAAGTTAGGGAGAGGATCTTCACGGATGTAATGAATCGCATTTGTTTCCGTGAAGGTTTTATGTAACAAATGATTGGAATTTTTTGTTTGTGTTTCACCTATGTCACAAACTGTTGCATTGCGGTTTCGTGCAGCCATGATAGAGGCCAGTTCTGTAAGCATACGGGATTCAAGCTAACGGGCAGATGATACTAATATTCGTGATGTAAAACAAACGTGCAGTTCGTGCAGATGTGACGAAAGCTATGTGTTGGGTATTTCCTTGCAAACGAAAACTAGAATTGGCCGCAAACATGGCGGCTGTGGGCATCTTGACGTGATATGAAATACACCTATATTTTAGGGTAGTTTTTATGCCACTTTTGGCTAATTTGGACGATTCCGTGGACGAGACGTACGTGGGTGAAGCGCACAAGGGAAGTTCGGTGAGCGAACCGCACAAAGGGAATTCGGTGTGTCAGGTCGTGGGTTTTTCTTCTCTACAATCAACTTGTATATTACTAGAATGACTAAGCCTAATACACAAATACAGTCAGAAAATATACAAATATTTACAAAATGACATCCCCATCTACACAGATAACTTTTACTTTTCTGTAGAATAGTACAACCAACTTGTACAAGCGGTCTGGTGGCCTTGTCAATTGGCATGCTATAGACTTAAAATTATGGCACCATATTTAAAAATGTATATACAATATGGCGTTTTTCGTGTCGTGTCGCACAATGTGTCATAAGTAATTACAAAATGACATCATTTACAGAGATAACCCTTACTCTAGCTTCGTAATATACGCCAGTGTACGTAAGCATTTCTGCATATCTCCTTCCAAGTACATATTCAGAACTCTCCGTATTCGTTGGGCAACCTAACCTAACCTAATAATAATATTCACGGGCTCAGGTTCAGTCCGGGTTAGCTTCACTGTGCATGAAGTGACTTAAGTCACCAAATCCATTAATCAGTAAATAACATTATTGTTCCTATACTATAATTATAATAATAATACTAATAGCACTCCTACGACTGACAACTCCTACAACCCTCTATTCTACTATCTTAGTCATACGACCTGTTTCACGAACCGCAAGTTGGGCGCAGTCAAGGCCACGAAGTCACGTGCGCTTCAACCACGGCACGAATTTGGACGATGAGGTTAAATTGTGATTAGATGATAGGGTGTCCATGTACAATTCACGCGAAACGTAATATTCTGTCCTGTACCGCGCGTCTTGGAAGAATAAACTGTTGTTCCATCTCTGTGTGAATAGCATGTTTCATAGAATCTTGTACGACTGATGCTTATTTGTAAATGTGCACACGTTGTGGTTAGAAAATGCTATATGTTGCCAAAATTTAGTATAACTACGAACAAGTTACATGGTTGTTTCATGACGGTACACCAAACGGCACACTGTCTCTTGAATCCACAATTGTCTATACCACCCCTTCTCGTTGTGTGCTAGCTAGGTTTGAAGCTTTGTTTTCGAATGGATGGCAATGCGCAGAATAGCAGTCCCCTGCCATCTAGGGGTAAAAAAACTGAACCTTGTTCAAGTGCGTGTGCTAACATAAACATGGAATTACTGATACAACAATCACAAACAAGCGAAAAGAATCAAAACTTACTCCTACGCTAGGATTTAATCGCTGGATCATCGAAGGCGAGATTGTGAGACTAGCATTCAACGAGGCAACGTTTTCTATTGGAACTCCACATCTGGGAGAGATGCATGGTTATGTATTTCTCGCCTATAACATAAATTAATAATTGATTTTTAGTATTCATGATACATCGGTTCTCCATATAGAGTTGCTTGATTGCTGACTCTTTGATTGTGTGGGAACTTTTTCTAAATGTGTTTCAGACTCACATGTGCATTAGAGAGTTTAAGTGATTCATTTTTTCATTTTTTGTTTCTTGTTTGTTGCACGGTTCAGCGGAATAACGAAAATGCAAAGGCATATTTTTCCTGGTTGATATCAACAAGATCAATATGGCTGATATCAGCAGAGATCAAATATGAAAAAAATCAAATAATTTGCACAACTTGCTACGAGGCAAACTGATTTCTTGTTCAAATCCTGACAAAAACGACAAGTTCAGTTTATTCTGAGATAGATTAATCGGGACTGAACCTACAGTTTACAGTTATATCCGATCCAATGTGCCATGTTCATCTAAAGGAATGAAACTTGTGATCATTTGGTTGTGAGTTTATTCATTACACTATCGAGGAGGCTCTGTTTCAAATCCTAATAAAGTGTCAAATGTGATATTGTTCTGTCATGAACTTTATCATCTCAGCTTTCAGTCTCATTGTCGCAATTTACTCAGAGGGATAGAAAACCGATGTAAATTAACAAAAATAGGAACAATCAGTCACCCTATGCTCGGCCTTTGGAATCTCTGAAGCAAAGCAGTGAGCGCTGCTGCAAACGTCTGGTAACTGCACTCACTTCCCCTGTCACGAGTTCATTGGCCGAGCCCTCTCGAATCATTACTTGCGCAGAAACATGTTTTCCTTAACCATCTCTAGAGATTCCTGTGTAGAGATGAGTTATACTTAATTATAGGATTCACGAAAATCTTTGTTTCTTTATCCTTTCATATTATGCAATCCGCCAGTTTACTAAGCCATGCAGTTTGCCTAACCGCATGGTTACTGGAGGAGTATTCACATTGAAAGTTAGATTTCGGTTGTGGATTGGCTTTATCCGTATCCAGGAGCCTAGGAGAGACATTTTATATGACTATCATTATTAACGAAAGGGAAAAAGTAAAAAAAAAAGAAAATCCCTCTATAATCCGTTTCAATCCTTTTCTTTTACCCTCCACAACTTTCAGCAGGGCGCTTCAAAAATTCCAGTTGATGCACTTTAGCGGCCCTGATGAAGAGAAGAAAAAAACCTCTCGCGGAAAAGGCTCTTTGTCCCGCTCTTCCTGGCCACAATCCTATATTCATTATTCATACGCATATGCATGAGCCAGCGATGACGTTATGAGGCAATACAGAGGAAGGAGAAGAAACTGCCCTGTAAGTCACATTAGCACCCTCTCAGTCTACATATCACAGATTTCCTTCGTCTACTTTCCACCTCCTCACGGGCAATGATAGCGAGCTAGACTTGATGAAGACTTATAGTTTTCATAACTCCCTGTAGTTTTTCTTCACCGCCTTTTTTCCGGGGGGTTTGCCTCCCTCGGATCGATGCTAGTAGAGCATCTTACACGTAAGATGACGTCAGTGGAGGGTGGAATAATGAGTTCTTAGCAAGGGAGGGAAACGGGGTGGGGGCGAAAGCAGCGGGGTAAACCACCCTCAAAAACACCTTTTTTGCAGGCCTCTCATTTGTAAAGCGTTTCTCCCGTGCCTCTGTTTTCCTCTGCCACTTCATTACGGTTTGAGAAACGGCTACGCGAAGGTGGTTTGGATGATAAATTTTTCATACTCCATCTTCCGCGTTTTCTTCCCCTTAGAGCAAGCAAACAATTACAAATGTTTTGCCCGTGACGCGAGGCCTAGAATAACACGGCGTTCTTTATAGACTCATGGTTCTACGCTCTAATAAACGGTGAACATGGAATTTCTCAATTTCAATAATTTAAGCTCCGGTACCAAGAGACGGTTGTAAATGCTGTGTATGTATTTGCAACATTCTCATCCTCCAATTAAATCGTGGCATCTCCTCATTTCGTTTTCATACATCATACCTGTTTCGAAAAAAGGTAATGTTCATGGCCTATGCCAAGCAGCCTTTATGAGTCTAGAGATGTACAGGCACCCGCAAAAAAGTAGGGAACCTAGATCCTGAAATTCTCCCTTTTCTCTACTCTACGAGGATAACGGAAGTTTCTATTGAAGACTTGCTATTGGAATTCGCCCGTCACCTTAGAGTTAGGCAACAGGCATAACGTCATGCAAAAAGATCTAAGAACAACCAATTTGTATTGCGGGTGACTGTACATATATGTAAATTAGGGGACACCTTGATAGTGTAGTGGCTAACACAGTTGTATTGTGTTTAAGAGGTCCCGTGTTCGACCAGTGGCGGAGGAACATTGCATCGTGGTTTGGATTCTGCTTCAAACCGTACCTCAAAGGGGCCCGGGTTCGATACACAATGAAGGCACTTGTACAGTGGATTGGTTCCCACTTTAAACTGTAGGTCCAGTACCGATTAGGAGCCGCGGTGGTTTAGTCGGCAGGGCGTCTGACTGCCACGCGAGAGACACGGGTTTCTATTCCCGGGGAGGCTGATCTAAGGTAGGAATTTTACGGACTTGTCCCCGCATAAAGCTGTTCCGGTGCTCACCCAACCTTGTGTCGCCCCTGTCAACACATGCTTTTTCAAGCACAAAACTGTTCAATCTGTATTGTATTAATCTATGTTGGAATCTTTTCTTTAAAAATGTGTTATTGTTAATATAGCAATAGGTAATGAATTGTTTAACTTAAATCAGGAAAAATGTTGAAACTATGGAAATATAAAACAACTATGCAGTAACCATGGTAAATTGTAAACAAAATTATGATATAAAAGAACTAGACTTTTGTAAGCCTACGGGACATTCTCCTGGTTGCCGAAAGGCTCATGGTTCAGGGGACGTTGGGAATATCTTGCTTCAATCTTCGGATTAGCTGGTGTACTTGTACTCCATTTGGCAGATATTCCACAAACCCAACTCTGAATAAGGCGTTCTCCTGCATCATCAAAAAGACCATGGTTATAAACTTCGGTACAACTAATAGGTTTAGGCCTACAAGTTGTATCGGGTGAATTGTCTGTTTGAAAAGTGTTTGTATATCTTCGGAAGTTTAAGTAAATCTTCGAGTAAAATATCTTAATGATCTTTCATTTCAAACATACATAGGTGATAATTAAAAATAAATTCTGCACCACAGACCTGGCAAGGACTAGGTCCTACTAACCCTTAGAAGTCTTTGAGAAGTCCGATAAAGGGAGTTAAAGGCGGGCGGAGCGTGGTACGAATCACATCACCTATAAAATCGAGGAGGTCAAAGAGAGTGTAGGGCCCTACCTACACATCTCTCTACATATGTATGCATCATAGCATGATGCAAAGTGCACGGAGAACTTTATTTACCCTTTCCTCATCCGATTAGCTTGTCTGTACATAAGGTGGACTTAAAGCAAAAATTCAAACTATATCTGAGAAATCTATAGAGCCCAAGATATTCGAAAATCTATTTTTTTTCTTCTTCAGTTCAATGCTTTGTTTATTTGTCGGGAATTTTGCATCGTTTTCTACCTTTCCCGTTCATCAGGTGAGGATGAATGATGAAAAGGGTGATGCGACAAACACAATAATCAGATTCGAACCTGAGATGTTTAATTTCTAACCCGTTGCGTGACGGGGATCGACATGTAAACATTTGTACGATTTATTATGATATATCCGGTTGTTACAAGATGCTCTAGTTTCTGATTAAATCTTTTTTTTACAAATAAACTCTTCCGTAAACCTCTGCGTACAAGCATCACAGTCTCTAAAGGTTATCATTTGTATCTTCTCATGGCGGTAATTGGGAAACTGAAAACACTTGTGAATTTTCACAGCTCAATCAATAATACCCTGATTTCATTTTAGATCATAGAACGTAAGCAAGGCAGCATCCAAGTTCGAGCAATGAGACGGAATCCCGCAGTACAAGGTAGAGAAAGATAGATGCGAGAGAGAGAGAAGATGATTTGAGTACGTCCATCCCAGCATCCCTCCAGACGCAGTGTTTGCTTTTGTTTCCTAACAGAGGGCTCTGCTAACGTTAATCGTCCCCTGTCGAATTAAACATGAGGCAACAGATGCGGGCTGCATTTCTTAAGTAAACCAGACTTTTCCTTTGTCCGCGGGAAGGAGCCCTGCGCTGAATCCAAGCAGAACTCCGACAGCGGGAAGAGAGATCCCCTTTTTGACTATCAAAATGGGTGCTTTTCTTTCCTTCGCAATAAAAGGAGTTTCTTAAAATGAACCTTTCCCCTCTCTTCCAAGTTCCTTTTTGTAGTTACTGGGGTAAACTCTATGTACAGTAATGCATGGGCGAGCAGAAATATTAGGGGTGGGGTGGGGTAAAAATAATAAGTTATGTTTTGCAGTGGAACATGCCTGTCCTTTTATCACCGGAAAATAAGTTCTAAGAAGTGGAGAGGAAAAGAAGAGAGCCATTAAAGAAATTAAAGGGAGACATAAAAGAAGCTAGCTATCTTAAGAAAGAGATGTAAAAATGCGAGAGTGGGGGTAGGTTAATCAATAATAAAATGCATGATCTAATTTTCGTCTGATATTATTGGAATAATTAAACAAAGAAGACTTCGATAGCTTAGTTCATAGAGCATCTGCCGACCACGCGGAAGACCCTGGTTCGAATTCCGGGGCAGGTGAATTTTTCCAGTCATCTACCTGTTTCTGCACGGTTTTGAGGTCCACCCAGCCTCATATAAATGGGTACCCAGGGGCAACTCTGGGCGGTAAAGACGGCCACCAGGCGTGTTGCTGATCACATCATCTTTACTATGGCCGACATCAAGAATATGCCTTTACATCACCCCATATGCCTTCAGTGCATGTGTGGAAAGGGTTACCATTTGCTACATTTCGGTGACAGACTATGTAACATGCATGGGAAATGATAATAGGCTGTCCTTGTTGGGACACGTAATGGTGAAAAGGATATAGAGCATAGACGTAGCTAGCCTATATATTTGGGTGTGCACAAAGAAAAAAATAAGGTCTTGTACCTTTTTAATAGCATATTTTGCAACACAATCACTTGTATCTTTAACTGCACTGATGTTTGTAAAGGAATATAAATTCACTAAATGGCAGTGTTGAAAATTTCTGAATATATGTAGTAGTAAAAATTCAAAATGCATAGAAATTACACACACACAAATGTTCATAAATGTTACAAACAAATACATCAAAATACACGTCATCTATAACGAGAGACGTCTGTCAAAAGGTACAATGTTCTTAAACTCATCAATAACTTCATTTACATCAATAGACGAAGCTTTTTCCTGTTCCACAAATAGCAAGAGCAGGGCTTCCAATCTATCCTGCTTCTGAGTTGCTCTTAATTTAGTTTTAACTTGGGTAAGCTTGGAGAAAGCTCTCTCTCACACATGCAGCTTGTGACAGGTATAGAAGAAGGGCGCTGCAGTACAGAGTAGAATGCATATATCTCCAATGACATCGTTTCATCAGCGATAATGCACACGTTTGTACCAAGTAATGAGATTTTCAACTTCTTACAAACTGCCGCTTATTTTCTCTCTTATTGAAATAGCAGCCCATTAGGGTGTACCTACGCACACCCGGCACATCCCGTAGCTAGGGCTAAGATATAGAGAGGCCCAGAAGAAAATCGAATGAGATCTTAAAATGTACCAGAAGGAAATGAGTAACAGTATTCAAGAGTGGATTGATGATGTGGAGAATAGAGGGATATGAAATTTTTGTGTTGCTACGGCGATTAACCCATGACGTTTGGATTTGATATAGGTGAATTAGATATTTTACGTACCTTTTCCGCTACGTTTAGCTAAATGCGACGATGAGTATTATGTTGATGTTTTGAAATTGATGAAGGAACACTCACAAGGAAGAGCCATTCCCATTTCGAACCCGCGACCCCTGGAGCAGTAGCACGTTGTGATAACCTTTCCCCAGTAGAGGTCGGCTATGGGTATAGGAGCGCCAGAGAGTTGGTTATTAAGTTAGAGAAGGGGAAAGAGAATGAGGTAGACTTGATGAGGAAGATAAAATGTAGAAAAAACAATAATGACCGAGAGAGAGAGAGAGAGAGAGAGAGAGAGAGAATGAATGAATGTACATAAATACATTGGGAACTATATGGTACGTCTGCACATCTGATTATTGTTCCAATAATCCACTCCACGATGTACAATAACCGGCAATGAAAATGCAACTCGCAGATCCTGAAATAAGTACTCGCTTTCTTTCTGTGCGTTATGTGTGTTGCCTAACTCTACGGTGATGGCAGAACTTGCTATGGAAAATTTACTGTTCAATGATAACACCATTAAGCCTTGTTTCCATGATATGAAAAACTCAATATGCAGGCAGAAATTTATTTTATTAAAAACATAAAACTAAATGTAACGTTTCAACCTTCTAGCAAGGTCGTTTTCAGACTCTGCACCAAGTACAAATGTAACAAGGTACAAAACAGGACGATATATATATATAAACAAAAATTACTCCCCTCCAGACTATTAGAAAGTAGTTCTGGAACAATCTAGCAGGTGGCTTTCCCTTGTCAACTGTACTTTCACCTGAAAGGCCAAAACTTTTCTTTCATCTGGAATGTGGTTGGACTCTTTATTTCACGCTCTTTTTCCTTCATTCTTATTCCTTCTTCTCTCCTCTTTCGCTCTTGTCCTTTCCACTCTTTGTAACACCTTCTTCCATTCTAGGTTTATCTTCAGTTCCCAATTCTAGGTCATTGTGTCTTCTTCACCTTTCTGCTCTATTTCCTTGTCCTCCTTCCATTTTCTCTTCTCTTCTCCCTTAATTAGTATTCTCTCTTAATATTGTTTATGTTTTAAATAAAATAAATTTCTGCCTTTATCAGCATATTGATTGATTGATTTAGTTTATTTTACTTCGCGTTTTGTGCCTCTTGGCTAATTTGCGAAGATGGGGATGAGTGATGAAATGATGAAATTGATGAATGGACATTCACAAACAACCAAGCCCGACCGGGATTCGAACCCGGGACCCTTGAAGTCGCAGCGCGATGTGCTAACCACTCGGCCTCAGGATCGGGCAGCATATTGAGTTTTTCTTACTGTTCAAGTTCGCCCATCGCCGCAGAGTTATGCAACACACATCACTCATTACAGGAAGCGAAGTCAGCATGTACCTGCTCAATTTGTATTGTCAGCGACCGTACTTTGGCGATTTATTTTCCTCCAATCATGTGACCCCGGTATTTCCCCCACTAGCAACAACTCGAAGCAGTTGACGATGGGAAAGGCGCAGGTGGTGATTTACCACGAGAGTGAATCCCCGTATATTGTTTTGTCTTTACGCTGGCTTTCCATGCATTTATGTATGCCCAAACTCATTCAACAGCCATTTTTTTAAGTGACCACTTTTTGTTTGCTTTTAATTTCCATACGCGTTCGGCTAATGTTGCAAACGAATACCCCGTCGTTCTTGTTGCGCTGTTGTATCAAATGTATAATGTACTCCTGAAGAACTATTTATTTGTTTAACGGCAGCGATGTATGTTCCGTGACGTACTCGAGAATTGAATGCATGTGTTTTGGGGCCTGTGTTCAAAGGGGAGAGGTTGATGAGGTAATATCAACCTCATTTAACCGACGTTTCCTGAAGCGTAGGAATACAGGATACAGTAAATGATGATAAAATATAACGCTTAATACTAAGAAAACAGTTCGCGTATTCTCTGAAATCTCTCTGCACGTTTTCTGTGTGAGGAGCAAAAGTGTTTCATTCTGTTCGACAACTAACATCCCTTACACAATCTTGAGATGTGTGTGTAAACCACTCAACTACAAATATACTCCCCAAAATTTACAAACATCAAAATTTCTGCTGGGAAATTTAACGAACTTTTAACCCCCCAACAAAATAATTCAAACAAACTTTCTATTGAAACGTAAAAACCGAACAAAATACATTTTAGTATTTTAGTATTTACACTTATTTTTCTATTATAAATGTCGTCGCCTTGTAATCAAGGGGTCGAGGGTACGATTCCCGACGAAGGATCATAGTGGTTCTGATCCCATGATAAACTGTAGGTCTAGTCACCATTAGCTTATCTGTGCATAAGGTGGACTTAAAGCAAGAATTCAAAATCAAAATCATTATCACTGTCATAGACTTTGCTCTCCTGATTTTTTTAACATCCATCCTTCCTCACGATTTTTACTTTACCGACAGTATTTCTTCGCTTCTGTGACAACTAGGTCTCTTGTAAGGCCGTTAGTATACATAAATTTTCATCATAATCATAAAATATAGCTTAAGTTCATTAAAATAGCAATCCAAGTAAAAATATTTACATGAACAAATTGTCCCGTAGTGGAATAACGATTCAGCATAACTGTCTATAAAACAACACTACGTGAGAATTTGTTCCTACTATCTAATATATAAAAATGGATGTATGTGTGTATGTTTGTTCCGGCATAACTCTCGAATGCCTGTAGCAATTTCAACCAAACTTGGAACACGCTTGCAATCTCGAAAGAAATACTGTGGGGGTAAGACACCCCTGGCACCCCTAGGGGCGGGGCTGGGAGGTGTGACATGTAATAATCGAAAACGACCGATATTAGTGTGGAATCCATAGTCTTCGGGGTCGCTCAGATGAATAGTGACACTCCTTATGCCGTTCTACTTCAAGTTCATCACCTATGGGGAAGGGGTAAGAGGGGGTGAAAATTAATGTACAAAATGACCAAGATTAGTGTCGAATCCATAGTTTTTGGAGTCGCTAAGCTAATTGGTGACATTCACGATGACCAATCTTGACTTAAAATCTGGAATGAAATACTGTGGGGCTAGGACACCCCTTGCACAGCTAGAGGTGGGTGTCGAAAGGGGGTGACATGTAAAAATAATCGAAAATGACCGATCTTAATGTGGAATCCACAGTTTTCGGGGTCGCTAAGATTAATAGTGACTCTCCATGCCGTTCAACTCCAAGACACCCCTTAGGGGTGGAGGTGGGAAGGAGGTGACATGTAAAAATAAAAACGACCAATATTAGTCGGGAATCCATAGTTTTCGGGGTCGATAAGATGAATAGGGACACTCCCAATGCCGTTCAACTCCAAGACACCTCTGGCACTCCTAGGGGTGGGGGTGGGAAGGGGTGACATGTAAAACGACCGACATTAGTGTGCAATCCATAGTTTTCGGGGTACGCAATGATGAATAGTGACACTTCCAAATGCCGTTCAATTTATTTATTCCTGCTCTTGGAGGTGGAACTAAAAATGTTGTTCATAAATTGTTATTCAATTTATATTATAGTGAATTTGTAAAAGATATTACTTCATAATTTGTATACTGTACTTATACTTTAAAATACCTATAAATAAAATTAGTTACATTTTACGCTATAGGCAGAATCCATTAAACACCCGGTCAACGCCGGGTAGTAGTCAGTAGCAGTATAGCTAGTCAGAAATAAAGGAGAAACGAACTACTTACATCACCAATACCAGGGTGCTCCACTATACAACTCACAAATTAAACCTGAAGAAATACTTACTATGGAAACAATAGTGTTTGACTAAGGCTTTGTTGTAATAAAGATAAACAAGGTATTGTTGTTGGTATCATGTATGTATTAACAGTACAATATTAGTCTCTATTTTAAGCATGTATATTAATCTACACGTTAACTTTCATATTGTAGCAGTGATTTGTAGAAGGTGTAACATAAAATCTCAATTACAATATGCAATACAAAATGTCAATTGCAATATGTATTCTCCGCTTGGATAAAGGCTATGTTGCGCAGTGGATGTGCGTCAGCGACGACCATCGACGTAAGTGCGCATGCGCTAGCTGGACGAGTTCAATCGTAGGAAGGGAGTGGAGGTTGTAAGTGGAACGCATACGGGGAAGCAAGTTCCTTGAAAATAATCTGCAGCTGACAGAACACTGAGATTTCAAGCATAGTAAAGTCACTGCAGTAAAGACCCAGATAATAAACAACAGAAAGAATTCAAGCGAAATACTGTTCAAACCCACAATGTAGTTTCGCAGGTGTTTGTACCAGTTTCCTCCTGTTTTGGATTGTTCCTCTCGTCCTAGGCTTGTCATCTGCGGTAGAAACGTAAGAACAGCCTTCCAGACCGAATAAGGAGTGTTCAATGAAGGCGTTTCTGTTCTGCAAGAAGCGTGAATTGATGAATTGGAAATTGAAATTGTTGTTTTGCAAGGACCTGAGCGGAAGGTTAAACAAAATGAAATAAGTTGAAGAAAATACAAAGATTTTGACAGCATTTGCTTTGTACTATAATTATCTTTAAAATATTACTGCTCTGCTCTTCGACAAGTTAAATAGATTAGTAAGTAATCCATCTTATAATCTACTACATACCAATCAGAGGTTGTATCGATCATGTTTAAATCTCGAGATCAGAGTTCATAATACCTTTTCCATAGAGTTCTTTTTTAATTACCAAAAAGAGCTTGCCGACTTTCTTTTTTTAAAAAAATACTAATTGCTAATTACAGATTAGAATTGATAACTACTTTGATTGACGGACTGTACAGGACAGACCGTCCGGGAGAATCAAGTTATCTCGACTCATGTTAATTAATGGAAATTTGTCTTAATTTTCTTTCTCGTCTTAGATTCAATTACTTTTCTGTTCCTTCTCAATTGGGATATTACTTATATCAGGTACATGATCGTAGTGTACTTGTCGGTAGGGTGTCTGACTGTCACGCGGAAGAACCAAGTTCAAGCGCGCTTAGGGGATCGAAAAGTTTAGTTTGTCCCTGCATAAATCCCCTCCGCGGTCCATCCATCCTCGACAAAATGAGAGACCCTGGGGTAAAGCCGGCGGAAGCGTGGTGCTGATCACATCACCCACAAATGGCTGGGATTGCGAATACCCCCACTAATTTTGTCAAACTTTGTTTTAAGCACACTTTATGCTCCGATTGGCTAATAGGGACTGGACCTATATTTCAAAGTTGGATATTAGTTCTGCCTCCACCGTTGATCGAACCCGGAATCTCTTGATTACAAGCCACTCCGTCATCGGGAAGTCCATACATCTGTTTTGTGTTGCAAATATCTACACAACTTCTCTATAAGAATCAGATAAAAATGTAGAGCTTTTTTTGAAATGACTAAAGACTTTTGGAAAACATTGTAGCAGAGAGAAGTTTAATGTACACTCACCGGCAAAAAATGGACACACAGATTCTGAAATACTGGCTTCCCTGTAATGCGTTACGTGGGTTGCATAACTTTCCGTCGACAGCAGGACTTCCTATTGAAAAGTTGCTACTGAAGTCTGCTCTTCTCCGTAAAGGTAAGAAACACGCATAGCGAATTGCAGGGAAGCTAGTATTATAGGATGTAGGTGACCCATTTTTTGCCGTTGACCGTACATCCGCTTCTTAGCTCCATGACTTGAACCAGTCTCTACTTGTTTCAGGTTAAAAAAAAATCGGTAGTTTTTATTTTGTGTGGGCATCTTTCAGCTGCAATGTGCAGGAGGATAAGGGAAAACGAAATGAGAAATTCGGGGGGCAGTGTGAGCAGATCGTATCGGACCGGAATAACAACGACACCGGAAAGTCTCTTCAAGACAGGGAAGAGTAATGTCGCATCCTTTGCGGGATTCGGACCACGTAGGACCGGGAAGAAAATAGTCGTCAGATGATGACAGGTTCCCTGATGCTTGAGTGTCCCGAGTCCTTTCCCCGCAGATGCGTGCGAGATGCGTATGTGTGTGTGTGCGACGACAATTTAAGCTAAATTCCTCGTCTCTCTCTCCCTCGGTACCGTCGTCTAGAGCTCTTGTAAAGTTTTCGTAAAGTTGGTTTGGGCCATTACCATGCACAATTACGAGGCAAGGCTTTGAAGTCGCTCTCCAGTACGGAAGATGCTGGGAAGGGATGAAAAAGGGTGGAGATGCTGGTCGGAGAAAGAGCAAGGAAAGAGGAGGGAGATGAGGAGCAAAGGATGCTGGGTGTTTCCGAGGAGCTGGTTCTCTGCTATTCGTTTGCTCTGAGGAGGCATTCAGCTATAAATGGTGTCGAGGTGTGCATCATTCATCTTTATGCGGACGTGATGTTTTAATGATGCCCTGACAAGGCTGCGTATTGAACAAAAATCCTGTAAAGTCCTGTAATCACAGATATGATGCAAACCTGCAAATGCATGAGTTTTCTTCATAAATGTTCTCGGGTAATACGATAAATTCCCAAGAGTTTTACAATATTTTCGTCTCGTCTCCCTACATTTGGCAACCATAGTCCATTCCTTTTCAGTGCTTCTTTAACCTTCTCCAAATTCTGTCATATATTTTATACCGCTTCAACGATTTTATTTCATTTTATAATCCTTTTTAAGCTGCGTCCTTGGTCCGAACAACCCTTCGACAGACAAGTCCTCCCAAGCGAATCAAGTCGCTGTTTTCTAACTTTCGTGACCGGAGTCCGCTACTTCTTATTTTCAAGTAGCTCCCCAGTGTTCTGGGTAAACAACAAATGTTTGTTGGATCCTACCAGGAATCGAACCCTGGACCACTCGCACTGAATTGGAGATCGCTAATCATTAGGCTAAGCTGGAGGACCCATTACATTTTTGAATTGTTAATATTTCATTTTGATATCTCAGTTCTGAAGTGTTTCCAACAATGAAGGTTGCTTGCCTATACGTTATTATAATTTTTAAGTAATCGTTGGTATGGTGTCCAAGGGAATCAGTAATGATTTTCGTCCTGGACCAGAATTACAGATTATAATCCTTCCTCTCGAGATTGTCCTAGGTAAGAAGCACAGTGCTGCAAGGGAAATATTTGTGGTGTGTGTGTTTGTATTATTTACCTTCGTTTTTCCGTTACGTTTGTCTAATCGCAGCGCTGAGGATGATTAGAAGTTGATGAAAGGACACTCACATTCAACATCCATGCTCAGACTGGGATCCGAACTTGGGAACGTCTGGGTAGAGATATAAAGTCAACCATTCAAAGATCTCGGCCATTTAATCGGTATATGAGTGAATTAGAAGCATGGACATGTTGTACTTCCGAAAGCTGTCCTACTGTGGCCTAGCGTAATGGCTCCGCAACCAGAGACGTGCGTTCGAGTTCTAACCATATTTTGATTCATAATTATCGTCTAGAGTCGGGTTGGTTCAGCCTGGCACGTTAGAGATTCGGGTTAGATTCCGGCAGTGGGTGATCTTGTCCCTCTGGGGTTTACCCAGCCTGTTGGTCACATCACCTTCCCTTACATGTCTTCGGGTCACGGTGATATGAGTGGGGAACAGGATCTTTACCTGTATCTACTTATCGTCGCGTTTAGCTTTAATGGAAGAAAGGTCCGCTAAAGTTACAGAAATGTCAGCTAAAGCAGGGAAATAATGGATCGAAGGGCAATTCAGTCTAGATGTAGTAACAGGGTATCTAATCTACCAGTCAAGAAATTGCGGTCACGAAATTTTGCTATTTTGTTTACAATGTATTGAATTTACATTGTTATACGATACAGTTGAAGATTTGAAAGTCTGAAATTATTTGAGTTGTGGTTAACATTTGTTCACTTTGTATCTTACGAATTACGTGGGCATTCTCCATCTAGAATGAAGTCTGAAGCATTAATTTTTACATGCATTAATAATAATTAAAGTAAATAATAATAAACTCTTGTTAAAGTGCAGTTTCAGTTTTCATCTAACTGGCCTTGTGGTAAGGGGGGGGGTTCATTTAATAAAGATATATACTTTCTTAATTTCCAAATATGCATCAGAAGGGAGTGGTTAAATAAACGTTAATAACAAGGAAACAAATACCAAGAAGAAGGAATGAAAGTTCAAGAATATTTTAATATACACCCTGAGTATCAATATATTTTAATATACACCCTCTTGTCAAATGATGCTCTTCAGTAGCAATTCGTCCCACCTCCACGTATTCCTGAGTATTTTTCTGAACAAAAGCCATTCGACTTTCAGCGAATGCTCATTTGAGCCGTTCGTAAAATTGAAGACGTTGGCAAATAATCGAAGCTGCTAGGACGTTCTTCAACGGTACAAAAATATCTTGACATACGTACATCTCCCAAGGAATGTTTGTGACCTGGTCGCTTGTTTATTTTGCCCTACAAGCAAACGTCAGAAGAATGGAGTTTCTCAGTTAATTAAAAGTGATGGTCAGATTTCAAGGACGTGCAGCCTCTCCCCGAGTGGATACCTGGTTCGCGGAATGCGTTTTCCAGCCACTGAGAGAGGGAAAAAAAATACTTGCCTAAGTGGACAAAGACAGAGAAATTGTACACCTGCTTACGTGTTTTGTCATATATTCTACCGGTATTAGCGTTTACCAGAATCTAAATCATATACGTGTACACACTCCTAACTATACTCTGTCCCAAGTATTTCTGGAGCAGCCGAACGAAAGCAAGTCTCTGCGCAAGTAGTGACGCGAGACGGCTCCACCAATGAACATGTGAGAGGAACGAGATTCATGAGGGGATTGAAAGCGACTGCAGTTACCAGCCTTCCAAGCAGCGTGTACTGCTTCGCTCTGCCCACTCGATTCCCCCTTTCTCTACCGCTATGCGCGGCCTTGTTCCAGAGATAGCTGAGATAGAGTATACTTAGTTTTTCATGAGATCGAGGCGTACAATTGCGTGTTGAATATGTTTTAAGAGGTTAAAACTCATATAAATAACCACAGTTACCGCATGAACTATAAGACGTTTATCGTAGTACCAACAGGTGGCAGCATAGGTGACATATTGTGTAATACAGAGTTATCTAAAACTCCCATAGCTATTAACTCCGATCATCCCATTCAAAAATACTGTAAAATACATTTTGACCTCCTATTTTATAAATTCAAACAGAATTTAATTTTTTTTGTCCAGTATACGAACAGATGAAAAGAAATGCATATAAATATTTGCACAAGTTATATTTGAAATAAGTCACAAGGATTATATAAAAATGAAACAGTTTTTTAAGTGGTCCTTCTAATGTTAACTTTGCCTGACACATACGTATTGCTCATTTCAGATCTGTTTCCACCTTCGTGCGGAAAGCAAA
Organism: Lepisma saccharinum; assembly: GCF_977018435.1. Taxonomy (NCBI): domain Eukaryota; kingdom Metazoa; phylum Arthropoda; class Insecta; order Zygentoma; family Lepismatidae; genus Lepisma; species Lepisma saccharinum. The sequence continues at coordinate 50,810,112 of NC_139237.1, read as the reverse complement.
GATTTGGGTAACTTACTATTGTCATCACTATTATTTTTTTTAATGAAGAGGATTATTTTACAAGTATACATGGCTTTATCTAAAGATGTTATTTACTTCTCGTACATATATTACTTTAGGTTCTAATATTATTGAACAGTGGCGTACCTAGTGGATGGGAACTAGGAGGAGTTTTAACTTTAACACCCCGTTGGTAAAAACCGCCACTAAGGTTCAGCTGGTTATTTTGATTGATTTATTTTACTTAGCTTTTCTTCAACTTTTGGCCAATCGAGAAGATGAGGATGAGTAATGACATAATGAAACTGACGAAATAACACTCACAAAGAACACCCATGCCGGGATTCGAACCCGGGACTTCTGCGCTATCTACTCCGACACGGAAACAGACCAGAACTGAGCCTGTTTGAACATGAATTGCACATAAAACATGTCTTACGACTGTATGCAAGCAACAGAGGAAACAGTTTTGAAAAGTAACCTTTTACAAAAAAAAGTTTTTCGTTCGAATTTATTTCTTAGAACTATTTTCCTCGGACACGTCTCCACAAATGTTATCCCTATCTCTCTTCTTTCATTGAGTTTTCTTTGTAGCAGCTGCTCCGATAGAAAACCCATCAAAAAAGAGAAACTCTTAATTTTCCTTGCATTTCTCATCGGTACATCGAAGAAGATGGAAAGAGGAAAGGGACAAAAAGAAGATGAGCCGAAAAACAAGGACGCACGGTTGTAATTAAAGAGAAGTATCGGTCCACTGCTTCTTTTCCATCTTCCGCCACAAAGGGCGCCTCTCGTTAATCTATTTACAGAATCTTTTCTTAGAACATTGTGGAAATGTTTATCGATTTCCCTCCATCCTCGTCTCATCCTCTCCCCACTCCACTTTTTTTTCTCGCAACGGAGAAATTAAAATCCCGAAAGGATCTTGTCTCTAGTCACGTGACAGTTCAAAATTTCCGAATTGCCTTCCAAAGGGGCTTTTTTTCCTTTCTCGTTTTTTATAGATCGTCTTTGAAAATAATAAAAGGTTATGCTTTGTTTAGAAACTTAGGATGTGAAGGAAGATGAGGATAAATTCGGGATATCGTCCTTTTTCGTTTCCTGAAAGAGAGAATTGTTTCGTTTCCCTTGTAACCTTCTGGTCATGAAAAAGCTTGCATTGCAAAATTAGTGAGCAATGAAGGAAAACAGCGTTTCACTCAGTGGCGTTAGGACGGGAATCACAGGGGTACGTTGAACACCCAATTTGTGGTTGGTAGTACATTAGTTCCCTAAATCTTTTGATCTAAATGCCATTGTACCTTCCAAATAATTTGACAGACGGTACGATGCTACCATCAGGACTTGCGTGCATAACAAGAATAGTTGTGTAGAATATGATAAGGAATTCCTTTGCTTTGGAGAGTACAACGTCAGCTAATACAGGAACCTGAACGTCATATAGCTGCACCGTAATTGACTACTATCTTAGTAAAGCGAGGAGCTGATACAGGTAAACTTTATAGAGCTGCCTGCAGATGGCAGAGTTGAGCAGCAGTAGGGAGAGATTCAAGATGCTTCCCTTCAAAGAATCTTGTTTTTAGTAGTTAAAGGCCACATTTGCCAACATTATATCACTATCCAAAAGAAACAAAAATACACAACCTGTTATACTGCAGAATGATATAGTCAGATTATTTTAAGAACATCTCTAGCTTATAAGTCATAACAAGAAAACGGATTTCGAAGTGCAGCTGGTAACTTTCCAAATATAGCTGTTTACTAACCGATTGTTTGAGATATGTATTTTAGGGCCTAAAATCAAGTAAAATGAACACGCTTTATTGCACCTTTTTTTTGAATTTAGCACTTTTATCCTTTTCTTACTCCTCTTTGATGATTCAGCACTTTTTAGTCCTTCCTTTTATTTCATGTTTTGTTAAAAAATTGGACAGAAACATAAATGATTTTCACTCTTCAGGAGCAGCCACATAAAACCCTATTGTCTCATTTTGTAGAGCCGAACAAGAGCAATAAAATGATATAATATAATCATTGCAGCCCCAATAATTCCCAAGATAATGTAGCAAAACCCGCGAGAGAAAACCCAAACTTCAACAAAACCTATTCGGCAGAACCACAGATCTCTATGCGGTCCGCGCGCATTATATACAGAAGTTGCAGAAAAAGAGAGCATTGAATAAATGTATTTTAGCAGCACCTTTTTAAAAACATTTTCTGAACATTTTTTCCCCTTTCCAGACCATAATTTTGCACCTTAAAACCCCTTCCCTAGTCATAACACAATCAACAGGCAACATCGTGTTTGACGTCAGTGCGGAATGCCTTCGTTGTTAGGTAAGGCTTCTTAGGTTTAGTTCTCTTAACATACATAATACATTTTTGGTCAAGCCCAGATAAAATGGCAGTGTATTTATGGTAAGTGAACTTCGGTGGCAAGATGGAAGCTAGGCCAATAACGGACTGTCGTTGTAAGTGGGGCTTTGTTCAGTTTAAAATTAGTAAACATACCTGAATTAGCCCTGTCTAGTTCGTTGCACTTTGTGACTCTCTCTGCATTCGCACGTCTAGTTGGCTACATGGTTCAGCACCGACTAGCCTACTTTGTTGATTTGGTTTCAAGTATGTATTTGGTGTCTGCACCACTTGCACCAGGTGCCTGCAGTCTCGTATCACTCCTTGGTTTCGTGTTGAAGCCAGTGGGTGGAGCTTATGGTCTGAGTAAGATGGCCGCATGCTGCCGCCCGCATCTACTTCAACAAATGACTTCACAGACAGAAGAACATCGCATCGGCTGCTGCAAGCGCATGCAGGCTGGAAGGAGCTTGGAAGTAGGCTCCAACTATAAACGAAAACTCAAGGTCTACTTTACACTTAAATACTACAAAACAAACTATTACTAGCTTTATTTGCTTCTGGAATATTATTCCGTCAGGTTTCCTGTCGCTTCTGTTAGTACATCCGTGTGTTGAGCAGGCACCATTGCTTCCTAAATCTTATTCAAAAGTACACAAAATTACATGCTTTCTTAAGGCGCCTTCGAGTGTTTTGGTCTGACTTCTCCGGGTCTGTCACGTGACCCGGCTTCAGAAAAATCGCGCGATGCTTGCTCCTCCTCCTTCTTAGCTCCATGGTTTGCATTACCTTCTGGATCGGTGTGGTGTATGATCACGTGGTGCGTATTAACTAATCAAATGAACGTTTGAAGCAGCATACAGGCATTTGTTGAATCATCTGAACTTTAACACCGCTATCCGTCTACTTCGATGCATTCCATTTCTTTGCACCAGCCTGACACGCGTAATTACAAACCCTATAGTACTGCAGAACCTCCAGCGATATTTGGCTACTGATTGGCTGCCATTCCGGAAGTTGATGCAGCGTTCCTTCAAGTGAACGCTAGATGGCAGGGTTCAAATTAACAGTGTAGATTTCAGATATCCATCCCAACAAGATAAGAAACCCATTTACACTAAGGGTATTTTTTTAGCAAAATTATTTAAATTAATGTTTTAGAAGACAGCAATCAGAACTTTTCTTCAAGTGAATGATTTTTCTATTTAAAGTCACATCAGTGCAAACATTGTAACTACGAATGACTATTGAGAAAATTATGTATATCCAACGTATAGCATTTTAAACATTATATTTTATTATATAAACGTATATTTCTTAACATAATTTCGACAATCTGTTGACAAACTTTATTACAATATAATCACAAGTCTTATTTTTCCATACTTTTTGCAGTAAATGAAGAAACAAGGAACAATGGACACGGAACATAAACACTTCCGGTGCACACAGCCAATAAGAAAGTGTTATATACCTCTGGTTCTGCAGCACTGGGGGGTTTGTAAATACTCGACCGGGATACAGCGAACTGCACGGTGCTATTATATCTTACGTACAGTTACCAGCAATAAAATTATGACACTTATTCTTAAATACTCGCTACCTTGCATGGTTTTAGGCGTGTTGCCTAACTTTATGCCGATGATCGGCATAGTGTCTAGCAACACACACGACGCATTGTGGGAAACGAGTATTTCAGCATATATATATATATATATATATATATATATATATATATATATATATATATATATATATCAGTTCTATTACCGGTGACTGTACATATCGTAAAGGGTTCAAGACGGGGAATAGCTTTGTTAACAATCTATCTTCCTAATTAGCGCTGTGGCAGCCCAGAACCTCTTAATTACGCAGCGCTATTAGCGATAATTGTCCTGTTCTTGCTTCGTCTTAAGGAAACGCTGGACTCAGCTGTTCTGGAAAAGAATGGAAACCTGGAGTATTGCTGGAATGGCCGAGGCGATAACAGTCAGCAGTAAACAACTTCGAATTCGAGAAATTTTGCTGAGACCGATAAATACGAAATCTGTGACTTTGCAGACGAGTCCAGTTCGCTAATTCCCTCGACTAAGAACTCCGTGTTTACTTCTCTACCGAGACCAAAATTCTGTTTTTTTCCCTACTACCCTCACCTTCCTCCCCCTTGTTGCCACCCCCTTGCTCTGCCTTTCCCCCTGAATAGCCGGTGATTACATTGGGGGGGGGGGGGGGCAAAATTGATCAAGAACAAACACGCCAAATGAACATCGAAAATTGCTTTGTCTGTTTGTTAGTGTGTCGGCTGCAGCGGACGAGGTGCATTCTGGGACGTTGTCAAGCGTGTTGATTTTGTCGCCAGCGGTGGCGAAAAACAACACCGCAGTTGGTGGGGACGTACAAGGGTTGAAACTAATATTGAATGCAGATTACTAAAGTTTCCAACCCCTCGGTTCGGTACAGAACTCTATAGTATGCCCTTTAACAAATGTCATCTGTGCCGCTAATACATTCTTCATACTCATGATATAGTAACAAGACATTTTTTAAATCAGTTCGCCATACTTCTTTACCGGAAGAATTTCTTAAGAATCAAGGCATTGTAGTCACCATTTTCATACATTGTAACCGCATTTACATTTTTGTATATCAATTATAATTATTGTATATTAATGAACATAATAAATCTTAATGCCTAAGTTCTCGACTAATCAGCACTTATTTAAAATTTGACATAACAATTTACTAACCGTTAACTAAACTAATTCGACTTACACTATGTCCAATCACAACTACTTGAACTAACCTGAAACAGCATTGGTCACTTTTTCGAACACCTGACACACGAGATTAAATACGTGGCCTGTTCAAAAAAGACCGGACTTTTGCAATACAAACTTTATTACCGCAACTACAATATTACACATGCTTGTCCCGTTCTAATTACTCCCCCATGCTTGCAATGCAGTGTTCCCATCGTTTCTGCCAATGTTCGGACGCCTCCTGAAATGCGTTTTCGGGGATAACTCTCATGTGTGTTGTTGCGTTCTGCTTAATTTCGTCTACACTTGCAAAATGACATCCTTTCACGGTTAGTTTCAACTAGGGAAAAAAGTCCGCAGGGACCAAGTCTGAAGAGTAAGGTGGGCAGAAAACGACGGTTATCACATGAGCAGTCAAAAAGTGGCCGACAAGCAGTGATGTGTGACTTGGCGCGTTGTCATGGTGCAACACCCAACTTTTTTTTTTTTCACAGCTAGGCCTTTCTCTGCGTACAGCATCCCTCAAAATTGTGACATGACCCGATCCTGATGTCGACTTCCTCAGCAACCTCTCTGACAGTCAAACGACGATTTGCACGAATGATGGACCGAACAGCATCGATGTGTTTATCGTTTGTTGACGCCGAAGGTCGTCCCGATCTTGAATCTTCCTCGATCGCTGTTCTGCCTTCTTTGAAACGCTGAAATCACTCATGACACTGCAATCGGCTCACACAGTTCGTCCAAAAGGCTTGCTGAAGCATTTGCCAAGTTTAAAGCAAATTTTCACACAAACGCGCTTCTCCGCCTTGTCCTTCATCTTGACTTTTCTGAAGTGAACGCGACGAGAGACGTATTTACTTTGGTGTCTCTAACCGGGCTACTGGTGAGCGTAGCGTGATGCGGCAAGCGACAGTGTGTTTATGAAGGTGACCGCTAGAGACTGCCACTTTGGAACTCACTACGAACAATGGTTCGCGCGCTATGACAAAAGTCCACTCATTTTTTGAACAGACCACGTACTACTTGTAAAAACCTCCTCTTGTCAAAAATACTTTCATGGCATGCGGCACTGTAGAGCACGCACATGTAATATCGATTTTACAAAAATGTTCTCTTAGTCTTAACACATGGTCACAAGCTTACGCTGAGATGCAAGTGTTACAACTCTATATAATTGAGTAGCTGGACATCTTGGATTAAATGTATAATGTTCTTGGAATATTATGACGGCAATTCTAGTACATTACGCATTACATTTCTGGTTCCTCAGAGATTGTTGTTGTTTGCACATTAATATGTGCATGTATTCTAATCCAAAATTGTATTATTGTATTATTTGGCTTGCGAAATTTTGACAACAATTTTAAAGAAAGATTCTTAATTTTTTCATCCAGTGTTTCTTTTAAAGTGCGAAGTATTTAGATCGAATATATATTAGTGGAAGCAGAGTTTAGCACTAAACGAACGATACTATATGCTGTAGTGAGGCTATTTATGGTGGTGTATCATAGGTTCTGTTTTTTACTCTACGTCACCTGTCAGTTGGAAGTATAAATGCTCCTGTTGAAACAATGTACAGTGGGATCCATGAGAATTACCGTGCAAATTGTCCATCACCATGTTCGTGCACTTTATTTGAGCCACTAAGAGCTTCAAGAATTAAAAGAAAACTCAAAATAATCTGTAGATAACTTCTTCACCAGCATACATAGAAATCCATCGCTTAAAAACACACAGGATGTACGAAAAAAATTAATGAAAATAGTCATGGACAATTTGCAGTGTAATACTAATGGATCCCACTGTACAAGGAATACAATTCCACCCTCTGACTCGTTCTGATAGTGGACCTTTTAAATCTCATTGTCCGCCACTGAGCGAATATTTTTTTCCATCCTAAAAGCCGTAGAAACGTAGTGCATACAACTTAATGTATGAGATGCAAGGACGTTAACTCACATGGAAAGCTTATATGCTCGAGAACGGTACAGTTAAGGATTAGCAAGCTTCTGTTGTGGGGACGACTGGCCTTTATATTTAGCTGCCGACAGGTGAATTGATTCAGCCCTGCGTTTTGCTCGCACGTGTAGTTTTCGTAACACGATAGTTCAAGCGAGCGACGATGTGCTGGTCTTTCTCACGCACTTGAATTCGCATCGTTTGAGCACTCCATTATAGTGAGAGCTGACAACAAAAACACCAGGCGGCAGCACTCGTAGCTGATATTCTCAGGTGGCAGATAGGAAGCGACTCCTGGTGGAATGTAAAGTACTCATTTCGAAACAATTTCTACAACCACAACATGCACCACCGATATTTTGTGGCTGTAACGTTTGAGTGCTAGAATTTTAAAAATATGTTAGAATCACAATTCCACCCATAGTCTGTGGCTTGGAAGTATAATTTCTGCTATTTCAAAGAATGTTTTACAATCACAAGAGTCACTGCCCAGATTCTGTTAATAAGAAGTATAACTTATCTTACTTTGATAAACGTTCTACAACCATAAGTGCCACTGTCCATATTCTGCCACTAGGAAGTACAAATTCTCTTATTTTAAAGAACGTTCTACAACCACAAGAGTTACCGCCCACATTTTGCCACCAGGAAGTATAACTTCTATTCATTTGAAGAACGTTCTACAACACAAGAATCACCGCCTACATTCTGCGAATAAGGAAGTATAGATTCTCTTATTTCTATGAACGTTCTACAACCACAAGAATCGCAGCTGCGAATAAGGAAGTATAGATATCTTATTTGAACAACGATCTACAACCACAAGTGTCACCGCCCACATTCTACCATTACAAAGTATAGATCCCTAATTTTGATGAACGTTTTACAACCATAAGAGTCGCTGTTCATATTCTGCCACTAGAAAGTATAAATTATTTTGAAAAACGTTCTACAGCCACAAGAATCACCGCGCACATTCTGCCACTCGGAAGTATAAATTCTCCTACTGTGAATCACGTTCTACAGCAACAAGAATCACCGCCCGCATTCTGCGAATAAGGAAGTATAGATTCTCTCTTTTTTTTAGATCGTTCTACAACCACAATAGTCACTACCAACATTACATCCCTCGAAACTAAAACTGTAACTGTTTAAAGTATGTAGCACAACAGTGCTACCAGCTGCTCCCTGCCTCTTATATCTCTTGTCAAAAATTCCACAAAATCTTAGCTACTAAACTGAATTTTCTCTCTTTGTTATTGGCTTTTTGCTTTCCATAAATATACGGGAAGTATTTAATCTCTGTTTGTGATTGGAGATGTTCTCGAGTTTCCATGGAAACCTTACAATCTGACACGTTTGCTGTTAGGAAAATAACAGAAGCTAATGGAAGCATCATTTTCTCCAACACATTCTCTGGCCTTTATCGGACTTTTTCCTGTTTCTTTTTCTTTTCTCCTACGAGGGAAACCTCCCACGGAAAGAATTTGTCATAAAACTCCTTTCTTTGTCCCCAACATTGGCAACAGCTTTAAGAAACTTTTCGTGAGACGGCAATTGAAAAAGGGAAGGGGAAAACGAACACCCGAAGTTGAAGCGTTATATGGTGAGATCTTCAAAGTTGTTAAGAGGATCGCTTGACATTTTCCATGGCTGACAGATCCTGCTGTTTCCGTAGCCATGTTTGCACCTTATTGGATGCGGATCCATTGTCATCCGAGTTCCCATGGCAACCCGTGGTTTTGGTAAGGAACAACAACACGAGAAGGTGTCGGGAAGAATGCTGCAGGGCGGTTTCCAGAACGGAAAGATGAGGCGTAGGAGAGATCCGAGCGAACATCCTCTGTGTGTGATGTCTCTGACGACATCTCTGGAACAAAACTCAGTGTTCCTTACTCTGCTTGTGGACATTGTTTAAGATACTACCTTTACACACACACAATTAAGTCTTTTTACTGGACACTGAAAAGTGTGTTTCAGTCGCTAATTATATAGATTCAATGTGTGAAGGTGAAGTGTCAAGTACAGTTGAAAGTGAAAGTGGTATACAAAGGAAATGATTGTTTCGCAATTCATTGCATTTGAGATTTTGATTGGACTATTAGTGTACAAATACAGTATATGCTAGATTGAGTTCACTTGAAACTTTCTAAGCTCAAATAGCGAGATTGGATCCAACCCATGACTTGCTCTTTACTGTACTATTAAAGCAAAATACCACATTAAGCTATAAATGTCACTGTAGCACAACCACAACCACAATCTGTCACTTGGAAGTAAAAAGTCTCCCATTTTAACCATGCAAGAATCACAAGAATCATCATTAGCCACTTCACTATGATGAAGGACACGTGCGTATGCAGGGAAGAGCTGATGATGCCACAGCCCCTCCAGAAATTTTGAGAAAATCAAACTTTTCAAATAAAAATTCGTTGATAACTCTAAAAAAACGAAAGGTGTAAATGTTACCTTCCTTAAAATAACCCCCGATTACAATATTTGTAAATTTTAATACAGTGAAAAGCTCCTAATATATTAAATATTGTGTATCCCGCCTCCTAGAACGATGCTCAGTCTTCGTACGTCAGTGATGGAAGACTAAGTCTGTGTTATGTCGTAGCACATTCTACAGTAACTGTTCATGTCCGACATATCGCCCTTGTGGTGATAGTGTTAGAGAACCATTTGTGTCACTGCTGGTTTAACTTTAATCTTTGCCCGCGATTCTAATTCTAACTCAACCGGTAGATATGCAACCGTAGCTTGACACTGGCGTAGATTTATGTTGGCATTAAATCTACACAGGTTAATCTAATGCTAAGGAAAGAGGTTTAGTTGCAATTACAGCAGGTTGGCAACTATTGGAAGTTTTTTTTTTTTTTTTTTGGAAGGGTCGAAACTGAAATGTAAGAGAAAGAACGGGCAAGAAAAAATCTATACCATAACGAGCAAAAACACAGGAGGAACTAAAAAATGGTATTTTTCGAGCGAGAGTTTCCGGGAGAAAAATGCCAGCAAACGCTACAAAATAAGGGACTCCATTTAACCTGATGCCTGGAAGGGGATATAATGGGAGCGAACTGGACTGAAATAGGGACATCAGAAGGGAAGACGTTGAGAGAGTGAAAAATACCGACTGGGAGGGAGAAAATGAAACTGATAGTAAGCTTAAAAAAAAGGAGAGAGGAAAAAAGAGAATCTTTTCGATCCGAACACGATGATGAGGGCGCGGGGGGAAGAGAGACGAAATACGAAGAAGAAGGGGGGAAAAGGCTTGGAGATGAATCGCCTCCTTCACGCATTTGACATCGACGCTTTAACTTCATACCAAGACTTGCGGAGAGGAAACGCGAGCTAACAGATCCATTACACACGAGTTCCAAATTCGATTCCTGACTCTGGTGCTGCTGTTTTCCATTTTGTCTCCCGTAAAGGGGTCCATTTGCGAACAGAATATTAACGAAGTTTGAGACCAATTTATTCTGCACCTTATCGACGTGTCGTCTTGTGTAAGTGGCACCCTCTTTCAATCACATTAGCAAGTAAATCAGAAAAGCGACTACGCAGTGTCCTGTTTCCAGATGTTTGGCAGTGTAAAGATTCCCCTGTGCATGGGAGCACATGCCATGAAGGCATATGAGGTGATTTCGAGGCAGAGCTCCACATATTCTTGATCTCGGCCATAGTTGGAATCATGTGATCAGCATCACGCCCGGCTTCATTTCACCCCACAGGTACCCTTTGATACAATGCTGGGTGAGCCTCGGAGCCGCGTAGAAACAGGGAAGTGACTGAAAAATTTGGTCATATGCCCCGAGATTCGAACCCGGGGCTTCCGTATGGTAGCCAGATGCTCTACCAACTGAGTTACCGCTGCCTCAGGCAGTTTTCCACACACTTCTCTCTCTCCCTCTCTCTCTCTTTCTCTCTCTCTCTCTTTCTTTCTCTCTCTCTCTCTCTCTCTCTCTCTCTCTCTCTCTCTCTCTCTCTGTGTTTTATTTGAAAGAATTTACCAGATAATAGATTATATTAAACTAAGGGGATAGTATGCTGACATCGAAAAGCCTTCCTATTAATCGAACCTTCAAGCTACTAAAATTTTGTTTATTGAAATTGAAGTATGTCCTTCCTAGTCCAGTCATATTGGTTAAAATTTATTAGTCTTACCTGCAGAAATTCCGATCTGCGTGATGGAGTGGTTAGCACAGATCACTACGACGCCAGAGGTCCCGGGTTCAGAATCCCGGCCTGTGAATGGGTGTCTTTTGTGGGTCCCTTCACCAATTCCACTCATCTTCGTATTTGCGATTAGCCATACGTAGCAGATAGCGAAGTAAAGTAAGCCGAATCAATCAATCAGGCAAGACATACAGAAATATATTAAAGGGAAGATTTTGCGTCTGAATTGTACTTGCACCCAGAAAAAATCAATACTTAGACATGCTGTCCTATGGCTGCATCTTTGAAAATGGCTACCATTTTTTCGTGTTTCACTTAGTCACAAATTGTTGCAAATATCTAGATGATTCAAACGAAAGTTGAATACTCATATTTTGATACTACTATTTTTTTGCACGTTTTGGCCTTTTGAGCTTCATTACAAACACACACACACGCATGCCTTACCCAGGATTTGAACCCGGTAGACCTGGCTTCGTAACGCGCTACATTATGCTCAAGTGGGTTAGTAGGGACCGGTGGCCACAGTTTAAAGTGAGTTCCGAACCACCGTGCAATGTGCTTCCAACTCGATTCGAATCCGGGACGTCCGGCGTTGTACCACGTTACGTTGACCACTTCTCCACTGAAGTCGGCTAAGGTTGCGTTTCTCTTGGTTTAACCATGCTTTAAATCCAGGCTATGCTCAAAGAGGGTCATCAGGATTGAGCCCATATACTGGGCAATATGCCTCCACCGGGGAACGAACTCAGGATAGCTTCGAGGAGGTCCACAGACTGGTCCACATATTGTAAATCAAGGTTAAACAAGCAAAGGATAGAAGGAAATATGCTACTGTTATTCCCTTGCACTATCTATTATGGATGCCTGAAACGCACTAGACATCGAGAGATCGTCAGCATATAGCTCGGCGGAGGGAAGATCTTTTAATACTCCCGAGCGGTGGCGTGCGTTTCATTTCGAAAACCCATAAACGTCGCTCCCGAAACAGAGACCATTAAATCAAGCACCGCTTATACACCCGAAAGAGGTTGACTTGACAATAAAGCATGTAGTTGCTTCGAGTTTCCCCCACTTTCATTTATGGGCGAGCGGAGGGGGAGACGCTCCTGCATCGCTAAATTAAAAGCCTCATAGGTGTGATAAAGCATCCCAGGCTCTGCCACTTTCATAAAGAAAAGTGCAGACAGGCATTACTGGGTAAAGCCCAGAACGCTGTTCCCGGAGTAGAGTGCAAACGCGGAGAAGGTCTTTGTAATTTATCGATTGCGGGAGGAAAAAATACTCTTAGACGAACATGCATGAACACCTAAACGCATACACGTTCAGAATGTAAGCATGTATATTTTTCGTGTCCAAGGCCCAACTGTGACGTATGAACAAGCAGGTGTTACAAATCGTCTTCTGTACTGCTTTAGGGCATTTGTCAGCAAGGGTTTTGTCCGTCCAGCTGTCTCAATGTATCTCGGAAACTAAAAGAAGAAATTTGGTGGATCCCTGAACTTACCAAAGGGAAGTTCAACGTAATAATACAAACCAACTCAGTCATGTTTGGCCAGGACAGACAGCAACCGATCTAAATTGGCCTGTGGATATTTCATAAAGCAACAAACACGAAGTTCCTAAATTTTGCGAAATCGAAGACATGGCAAAGTCAGTCTGTTCTATTTTTGAGTAATGTCCCAATATTTTTTTTATACCAATCAAGCTATGATTAAGAAATTTAAACGACATGTACAGGCTCGACCAGGACCCGAACTCAAGTATCTGGCATACCTTGCAATGGAGATACTGAGCTGCTGAGCTAGCCAGGGTTCGAGTCCTGGTCTAACGTGCATATTTGTTTGAAATACGTAGCACATATCTTGTGTGTACTAAAAGTTAAGGTTAAATTGGGATATGTTATGAGTAGAATGAACTCACAGTAACTAATTTGTTGCGAGATGAATATTTTAATCTCCTGTCCGTTTCATTGTCCTAGCCCCAACATAAAGACGCTAAAGTAACTATGTGCATTGATAGAACCCTACATGGTACCATTTTCTACGAGACAATTTTGATCTACATATCTGTCGAAATACATCTGCGAGAGCGAAACAATAGAAAGTCAACAATGAGTATCTTATTTAATTGTCAATATATCAGAAACAATTGACGAAGCAAACATGCAATTCCGATAACCGGAAGATCAATGAAGCCGTGTGTAAATGATGAAGTTAGCCTTGAACAACGTATTGAATTCCATGCTTGAAGTAAATGACGTCAGAGCTCAGGCCAGGTTTCTCCTCGAATTCATGATTAACGTTCAAGAATCCTTGTTTAGGAACTGTTCTAAATAAATCCTTTCAATACGCTGCCCACCAATCAGAGAGACGTACAATTGAAATCGATTATCGGAAGAGATAATCGAGGCACAGAATGCTATTCATTTGTATTCTGTGACGAAGAGATAGCGACAAAATATTTGGTTGTGGCTTGCGATAGTAGAAAGAGGAGTCGAGAAAAATTCTTATCTTTGTTTATTTAATAGTGATTATACAACAAAGAATAAATTATATTTGTAGAGCAGTGAATAATGTGAGAATACATGATATTCGGAAACCTGCCGGAAAATATAATATTTTTGTGATTATGATCTTAAATTGTATTTTAAATAAACAAAATGAAAAAAAAAACAACCCCTGCGATTACTACTGATTGTCTCTGGAATTACAGTTATAATACATGGAAAATATACTCTTTCGAGTTTTTAATATGCATCGTGTTATGAAAATAAAAGTATATTTCTTATGGGTACACACTGACACTGCGATCATTCGAAAGAAATGAAAAACTGTTGTCCATTTTTTCTTTGATCATAATCTTTGAAGATTTCCATTAAGAACGGTCCTCAACATCTCTCAATTTGTATTCTTTGTCACGAATGCTCCATCTATTACAATGACAATTGAATCGTGTATTCAACTGTTATAAATATTCTTGTTGAGCTCTCATGAATAATTCGACGAAGCAATAGGCATCGGTAACAGGGTAACTACTGAGAATAGAGAGGCAAAATTTGGTACAGCAACAGAACTCGAATTAGCACTAACGTATCCTAATATGATAATGTTTCGAATATGTGTTTCTACCTACGTAGAAACGGATCCTAGAGGAATTATCTTCATACATGAATGACGTGAAGCCTACCAAAGGGCACACACTCCATCCCTTCATGGAATGGATACATGAGGCTGAGCAAGTGACCGGTTTCGAATGCATCAAAGCGACCGACAGCTTCCATAACTCCAATTAATTTTTTTTGCCATGTGAAATTAATCACCGCACCTGTACACCTAGGCTTTGTTCTATTTCATTTTTCCGCCCCTTTCCCCCCATCTCTCTTTCTCTCTCTGTCTGTATGGGTGTGTGTTTGTGTGTGTCTCTTCTATACACGCACCTACGCGCAAAATTCCCTTTGAACCGGTGTATAATTAAAGTGAATGCTTTGTTGGACGAAATATACGTCTGGTTTTAGTTTCGGCAGGAATCTGTACGAGTGAATAGCGAACACAATGAACCACTGGCATTAGAAGCGAGGAACAGTGGCATGGGGGGGTAGAAAGGTAATGATTAGTGGCGGACGCGGAGGGATGCGCTCTGTACTCGTGTGTGTCATTGTTGTCCTCCATTCCGCTGCTCACTTTTCTACCACCTAAACCCCTCTTCCCCTCCCTCTCTTTGTTGGTTTGGGTCATTGAGAGAATGGCATCGAACACCGATTGGAGATGAAGCCTGAGAGATTCGTCTGCAAGTGACAATGTTGACCGCTGCCTGTCCGATGTGATAAGCTCGCAGCATGAACCGGTATAAGCTCTTGTTACTCTCGGAGGCAGTTGGACGTGAGATTATGTACGCTATCTCCTACGCCGCATTTGGCAATCTCCCCCCCCCCCAATATATCGTCCTGGAATTCGAATTCAGACAGCGGGATATATAGGCTGATTGTACCCTTGCAACTTGATGGTCAACGCTCTTACTCTCTGTCCGAGTGGTCCCGGTTCGATCCTCACCAGAAGATATCAAATCAAAACCTTGACGCACTTGGGCCGCCCTTGGGCCATTTTTTGTTAATCGCGACGATGTTGTGATTGGATGAAAAAAATGAAAGGGCGGTCATAGTAGGACAGTTGATGGTCAGTCCATTGTGTCATTGGACGACTTAAGAGGGAAGGGGTATTTGAAAAGAATCAGGTTCCTGGCTAGAAAGCCGCATAACAGGGATGATGGAAAAGCTTTGAAGTTGCTCATTTTAGCAATAAAGTTCAGCTGTCCACATGCACCAAAGGCCAGCTTTCAAGAGACCCATATTTTGTGGCATGAAGGTGTATCAAGGGCTGAAATCCATTCAAGACTTTCCGCAGAGTACAGAAACAGTTTCTTGCCACAATGAGGTGCCTAGAAGTTAATTAAAAATTTAAAATTGGCCGCAGAAGTGTTGGAGTTCTGTTGTGGGTATTCATATACTTCTTCATGCCAATGCATTTGTGGAATGTATGATGAATTTCAGTCCCTGATACAGCTTTCGATCACAAAACAATGGATAACTGAACGCTGTATTTGTTGCAAATGAAAATTCGAACGTTACTCAGCAACGACAGTGCAACCGACCTAGCAACTTCAAACCCGCATAACAATGAAACCACTTCAAAAAACGACAATGCTGCCAACGGAAACACAAAGGTAACTGCAATGTTCATAATTATAGATACGCCCTCGTATATTCATTCAAAAGATTTGCACCTTTGTATCTATGGCATAAGCCACTCATCATGGCATAGTAGTTAGCGTAATGCAGCTCAAAATTTAAGGTCAATAATAGTTTCTGGTGTTTTTCCTTTTTTCATTCATCCACAACTTTTTAATGTAGAAATGTGAAATAAAATACCCGCCTTGCAAACAATTTTACAGAACCTGGATATGTTTCTGAATCGCTTTGATGTATCAAGCATCCCGGCAACTCTTCACACCGAGAATCGAACCAAACTCTTCCAAAGGCTTCATCGAACGATACCTTGAGGCAACCTTGGGGGTAAAGGCGACCGGAGCGTGGTGCTGATCATATTACATCCAAAATGACCTAGTACGAGAATATGTGTGGGTACCTACTCCCACATCCCCTATATGTGCCTTCATGCACGGGTAAACTACCTTACCTAGGATGTCCGATTTTTAATGTGTGTGACTGTACATTGACAGTAAAAGATTTCAACCTTTTGAAGTGAAGTTTTCAGCCTGAAAAATACAGAACCCAGTTGTTGTTCACAGCTTTTAATATCTACTCTGGCAATCTTATATGCAATAGAAAGTTTTCATCGTGCTTGAAACCTAAAAACAAGGCAACACCCTAACCCACTCGCATGTTTTGACAAGAGAAATAAAGGTCTAAAAAGATAGAAAAGAACTGAGAAAATAGTTTTCGGAAAAAGTTCAGCAACCCCTATTGCTCCTAGAGGAAAAAAAGGGCAACACATTCCGAGAACCCCTCTTCCTTGTTGTGTTGCTATGGGAACCGTCTTTATTGTTTCCTTGGCTCGTAAATCACAGCCTGAGAGACCGATGGTTCGTCTCACGTTTTGCCGATACTTTGCCGATGACGGATCCAACATTTGTGTGACGTATCCACGGCTGCAGCCAGATCGGACAGATGGCGTTGCTATCATCCGTTTTTGCCTGGTCCTGTGAGGAATTCTTCGGTTATTTTTTTGTATCATCAATATGAAAGTCAAAAGCTCGTATTTCCGATGAGTTTTTCCCTTTCAATTGTTTTCATGTATTAAAAGCTCATTATTATTAAAAGTATTTATTTTTTATTCATCTTCTGAGCTATTGCATGAATATACTCCTACATTTAATTGCATAATAGTTCGATACCAATAGGTAAAACAATTCAAATGCATGTGTCCCGGACTAGACTTTGGTGGTTTTTGTTAGTATCCCTTCATCTAATCATTTTCGTAGTCGTGATATATTGAAAGAACAATAGTAATAAAGAATGAATGTACCTCTCTTAATTGTTTGAACTTTGTAATCTTGAACAGGACCTAAAATGTTGAGAAGGCAATTGCAGATGAGAAGCGACAAGTTTTGTTTTCTTCTATAGACTACAGGAAATGTCGAGGAACGATGTATCGAAGTTCATTGACCTTGAAGGTCAATTTAAGGGGGCATTCACTAGAGGTGTCACTAGTAGTTTCCTTCTGTAGTGGCTGATAAGGCAAGGCAAGTGGTGGTGCGCACATACTGCTGTGTGCGTGTCAGTGGCACTTTCGTGTATTTTCTCGATTCTATGTTGCTATGGCGCTGCATCCTTTTAAGGTCCATAGCCTTCCAGAGCGACTTTTTCATTGGGTAACGCGCGGTCAGTGCATCAATTCCCATTGTCGCTGTTTCTGGATTTCGAGACGAAATCCGTCACTTTTTCATTTCAAGAGTTCCTAAATTCTCCTCAAAATGCTGGGTCAACACCTAATTTTTAAAGTTTCCATCGGGAATCGAACCCAGGACGCTAACCATTTCGCTACGTTAGAACCCTTTGTATGTTGACATTACGAGATTATTTTCTACGTGTTTTTTGACCATTTCAAACTGCAACAATTGGTCTGGGATGTGCTCTTTGGTGCCAAAAACATGTTCAGCGGTTGTAGCCAGAATTTGCAACCTTGTCCTTGTCTGGTGTATAGGCATTTATTAAGTGCCCTTTTCGTAAGTAGCCAGTGACACTAGTTGCAATAATGAAACGTGTTGATGTTGTCGCCTTGTAATCAAGGGGAAACTGAACTTTGGTACACACAAACCGTGTGTACGAGAGAGAGAGAAGGGAGGAAGCGGTTTTGTTTAGTTTGGATGATAGTCCAAGCACCAAGCTAGTCTCCGTGGCGGATTGGTTAACGCAGCACGCTACGACGCAAATGATCCAGGGTTCCAATGCCGGCGTCGGAATGGGTGTTCTTGGTAAGTGTTTCTTCATCAATTTCATGATATCATGACTCATCTTTGCGATTAGCCAAAAGTGGCAGAAGGGAGAACTAAACCAATTCATGAATCAATGTAGCAGCGCCAACATTGCTGATGTGAGCATAGTGAATTTCATTACATCATTTTAATTTATAATATACTTGTAGCGACAATACCTAATTATGTTTCAATTAACGTTCTATGACGTCCCTCGTATCTTCAAAAAACAAGACTCTGTTGTAAATCTCCTTCAAAGTTTTCCTCTCTAAGGAGTCCTCAAGTTGCGCCTCCTCATAGGATCAAATTTCTCACTTTTATCTTAGCTTTTCACGTTGAAGCGTTTTGTGCGGCGCATTATCACGCCATCGCCTACCAAATTGCTTCCTTTGTTGCGCAAGAAAGACATCCAACAACCGTGGAAGCGCCATTTTGTCAAGATTGCTTGTGGGCTTAACACATTCATTGAGAGTGCTGCCTCTGTCGGCGGGTGCTTGTATCTTAACGAAGTCTGCCGCTCGAAACGATCTCCACCGAGTATCTCCGACGAGCAAGTACCTCAATATGCAGATGACTGACGTTGTGCCTGAGTTTTAGTGTCCCATTTTCTCCCGTCACACACTGCGTTCATCAGTCCTTTTGTTCCCATCAGATGACCCAAGACATCGTCTCTGCTTTCGAAGTGTTATTCTATTCATTGAACATCATCGTCATCATCATTCGCATCAAGTCTTGGTAGATGTGTCTTGCTCACAATGGGCTTGGCGACAAAGCATATTTCTTAAACCAGCTACATCAGCACTACAAATTCCTTACTGAAGTTCCTGTGCAATTTAATCTGTCTCTGAGCTAAGGAAGAAAGTGTGAAGTATTCATCTCTCTTGTAAATTACAAGTGAAACTTCTTAAATTAAAAGAATGAGAGAGGAGGACTATTGCAGTATCGTTACGTTCCGAAAGCCTGGAATCTTCTCCATAGCCTATTGGTTTTGTATGAGAGTGAACCTCTTCTCTTCATTCCTTGAAGATGAGAGTGACGTTAGCTCTCGGGACGGTGCCTCCAGAATCATGAATCCGAGAACATCTTCAAATCTAACCTTAAAGATGTGAGTAATGTTAGGTTCCGAAAAGCTGGAACCTTCTCCAGACCTCATCTTATCGTTTATTACACAAGAATACATCTTCACTTCATTCCTGAAGATGAGAGTGGCGTTAGCTCTCTTAAGGTTAAATCGTTTTCAGAATTTATGGGCATTGGTAGCGTAGTGGTAACGTCGTCAACTTGTAATCAAACTATATCGGGTTCGACACTCGGTGCAGGCACATAGTGGTTCCAATCCCACTTTAAATTGTAGGTGCAGTCCCGATTAGTCTGTGTGTGCGTAAAAGTTGACTTTAATATATATATATATAACATGTTGATCGTCAATCCGAGAAATCTTCTTCACTTCATTTCCTGAAGATGAAAGTGAAGGTAGGTCTCGAAAGGCTGGACTGTTCTTCATAATTTGCTGACCATTATTCCGAGAAAACTTCTTCACTTCAGTTCCTGAATATGCCAAAGACGTTAAGAATCGAAAGGTTGAAACCGTCTGCTAAACAGTTATAAACCATGTGTCATAAACCATAGAAAACTTCTTCAAATCTGTCCTTGAAGATTAGAGTGACGTTAGCTCCCGAAAGGTTGATATCGTCTCCAGAATGTGCTGGTCATTAGAGAGAACGCCTTCATTCCATTCCGCATAACAAAGCAGAATGTTTTCTGTGCTTACGTACTGGTCTCGAACAAAACAAAATTCTAATAGTACGTCTCGGTCTTGCCTAGGTTTCATAGACGACGTTGGCGGTCAAGTCTCGATATGTCTAGACGGACCTGTGCTTTGTCGTCTAGTGACGTGCCATCCTTATATCCCGTGCAGAAAATAATTATGGTAACCTTCTCCTTCTACCTTCAGTGCATTCTCAGTCGAAACGTAGCAAATAGTGTTACGTTTCTCAGGGGACCCGGGCACCCTTTCCACCTTCCGAGACAAAGAGTCCCCCATCCACCCACCCCGCTGCCCCCCTTCCGCTCTCCTGCCAACCCTTAGACATTTGCATGTAAATTGAATAAGGACGCTGGGCCGGAGGGTTGGAGGTAGAGAAGAGAGGAAGTAACAACGGCAATAAAGAGAAGGGGAAGTATAGAAGAATGTTCAACACATCCAAAGAGAGAGAGGATGATGCCGTCTCCCAAAATATACTCGAAGATGTAAATAAATACGTTTAAGGCTTAGGAAATGCCGTGTGATTTGTTTGCATGTTGCTGACGCTTGTGTTCAAAAGAGATGGAAAAGAAATTCAGAAAGACTTCAGTTATTTGGAAGCGATTGCATTACTATCGATTGTTCGACTGCAAGAAAGTAATTTATTTCAAATATTCCTCACATAATATAAAATTTATATAAACCGAAAAATACATAAATACAGAGTGTCCCAAAATAGTGCTTACACTTTTTGAACTTTAAAACAAGAATACTATATCAGCAAATATGAACTTTTCTTGTGTCACATAACTTAAAGTTACAGATGTTAAAAATGATCGCAATAGGCACATTGTCTGAAACAGCACAGGTAGTCTCAGTCGCATGTCTCATGTCATACAGTGTCCGTGACATTGTGACGTACACATCGTTTTTCACAGTTCCCCACAGGTAGAAATCTGATGGTGTTAAATCCGGAGATCTGGGTGGATATTCAACACTTCTTACGTTTGTCGTGCTTGCAACGATTTTTTAAGTGTTCGGCATATTCTTATTGAATGTGCCGACTTTGCTATAATCAGACACACTTTTAATCTTTAATCTTCCTATCGCTGTTGGGTGATACTGACAGTGTTTTATCCAACGATTTTAGATTCTTGCGAAGAGCTGGTCTCTTCCACCGTCTGTGAGGAAGCTTTTTATAAATTCTGACTTTTTAAAGTGTTGTGCTTGTTTTGTGCTGGTCTTTTTACAGCCTTGCACTTTTAATTTTTCCCAAGGGGCTTTTTTACACTCCCTATTTAAATTTTCCAATCAGAATTTTAGATAAGGGGATATTTCCCCGTATATATAGAAGGGTGCAAAATGGCCTTAAGTGCCGACGCACACAAAACTTTTAATTAATTCGTTCATTCGAAAGAAAACTTGCTCACTTCTGCTATTTTTGTACCTTTGTCCCATCTGGCAGGCTGTGGCCAAACTGAAAACAACACAGTGCTTACACACAATCAACGTAGACATTGAATCTTCAAATATAGAAAGTCCAGCCAAGTCATCTTTAATAGCATCTCTCTTAATTTCAAGATTTTCTTCAATAACGAAAATACTAAAGTATTTCTTTATTTATATCTTTGTTATTTTATGTTGCATTTGAGCTATCTCGTTGAAGTTGACTCAGATTTCGCCCCAAAGGTTCTGGGTTCAAGCTCTGACCACGGCAAGATTTTTCCATTATTTTCCTTTCATCCATTCTGCAATCACACTCATGGTTGACTTCATGTGTGTCCTTGGTTTGTCGTGCTGATGATATAGGAACATGGACACGAAATGCAGGGGAGGCAGTAACTGGTGTGTCAAACACCTAGCAATGTCTTACCCAGGATTTGAACTTAGAACCCAAGTGCAGAAGTCTCCTATAGCTCTTGTCTAATCTTACGGCGGGAGATCTACATGCTCGCAAGGGAAGTGGGGAACGGTAAATATGCAAGAAAGCAACCAGACAACAGCGGTGGCGCCGACAGTTACGACGTCGCGGGAGGAGGTGCTGCGCGCACCTCGTTCTACAGGTTGCTTCTGGGATTGGTCCCTTCCTCACTTCACTTGCCAGCATGTATGTCTCCCGCCGTAAGAGTGGACAAGAGCTAGAGTCATGGAAAAAGATCCACGAGAAATTTTCAATCTATATAAACTTGTATAAGATTATCTTGTCCAAAGTTCAGGATGGCAGAAAAGGTATTCGAAAGTACAGGGTCATTAAAAAAAAATGTTATCACTATATGGGAAATAGAAAATTTGCTTAAAGGATGAAACTTTGCTGCAATGACACGAATATATTTGTTATACAGTATGTTTAGTGTGTGGCAGTCTATACAAACATGGGTGTTCAATATAATTTAATCAAAGAAGTAAACGTAGACGGTGAGTAGTACATTTTCTATTTCCCATATAGTTTTAACATTTTTTGAATCACCCTGTAGGTTAGTTTAGCTTTCCTAACGTTGCTATGTATGGAAGTGTTACTGTGTCCGTACCTCAATCCTTCTAGAACTACCACTGCGGTTTATAGGAGCTTTATGTGCCACTTTGCGATCTTTCTATAGATATAAAATGCATGTGGTGTACGACTTTTTTGAGACAAAAGCATCATCAGCTTTTCAGAAATTTATGGAAGAGTTCTTTGGCTTGCATTACATTTGGAGGTAGCCATATTTTCTGACGACCTTCTCCGGGTCCGCAAATGGAGCATCTTTGCTAAAGGGGATCTGGCTCCGTCTCCACAGCATCCCAGAGCGGTCCAGCAAGGCGGATTAAGAGCTTCGACCTAACCTTCTGGAATCGAATGAGTAGAAAACTGTGCCCGACGGAGAAAGACTATCCACTACACAAGATGCTGTGAAATTGAGTCGTGTCCAGAAAGTTGAGGGCGGCTTGTGACCTGAATTGCTATAAGAGTGTTGAACTTTCTCTTCTTCGCTGGAGGGTGTCGCGTTGGTTGATCGCGTGTTGTGGTCTCTTCCGGGAAGAAATCGCCTGCACCTGCTTTAAGGATAGAACCGAAGGGGTAAGTTTTTTTTATAAAGTTCACTTTATGCCCCGATAGCCTGATCCGGACTCTATACTATTTAAAGTGAAATTTAAACTGCTGTGCAATTTGCGCATCAAATTTGGACACCTTTATGACAAGACAACAGCGTTAAATGTAACGATGAAGGAAAGTAGATTATTCATGGTTTATGCTTGTTTGCGATGTGTTATTTCGTTTGCTTCAATTACTGCAACCGTTTCGTTTTGTGTTAAATTTATGAAAAAATTCAAACGAAGCTAAATTTTGGAACAACAAAAAAAATTACAGGAAAACATTACAGGAAGAAGAAACCTTCATTTCAAGAAGTAAAATTCCCTACTGAAGACTGAATTCCATGCACACTACATGTTTGGACGTCTGCCTTATAAGAATGATAGGATTTCACTTACATTAAAATATAGCAATATATATATATATAATATAGTAATATTTAGGAAAGGTGAAGGACAGATCAGAAATTTTATGACGCCGCTAATTGCAATAAATCTAAATATTTTGGACAGAAAATTTCAGTGGTTACCAGTGATGTGCGTCTACGCGTAAACAACGATAGTCTACATTCTACACGTAGACTATTATATATACACATAGATGACGTAATCTATGTAAACAACATGGCGAAAGGTGATAACTTAGCAAAGGGCGCCGTGGAATTAAAAGAAAATTATACTACGTATCAGCTGCTGATGTGTGAGGAGAACGTTTCATACTCTTTCCTCCAAATTCGAACAATTTCTCACCTAGGAAGAGACCTAATATAGGAAATAATCTAGTGTTTTATGGGAAATAGACTACTCTTACCTCACGACTGCCATCTGTTGTTGTTTATTGCATATTATTTATCTTCCTCCATAGTTGATAATAGAAGAGAAGATAAATTTTGTTGTAAATAGGATTCTTTTCATTTCGTTAGGAAAAAAAATACAGTTGAAAATGTCACTTTCCTTTCATGAAACCCTTGAAAATTAATTCTGATGCACTTTAGATTGTCTACGTAGTCTATGTAAACTACAACCCAATGTAATCTACGCGTAGATTACGTGTAGACAACGCATGTAGACGTAAACTTATAGTCTACGGCACATCACTGGTGGTTACACTAGATACTTTGTGGACTCGTTATTGCATTCGAAAGAAATTGATCAGGACTCATAAAGATGAAAGTCTCAAATTTACCAAATATGCCAAGCGTTGTGAAATACTCCTTTTCAAACACACGGTCAAAGATTCCGATAACAAGTAATTCAGGTAATAGTTATTGAATAGTTTTTGTGTCGACTACTAAATTTTTGTAATTCTAATTTTTCATATTTTCACTGGAAAATCTGGAAATAACCTTGAACTTTTATTTTGCATTGGAGTTCTTTCCCCATTTCTTGTACCCTTCTATAAAATCGCCTTATTTTTCGTTTTTCCCATCTCATACGAACCACAAAGTAGCATTTCTTGTATAAAAGTAAGAAAATTTGTAAATGCAATTACTAAGTTATCTTTTCTCTTTCTTTCCATAGGTGAGTATCAGTGAAAATTGTCATCTTGTTTTTGATTCTACGAAGGGGTGAGTACCTATATGGCTTGTATATAAGGTTATTTATTATGAACAATATCTTTGTCTCAATTTACCTAGGTAGTGTCATTTGAAATAAAACGTTTGTTGCTGGATTTAAGGACAGTCGTTTAGTAAAATGATTATGCTAGCCGATTTAATCAGTTTATTTCCTAGTAATCACAGCCTATTTACTGAGATAAATATTTAGTTATAAGCTACCCAGAGAATCGAAATGTTCCCGTGATATACTTTTATGCCATTAGGAATTGAGCAGAAACTCGTGTGTTTTACTCGGAACCATTCACTTTTACCATGATTAGAAAACATTGTTAGACATTTTATATCAAAATTTATACACAATATTTGGTGCTCTTGATATGCATATTGGGTCAGAGAAACTTATTTGAATGTGTTTTGTGAGTTTACATTCATTGATTCTTCTCCATGGTTACCTACTCTCTCGTCGGGCACGTTTTGCCTCCGACTACACGTAAAGCAAAGTATATTAGAAAATAACGGCAGATATCGTACATACGGATATTATGATTATCTTTAAAATCATAACGGAACGCCCGGGACAAAAATTCATTTGTAAAGACACATTAACTTACTGTTACCAAATAATCTAAAGTTATGAAAGTAAAAGCCTGCGTATATAATTAAAAATAGTGACTATATATATGTAATTAATAATAATTAAAAAGTATTGATCTAATATCATTACAAAGTTTAACTCACGTAGAAACATACGGCAGCTTTCACACTGAATGGATGGGAATCCGTGTGAATGCTTGCATTAGTTTCTGCGTGTTTCAAATATATTTAGTAGACAACTGTAACTTCAATGCGAATGCTTTAATTGTTTTAGTTGTGTTTTAAAAATGGATAACGGAGGACAATGATTTCATTGTGAATGTTTTCTTTTGTTTCTGCGTGTTTTATAAATGTACAGGGTGAGCAAAAGGTAAGTGTGCACCTACACTGTGCTTCATTACGCAAAGAAAAACTTCCCTTTCTTGATGGTTGTTGTTACATAAGGACATGGACAGTTGGTTAGTAAGACACTCATTGTTGTCAGTCACCAATTGTTGTCAGTCCTTCATTGTTGTCAATCACTCATTGTTGTTTCTTCGGAGCGTAATCTTGCAACCTCTGAACCACTGGCAATACTCAACACGCTTCTCGTGGTGCCTTTCTTCAAGACTTTGCACTACTGTTATTTTGAAGTGGTGTAAATGTAAGTGCTTTTTAAGTGCGGTTCTTACACTGCTGTACGACACACTCAGTTGCTGTGACAATTTAAGAATTGACTTCTTTGGGCTTTGCTATATTCTAATCGAAATGTCCTGTAATTTGTCCTCTGTTAGAGAGGACCTGCCTGATTTCGGCGCATTCTTCAATCATCCCGTTCTGCAAAATTTATCGATCAATTTCCGCACTGCATTACGATGTGGTGTATCTGTATCAGGAAACCTTTCCATAAACTTATTTTGCACTTCTTCTGTATATTTACCTCCATGTCGAAAGACTTGTTCACCAAAAACACACGAGCTTCGAGTAACGAAACCATTGCAGTTCCACGCTTTGCAAGATCACGCTCCGAAGAAACAACTGAAGAAACAACAATGAGTGACTGACAAGAATGAGTGTCTTACTAACCAACTATCCATGTCCCTAATGTACCATCAATCATCAAGAAAGGGAAGTTTTTCTCTGCGTAATGAAGCGTAGTGTAGGTGCACAGTTACCTTTTGCTCACACTATATATCATGCAAGAATGACGTCAGTGTGAATGATTTAATTTGTTTCAACGTATTTTTAAAATTATCCTTCTCCGTGGCCGTGCGGTCTAAGGCACCTTGCTAAGGCGGGACGGCATTGGTTCGATCCCGGGTTCAGTCTCGGGAAATTGCGACCTGTGTATAGGGCCTGTGGCAACCCACCATCGTGAGGAAATTGGGGAGCTTCGAATGAGTAAGCGTAATCCGGTCGCGGAGACCTACTATAACAGATGGGGATACGTCGGGCTGACCACCCAACTATTCCAATACTGGTTGCAGATTTCCACGCTTAGAGGTGACGAAGGAAAGCGTGGGAGGGAGACCGGCAGCCGGTAGATAAGCCAAGGCCATTCACGGGCTGTAGCGCAAAGGATTATTATTAGTATTTTCAAAATTGATATGATGCAAAATATTACTTCAGTGTGAATACTTTTATTTGTTTTTGTGTGTTTATAAAACTTTAATTGTGAATCATGAATCCAGGAAACACGTAGCTGATATTTGGTCGTGTAAGTTTCTTGGAGATTTGCTTCATAAACCGTACATGAACATATATATTATCATAAACCGTACATGAACATATATTATTCTCCTTTCACTATCGCGAACATCTTATATAAGATTTTATATTTTCTGATATTACATAAAGAAGAATCCTGTCCACGCACAACATGTAGAACACTTTACTGCTCGTAAAACACACTACATGGTAGACGCGATTGGAAGTATCTTTATTTTTCTTACCCTACAATCCTACTAGCTCATTGTCCAAAATAGTAACATTTCTTTGCATTACAGTAAGTGTAAACCCCCCTTTCCATTCTTGGAGTATTAAAAAAAATATAGGTTTACCTAGCGTTTGTTATCCTTTTCTGCTTTCTTCACCTCATTTCCTTTCTTGAATTCTTTATAGTAAGCTATCTTTCCGCAAACGCAGCTGAAGAAAGACGTAAACTTGGGTTTTGGCTTAGTATTCTCCCCACCTCGAGCCGAGTATTTCATTCACTTGAAGGGCCCAAAGCACAATGTTTTACGAGTTTTGCTCTTTTCCTCGTATTTCCATTTTCTTAGACCTCGCGCCTTTCCCTATGCCTTGTTTCGTAAAGAAATCCGGAGAGAAGAGAAGATAGATAGAAGAG
This sequence comes from Lepisma saccharinum, assembly GCF_977018435.1. Classification (NCBI taxonomy): domain Eukaryota; kingdom Metazoa; phylum Arthropoda; class Insecta; order Zygentoma; family Lepismatidae; genus Lepisma; species Lepisma saccharinum. The sequence continues at coordinate 50,782,569 of NC_139237.1, read as the reverse complement.
ATCTCGTGATAAACTTCAAAAGGTTGTATTTCAAACCATATCCTCGGGGTAGGTGGTTATGTTTTCCACATTTCATGAGGGAGATCCCTATTTTTATTTTCTTTATTCTCGCCGTTTCTAGGATTTGCTCCAGAAATGGAAGCGCATTTCGTTTTATGCCATCCAGAACGTGACATTGCTACATCAACACCCTTATCTATTTGAAATGAAGTCACTTCACTGAAAATAATAATAATTGAAGATGGTACGGAATCAGTTCGGGGTGGTGTATTTATTTTGAGTTATTTTGTCTCCAGTTATAGAGCTAAAGATACCCGAGATAATGTACGAGGTATGGTAAAAAAGAAACCGATGTTTTCAAAGAGCGCACCAATGTCACCAATGCGTGTAACCTCGCTAGTGCGCCACATACTGAGATTTTTTAAACCAATTTTCCATTTTGCATCACTCCACGTTGTTTCGTTTATATTTCACAACTGTTTATTCGACTGGCACTTTCTTTAAACGTATTATTTAAATACAGCAAGCCCGTGTGTGAAATTTTGTTTCAAATTAACAAAACCCTTTTTTTTTTCAAAATGTTCCAACTGTTGCAACACACACACGGGTGCAACATGTGAGCCATGCACAGTATTTTGACTGGCGGCAGAGTTTAAAATCGGCAGGAAATCCATGGAAGGATATCCAAAATCTGAATGACAGTAAGCATCATTTGATGATGATGATGAGAACTTATATGCTGTGATACGCATAAATTCACTATTCCAAAATTAGCAGAAAAGATCGAAATCAGCGTAATTCAGGACATACGACTTTGACCGGAAACTAATCGAAATTGCTGCTAAGTTGATGCACGGCAAACAACGTAACACCAAAAAGGAATTCGCGCCGAAAGAGTCAAAAGCAGACGACATCTTCCTGAAGAAGTTTCATAAGAGGTGATGCGGCTTGGGTGTGCTTTTATGATGTCTGAACAATAGCAGTGTTTTTGCAGTGGGTGAGAAAAGCATCTTCATCCTTGGAATTTTGTAAAGTCTACGTTCATAGAATACAGTCTCGGATAAACATCTGTAGTTCATAAACATAATAACAAGAATGGCACAACGTATCGAAGCAACAAGTCTTGATCAAATTGGTGCACCGTTGTAAACGAACGTTCCGTTTCTTCTTTGACCTCGTACATAAACTTATAGTCGTGAATTCACGAACGTTCAGATTTAGATCGATCGTCTGGACTCAGAACGTTCTGGCCATGTTTCTGGTTTTCTGTTATATTTTTATTTTGTATTGTGCTCGTACATATGTCGGTCCTCTACCTTTGTAGATTAATAGCGAGAAGACGAAGATGAATGACATATTGAAACAGACGACAAATAAACCACACAGACACGTCTATGTCTTACTCAAGTTACTGTCGTCAATCACGTTACGCTAACCACTAACTGGGTGTACTGTGTTTGCTTTCTTGTCAATTTCATCTCCAAATCTTTGTCTGTAATGAAGAAAATTGTGGATTAAAACTTTATACAACAATAATATGAGGAACACATCCATTTAAATTTTGTCCTTCTACCTAATGTACAAGTATTTATATTAACGCACCCTGAAACTCAACCCAAGATCTAAATTCAGACTTTCCACGATGGCGTAGTGGTAAGCGTACTGGTTGTAATCAAAGGGTTCCGGGTTCCTCCGATAGTGTAACCGTACAATCTCTGACAAAACTCTTAGAAGTGGACACCAATTTTTGTTTTATATTGTATGTTTGGTTTGGTTACGTCGCTTTTGCATTTTCTTACATTTTACGTTACGATGAGGATGATTTGTGAGTACCTGCATTGTTTGAGAAAACAAGCACACATATGACATGGCTGGGAATTGAACATGGAACTCTGTCAGCCATGATTATGAATCGGTCACGCAAATGGGATCTAAGACACAAGGTTTATTGTGCTTCATCGACCATCTGCCACTAAACCTTTTCTTATGAAGAGGATAATGTAAATTTATATCTGCAGTAGTTTTTACGAGCTCGTAAACGCGTCTGAAGTAGAGAAAAAGTATGTAAATTACTATTTGGAAATGTAAATTACCATACTTACTTTAGTCTGTTATTCAGACAAATTTAAAGTTGAAGTGTGAACTTACCTTAATTTCTAATCCATCATGACACAGCGTGAATATGTTAAAAATGTGTTCTCGCGATGCTGCAAACAGTTCTTCAGTAAGCATAGATGATCGCTTGCTTCACATCTATTAAAACAAACAGGCTGTTTATATTTTCCTCACAGAAACCCTGTCGTTAACATGTAAACAAAAGCTCGACTGATGACGTAGTAGTGACGTAGTAGGCCGCCATGTTTCCCTAAGACTGACAATCCTTGGCCATCTGGAGAGAGTAATCAATATCCATCCAGTCACTGACACACCCGTCGTCTACAAGAACTGCATCGTCTCATTTTGATTTGCGTCATCCAAAATACGATTTAAATAATCCAATTCTCATCCTTGCGTTTTGCTCAACAACTCAGATTAAATTTATCCACTATCCTTGATCGTGCTACGATGTAAGGAACCCATTAAATAGTTTTTATCAATTTCTGTTGCTGACAATGGCAGAAACATCAAAACACAGCATTTATCAGCAACAATATTTAAAATTAGTCACGAAAATCTATATTGTTATAAAAATTTCTGCAGGAAAACATAAAGAATTAGAGAACTCGAATACAATGAACATGCCCTGTGTACTATTACACAGAGATATCCTGCGATTATGCGTAAATGTAGTGCAAATAAATATTACAAACAAATCTCTTAATATTACAAGAAAAGGCAAAATACATCATATTAAGTTTTATAAAGATATGTACAAAATTGAAAATCTATGTACCATTATTACATTGCAATATTTTCAATAATCAATAATCATAACATACTCTCTTCCATTTGTAAAATCAAACACGATTCGGAAATCTGTGATATTTTTTCCATATTTTAAACTTTGCACATAAGTGTCTCATGCATTATGTTGCACGAGTAGTGAGAAAATTATAAAGTTTTATTGATAAACGCACATACGCTATGAATGTTTTTTTCTTTTGTTATATATAAAGTCTGTCTGCAAATATTTTCGGTTTTCATTGTATTTTGCAATTGTATTAAATTATAGGATGCCATTATATTATAAATATTGTGATATTTATAGTTTTATCATTCTGATAAAAATTCAAGACTTTAGTCTGATCTTTGTTTTTGAAACGATTACCTTTTCTGCTTTTATTTGGGTAGTTATCAATAGCCGCATCCAAATGAGACGATTATTATTTTCGAGAGTTGTATCTTTATTGTATATGCTTGGATTTGAAAATAATATATTTTAAAAGGGATAAATCTGTTATCTAATTGTTTTTATTAAAACTATTACTTCTGATATCATTTTACTTAAGGCCAGACATATTATAAAAGAAACAAGGGCTATATCAGACTGTTATGCCAGTAACTGAATGAATCCATATTGATTGATTGATTGATTTGCTTTATTATATTTCGCTTCTTGTGTCACTTTTTGTCTAATTTGCGAAGATGTGGATGAGTGATGATATGATCAAATTGATGAATGAACACTCACAAACATCCATGTCCAGGCCAGAATTCGAACCCGGGACCCCTGGCGTCGTAGCATGATCTACTAACCACTCCGCCACGGGGGATGGCCATTCCATATTGATATATCAACCAATATTCACATATGAATGACCATAAAAAAGCCAATCCGCCATCTGTTATAATAGACATACAATGTAAAGAAGATTGATTTGAGTATGTATTAATAATAATCACTAAAGGTATTTTCTATTGTTACGGCGGCCAATCCTAATCCTGGCAAGGGAAGTGGGGAGCGGGGAAACGATCAATCCAGCACAATGAGAAACTCAGCAGCCAGTAGAACGAGGTTCACATAGTACTTCTTCCCGCCGCGTCGTGTCTCGTGTTATCTGGTTGGTCCGTGGCGTATTCCCCGCTCCACACTTCCGTTGCCAGAATTAGGATCGGCCGACGTAAGAGTGGAAAAGACCTATGGGTGGTTACTGATAAATATTATATCGTTACTCCTGATAGCATAGATGATTATGATAATGATAATTTTTGCTAATATGGCAAATTTTAAATAAAATTGGCAATTGGAACATTTGTTTCCGTGGCAATTGGAAAAAAAAAATCCGCTCGTTATGTTGGTGGAAGCATAAGAATTTGAATCCAATCAGAATGCATGTTAATGTTTAATAAGTTTGAATTTTATTTAGCAGAGTATATATAGTGGTGCAAAAAAAGCACACGTGCATAATACTGCAAGTGAGGTCTCAACGCACGAAACACCTGTATGCGATATGAGTGAGCTCCATTGTCTTCAACCATACGCATGAAACGGGTGCTTTCTATAGATAATTCCTTCGACATACGCCGTATGCTTTTCTTTGGAGATTGGAGAACATTGTTCATCACTCGAACAGTGTTGTCGTTTGTTCTTGTGCTTCGTGGTCGTCCAGATCGTCCTGCATTATGATTTTTCACTGAGTAAGTTGTTCTGTATATTTCCACCCACTGCAATATGGTTTTCTTTGCTTGTGCTCGTAAATGAAATTGTTCCTCAAAACCATTGCATACATCAGCCAAAGATGGACCATTCATACGTCCTGTACCATAACTTCGGAAATAATGTTCCACGCTCCAATTTCGTTGTTCCAAAGTGTGGCATGATTAGACAACATTCTGTGAAAAAAGAAGAAGCAGACAAATGAATGTTTCAGAATTTCGGTTCACTTTTTCTTGCACCACCCCGTACATTTACTATTATTTTTAAAACTTGAAAGTTATTAATTTATTTCATTTGCACTGTGACAATGTTTGTTACACCTTATATATTTTTATAATTACAATGATGTACATAGCGGTATCTAACAATGTTGACGTAACATTGATTGTTGAATTATTTTATCGTCACCGTTATTAACGTGGCATTATTACTATATCCAGGTTTCCGTCTTGGGATTTCTTATTTACCTTCCACTTTATTGAAATTATAAAATCGTGCGCTTCGCCACACTTTCAAGCTTTAGCAGGGAACGGGGGAGTGATTTTAATATGTCTATATGTATATTGCGGCGCGGAAACTAAATCTGGGATATGTAAATACCATATGAATGTCTCTCTGTTTGATGAGGAATCAAAACCTCTGAACAAACAGTGATAAATTAGTCTGGTGCTTCTGCATGTTGACTAATCTGCCCCTCCCTCTCTCTCTCTCTCTCTCTGGTGTGTTGTGTCGAATCGTCCGCGTATAGGGATGTGCACACGTAGAACTGGATACATACGTGGTTCTCCTGAAATTGATTCCGCACGTTACTATGCATTGGATCGAATTTCTATAGATGCACAGAACAAAATAGATCCTTCCAATCCCCTCGAAGTGATTTCATCCCCAACCCCTACCTCCCGCGCGCGCACATTGTGAATTTCAAGCGGCTCCTTTTAGCTCGTTCGAACATTACCCCCTCCCCCTGGGTCATCCACCACAGAATAACAAACTGTCACTCTCCCCGTTTTTTTTTTCAAACGAACTGGCTTTTGATAAACCAGCTCGGGGGAAAAAAACAATGTACATTTGAAAGAGGAGCATCTAGTTTCCAAGAATGCATTTCGAGATAGATCAATCTACCTTGCAGCGCTCTCTGTTGTCTCCAAAAACAAACAAATACAGGCGCGCACACAAAATGTCTCTCTCCTCTTTACTGGCATGTTTTATTTTCGCGACCTTTCTGATTACGCCCCCTTTTACGTATAGCGCGAAAATTAATGGAACGTAATACGTTTCTCGCAGCGACTATGTCGCTTTAGAGCACTATTTGTTTCAATTATGTCCTTGAACTTTGTTTGTTTCGTTCTGCGGTTATGGTTCAACCGCCCCCTCTTTACTTTTGCTTGTTTTTTTGGCTTCGAGTGTTGGAAACAATTTCGTACACATGCGTCAAATTTCATTAAGTGTCAGATGTACTTTTTTTTACCGTGCCTCTCCCTGCCTATAAATTGAAAATGTTTATGGATAGACTTTCAACGTAACGAAATCAATCATACTTCAACGTCGCATGAAATTTATCTTGATCAACAACGAACGAAATTGCTACATTTGAACTCGATGCTCTCCATAACCGTAATTCTATTTCACTCTTTCCGTACAACCGTACCATTCGCAGGTTTTTCCATTTCTTTGTTTACGTTCGAACGTAAATGTTTTTTATTGCTACGTGAAAGCTATTAAGATCAAGTGACACTGATCTTGTTATTGGACGAACACTAATTCATTTAATGTATGAATTCAGCAGCATTAACAGATACATAATTCCTAGAAATTCAAATAAATCATCGATTCCGTTATTGTCTGTACACAATGCTTCTATTTATTACCAACTAATTAATGTCTTCAAAAGATGGAGACTATTCTGTTATAGACAACGGTGGTGTTGCTCAAAGTATTGATGCAGACTGAATGAAGTGGGCTTTCAGCTGTATGTAATGCATGACTTGCTTAAAGAATGAATGCACAGCTGCAGTTAACATTTCAGTTCCTTAAACGATTAATGGAAACTGAAGAAATAATTTTAGAACTGCAAGTAACGCTTCTATTGTTTAAGGTATTAATGAAAACAGAAGAAAGTGGCTTTTCAACTGCAAACAGCCTTTTAGTTGCTTAAGATACTAACGAAAACTAAAGGATGTTGCATGTACTCTACAAGTAATGCTTCAGTTCCTTACGACATTAATAGAAACTAAGGGAAGTGGCTTTTCAAATGCAAGTAACGCCTCAGTTGCTTAATAGATGAATGGGAACTGGGTGAAGTTAGTTTTCTGTTTCAGGTATAGTGTATAAAGTGCTACAAAAATCAGAAAAATTAAACCAGTCTGAAAGAAAAGGCTTTTGAGCTGTAAGCAAGGGAGATTTCAGACCGATGCGAAAAGCGACATGCGACACAAGTAGTTTGGGAACCAGCCAATCAACAGCAACGCTTTCCGTAGCGGTATTACAGGCCGCAGAAGCCTGCGTTCGTCAAGCGACACGTGTCGCGTGTTGCTTGTCTCTCGGTGTGAAATCTCCCTGAGGTTTGAATTGCCAGAACGATTAATGAAAACTAAAGAAATTAGGTTCGAGCTGATATTGCTGAAATGTTAACGTAGACTGAATGAAGCGACCTTTCAGTTTACAGTAACGTGTGGGTTGCTTACAGGATTAATGCAGACTGAAAGGTGTGATATTTTTATCTTTACGTTAACACTTGAATTGCTTAAATATCTTTTGAAGATTTGCTTCCAGTTGCTGAAAATAACAGAATTCTTTCAAGATTGAAAGGATACGTTTTTAATCATGTATTGAAGCGTTTGTTTCCCATATTTATCTTTTTCCAGGTTTCAGCAGTAGGTTAGGGGACATCATAAATACTCAGTTCTAATGCCGCTTGTCATGAAACTAAGAAATACGTACATACCTGGTGCGGAAGACATGCGTGAAATCCTTTTCGTATGTAACGACTGCGTTTTGTTCCGTTCGCAAGGGAAGTTTTGCAAGTAGCTGAGAGCAACAAAGAGGAGCTTCCTCATCCTTCGTCAACAAAAGTGACAGGATCATAGACGAGGAAGAAAAGAGATATAGAACCTAGAACAATGCACGTCGTTTGATGCGGTTTGTGTTAGCAGTTGATTAAAACGTGTTCTTTGGAACCGTGAGACAATTAGCGATAGCGATGCGAGGCGGTTTTCACGGCGCGGGAGATGGCGTCGTTTTTGTCGTCATTAAGACAAATGACGATCAGTCTTTGCAAGGTTCCTCGGGTGACATTAATTTCCCAACGCTGTCGTAACGGGGAAAGGGAATTTCCCGAGCCCTTTCTTAAGGGATTAGCAAGTATTGGAAAGCTTGGGATCGGCGTTTAGAATTCATTTTGGAGGAGGATGGTGTTCCGATGTAACATGATCCTTTGACGCGGGAGAAAAACCTGTTTCTCTGCCGGTGAAAGTGTTACAGCTTTCTCGCGAGAACTTTTCATAATTGCTTTAGTATTGTCATGTCTTGTCTAGCGTTTTTCGCAAGAAAACTTTTGTTTAATATAAGAAATAGCATGATGCACAGGGGCCGAGTTAGGGGTTCCGCAAGGTGGAACAGAGTAACTTTTTGTTGGTCCCCTAATATCTACTCTTAGTTAACGATTTTTATTTTATATGGATAGACAGAAACACGGTATATATTTAAAACAATTATAACCTTCCCTTCTCTGAAACATTTTTTCGTTTGGCAGATAATCTCAGTGAAGTTACCGACACAAAATCTTTATCACAATACACCCGCAGAAGGTAGGTGATGGCAACTAAAGAAATGTATATAAAAAGTGAATTTATTTCTGAAAACATATTTTTAAAGCTGTGTTTCTTCATGAAGTGTTAAGTAACCAGGGAAACGGACATCATCATGGAAATAGTTATGAGAACATACCACATGTTTCTTTGTACTTTCGGTGTGTTTTGGCAGTTTTGGTCACCATATGATTTACTAATACAGCAAGTCGCATGTATTAAAATGGAACTGTTAGTTATTAAACCGACTAAAGACAAGGCAAGCAGATACTTTAGTTTTACCTGAGAGCCTCCCCTATGGCGGAACGTCGTCGCCTTGTAGTCAAGGGGTCCTGGGTTCGATAGCCGGTGGAGGCACGTGGCACAGTGGTTCGGATCCCACTTTAAACTGTAGGTCCAGTTCCGATTAGACATTCTGTGAATGAAGTGAAATTAGAACAGCATTTCAGTTGTTTCATCTGAGTTAATATCGTTAACATGTGAATATTTCTGAATGTACAGGAATATTTCACCAATTACGTCGTACTTTAAAGGCAGCAGATTACATTACAGTTTCACTTCTTAGGCCAATTTGATTTGATTGATTGATTGATTTAGTTTATTTTACTTCGCGTTTTGTGCCTCTTGGCTAATTTGCGAAGATGGGGATGAGTGATGAAATTGATGAATGGACATTCACAAACAACCAAGCCCGAGCGGGATTAGAACCCGTGACCACTCGGCCACAGGGTCCGGCTTAGGCCAATTTGACTACAGAAAAAACAGTTTGATTGAAAAATTGGCTCGGTAGGAAAGTGTCAGTTATAACACCAGAGGTTCCAGATTAAAATCTTGGTGGAAATCAAGTTGAAGCATTTGAAAAGAGATTTGGAACAGAGAAAAAGAGAGATACGCACAAAAAATATTTATAATAATTGCACGATATGTCTATGAACTGGGTTCGAGTCAAGATGAGTCAGCACTAAAACCACTTCAAAAACCTCGTGCAGCATGACCTGTCCGAATACGCGCCGTAAGCATGACTCCTCCATCTTTCTTCTCCCCTTGATATTCGCCGCGGAATTAATTACAAACCCCACTCGTAAAAAGAAACCGGGCAGTAACTAAGCATAAAAGCTCATGCGGTGCTTTTTTTTTCCAACGTATAAAAGCCCGTCCTTCCCTCTTGGTCGGACCGGCGTACTCAGCGAGCAGCAATCTTTGCAGCGGCGGGTTTTGTGGCAAGGAGGAAACGTAACGAGCTGCCTCGCTGCTGGAAGTCTCTGGAGGCTCCAGGGACGTTATTATGCATCTCCCACGGGTCCAGATTACACGACCTGGACTCATTAGTCTGGAGGACTTAAAACTTCCGTCAAAGAAGATTCTTTTCCCCGAGGTCAATATTGAGGGAACCGACTCTGTTGCTGCTACGGGTAGATTGAAATAGGGACGTGGGGGGAGATGCAATCTGGAAAGTAGGAAAAGGATTACGCCTCGGAGAGAAAGTAACATTTTAGTCTTGATATGAAGTATGAGAATGTCTCTACTCGTGTGGCGGCAACGGTTGTATACTGAGCAAGACTACAAAGGTTCTTATGTCGTTCTAATCCTGACGTACTTAAGGGAAGACGTACAGCCTTAAACAAAATTTATTACTCTACCAGGTTCCCTACTAGTTTTGCTACTCAGTGCCTTAGTAGCTAGAACACTAGTTAGTTCTCATAAGGCGTTGCGCAGTGTTAAGGAACATCTGTCTGTTATCTCTTCCCTCTATTTTGCCGCGATGGTTTAGTCAGTAGGGCGTCTGACTGCCACGCGGGAGACCCGGGTTCGATTCCCGGGGTGGGTGACCTAAGATCGGAACCTCTAAGCGACTGTGGGGCTCATCCAGCCTCAAATCAGTGGGTACCTAGGGCACCCATGTGGGATAAACGCTGCCGGAGCGTGGTGCTGATCACATCACCTCCAAAATGTGTCTTCATGGCACGGTGTTATATGCAGAACGGGGAACTTTACCTTTTCACGTATCTATTTAGTATATGAACGTGTAGCGAATATAAAACAGTATCTAGTGAGCAAAGCATGTTCGCAGAGGGTGTTTAAGTAGGAAACTGGAATTATGTATTAATGTATTTCTTATTGTGCCTTGGTTTTCTGCTTCTTAGACTAATGGCGACTATTAAGATGAAGGATGACTAGATGAAATTAATGGATGAACACTTATAAAGGAACATACATGGCCAGAACATAAGCGAGAGTTTCCAACTTTGGTGAAAAGTCGCTAAATCTGGAAAATTTGTGATAGCCGCAGGCAATGAAATTCATGAAGAAGCAAGGAACAACTTTTCTGGCAACTGCGGGCGTTGTTTAGCAACTAATTTATTGAACTCACGTGACATCTACCTATATTTATAACCTATGTAAGGTGCCAAAGAATTTACCTACTTTCATTATCTACAAATATTGGATTTTCATATATCGTACGGTGATGATGCTGTTTCTCTAGGATTATAGCTTCAAATCAAGTCTTGAAGGAGGAAAGAGTTACACAATAGTTGTTCCTTTTGGTGTACCTTATGCGTTGTTTATATACTCTGTCCAGGGAATCTCTGGAGCGAACGAACGAAAGCAAGTCTCTGCGCAAGTAGTAACTCAAAGGAGGTCGACCAATGAGCACATGAGAGGGAACGGGATTGCGTGGAGAGGAAGAAGCGACTGCAGTTACCAGCCTTTGCAGCAGCGTATACTGCTTCACTCCGCCTACTCGCTTTCTCGCCTTCTCTGCTGTTAGGCGTGGCCTTTCTAAGAGATTCCGGGGATAGAGTATAGGTGTTGTACGGCAACACTGTGCAAAGTTCAGACACAAGTGAGTTTTCCAATCGAAAATAGTCCCTTCCAAATAACATTCCTGCTGTCTGACCGATTAAAATTGAATTTGAGGAAGTGACGTAACACCTTGTACAATCACACTCACTTCTGGGTTGTAACGATCGCATCGGTTTTCAGTGGAATTGATACAACCCAGAAATGTCTGTGACTGTACCTCTGCGCTTCAAATAACATTACTAGATCCTGTGAGGATAAGACTTGCCACAAAATATTTCACCCATCGCTGCTCTTCGGCGTGGTGTTCAATCTCTCAACCTGCTCTTGGACCAAGGATTTGACCACGTTCACAGGAAGCTTGGAATGACGTCACATTAGGGAACGTTAATGGTGTTTATCGTACCACTTCAACAACCCTTTCCGCAGTCCACTTCCAACCCTTCTGTATTTTTTTCATGAATCTCCCTGCTCTCAGCCCAATCCTATCCTAACATTGCCGGGTGTTCCGAATACACGACGTGCCAAACGCAGAGAACACAAACTCAACTCTCGTCGTGGAGACCAGCGCTGTAGCGAACCTCGTTTCGATCAGCGTATACAAACACCGCCCACCCACTCGGCACCCCTCTTCTCTGAAACCAGCGAACTGGTTCTCTTTTCACAACGCTGCTGGCGGTCTTTGCTAGGGTAGGGACGCTTTCATCTGTTGCCATGTCAGCCAACGAATTGGTGCAGCCTTTCTACAAAGTGAATGGAAATTTTGGTTTTCGGATCCATGTAAGTGCGTTTGTGTTTTTTATGTTCAGTAAGGCTACTCTGGATTGAACCTACAGTTTAAAGTGGGATTCGAACCACACGTATGTGCCTCCATCGGATATCGAACCCGGGACCCCTTGATTACAAGGCGACAACGTTACCACTATGGTATCGGATCCTTGTCTTACTGTGACATGCCTTCATAAACATTCACTCTTATGTGTATGTGTATGTTGTTAGTATGTTTCAGGTTCATACTATAATACTAAGAGAGGCTAATCGGCACTAGATCTATAGATTAAAGTGGAATCTGAATAACCGCGAACACGGTACACTGAAGAATCAAATTGGTGCTCGATTAAGCAAAATCTGAACAACTGTAGAACATTGCCACACTATACTGAAGAACCACTGGTGTTAAACCGACACAGACAGTGCTTTCAAAACTCCCATACTAAATTTTGATCCACGATTTACCTCGCCGGTATTAAAATAGGGTTGATTACAGCAATTTATATGTCGTAATGTGTCCATATATACAATTTGAGATCTTTATATACACGCAACACGTAGCAGTTTTGTATTTTCCTAAATCTACTCTTAGTTTGCCTGCAGTCAGTACTAGACCCCATTCCTCCAGTGTTGTCACTAATACTCCTTGGAATTCCAAGATTCGAATCTTTTGTTCTTTTATCTATTTCATATATTGTCACCATTCATCATCATTGCCTAGCTTAACCTAAAGCGGTTGAAAGTTGACGTTAAATTACTAAAAAAACAAATACAAAATTACTTTTGGAACGGATTACTTACTTCATAACTCGTTTCGTAACATCTATTTTCATTTCATTAATAAAATATAGATTATGTACATGACTGAAAATCCGAAACAGGACGATAGACATACTGGATGCATTTCTATACCCTGTCCCAGCTAACTGTGGAGCAAGGCTGCACATAGCGTCAGAGAAGCGAAGGAAATCGAGTGGCCAGAGCGAAGCAGTACACGCTGCTGGGAAGGCTGGTAATTTCAGTCCACGCAATTTTGTTCCTCTTTCGTGTTCATTGGTGGAGCTGTCTCGCGTCACTACTTGCGCAGAGACTTGTTTTCGTTTGCCTGCTCCACAGTTAGCTGGGACAGAGTATAAATGCTGAAAGCATTTTCACAAAAACTTACAATTTACAATAATCGATGGTTCCCGCTTACTGAGCGGCAACGTCAACCGGGGTGTACGAACTTCCGCCACCCGCCTAATTTCATGGCCGTCGTGCGTTCAATTCGTTAGATGCTAGAAAGTTTCTTTTCCAGACATGATTACTACATTTCTCACATGGAATGGATGTTAGTATTAGTGTTACACTATCCGTAGATTCATCATAAGTGTTACCTCAGTATTATGTTCTGTAATTTCATAATGAGTGAAGCAAGGAGGGGGCTTTGAGGGTTAATCCTGAAAGCACGAAAATTTAGGTTTGTCTCACCACTTTATATCGCAATGTTTATATCATAATGATTTCCATTTCTTGCCAACAGATAGAATAGAAGTGTTACATAAACAGCAGTGCCGCACTGTTTTCTATTAAAACTATTTTCATCTTTAAATTCACTCAAGTAATAAGAACATATCTCGAAAATGTATAAGTTTTTGACTCTGTATGTAAAGGAGATAATGTCGTGATATTTGGCAGTTTTTGTACATGAGTATGAATATGAAAATTCCTAAATTTCGGATATTAGAAACATCTTGTTCCTTTCCCTAAATCTCGAAGTAATTTAAAGATTTTCGAGATCTTGAAACAATTGAGAAATATTTAATGCTCGTGTATTAAAAGTGAAGTCGATTTTTATTTGAATTCGCACTTTTCTTTCCACATTCCATAAATGCCTAAGCATTCACGTTAGCGAGAAATATTGTAGAAATTGAGATTTTCATATACATTACGAACTGACAGTGTTGAAATGACAATAATAATAGCAATAATAGGCTTATATACATTTTATGAAAATCATGTTAATCTCCCAAATTTTTCCTGCAGGTTCCCATGGAAAGATAATGAGTGTTATATTTTACCATTATTATCCATTAATATCCCTTGTACCCTCTAACGTATAAGTAGAAGAGTCAAAGTTTCATGTTTCAGGAGACCTTTTCTCTGACCTTGCACAAGTAGTACTATTCGTTTTGTATATTACTGTACTTGTATTACTAGCAGAAAATGGGTTGTCGAAATTGTGATTCATATGAATTGGTTCCTTTCCGCACTTTGTCGGTATGCAATGTAATGGTGGTTCAGGCCTGTATAAGGTGGGGGAAATATGGCTATAAGCGCCATTTGCAACGATCATATTCGAGTAAAAATTGCCATTGCTTTTATGGGGCCTCATTTGCTCGTTCTTTTTTTGCACTTTCCTCTTCTCTCTTTTTTTTTAAACCATGCATTTTATATGGATTGGAGCCAAGAGCCGGAGTGCGTTTGCAGTAACCTGGTTGCGTTAAAAAATGCGTGTTGCCGCTAAAACCGAGCGCGCTGCCGCTCCATGTTAATAAAACATGCCGCGCAGAAAGTCGGGGGAGGGGAAAGGATGGGGGTAAAAAGGGGGTTGGTTATCGGTCCGGCCCGAAAGCTTGTCACAGTATGCGCTAATAGAGATGCACCATTATACACATAACGAGTTGCTAAATAAATGGTTGGTCTGGCTGGGGGAGAGGCGAGAGTTATCTCGTGAAGCTTTTAATATTTTCACTTGTCGCCCCCACCCCCTTCCTCCCCGCTTTCGGGGCTTAACGCTCACACATTCTACTCTCCTGTTTAAGACAGCTGGCTTCTTATCGTGAACATTTTCGCATATTCACCCCTTTAAACTCATTATATTGTTTCTCTCATCATCCCCAGCGCTAACCCCACCCTTCCTTGCCTCCGCCCCCTCATATCCCTTTTGATAAGGCCTGATGCGCCACCATCATTCTGGTACAGTCATCTCCCTCGTCCAGCTCTTCATGTAACTCGCATCAAATTTGTGATTTATCAGTACGCTTCGGCTCTTCTAATCCACCCCATTAATACATTCCCATGGAGCAAAGCTCCAGTGACGAGCGCTGACAGCACTCTATGCGGGGAGATCCGACATTAGAATAGCATCACTGACACCCACTGGCACGGACGGTTTCCATGGATACTGTATTATGTTGACACGGGAGTATGGTTTCATTTCAGTTGGAGGTTTAAAAGGGGATTAGGATTTGAAATTTTTGTTCGCCGATACTAGGATTCGAAATACTCACATTCAGTCTCTCTAGGAGAAATCATCAGGAGTACCTTCTACTCATCTCAAAAGGAGGAGTCTAGGTTTAAGGGCGCTAGATTCAAAGACAGATTTTCTTATACACTCAAGCTGTTTTTATAATATGAACATGTTCCAAACACTTGTACACCTTCAAAGTGTTCTTGATGTAATGTAGAATTCGAAAGTAGTGCTCGTTGCAACATTCACAATCTGGACAAATTGTCCAGACGATGTGATCAGCACCACGCTCCGACCGTCTATACCTCTCAGGTTTACCCCCAGTTTGCTATTTATTAGAGGATTGGTGTATTATAGCAAGATAAAAATATGAATATTTAATATTCTAACAACGAAATTGGTTAGAGTGTTAATCAGTTGTAATTCACGCACGGATAACTATATGCATCAAATCTATTGATGCACCAAAGTGTGATTTTTGGCCTTTGCCCAGAAAAAAGTTTATAGTTTGTTGCATTTTTGTACATCATTTGTAAGGTAACGCTAAAGTTCAAACGAGAGTCTTTCTGTACTTACTTGCATCAATTGATGCGCTTTTTATGCATTTTCCTGCATTTTTCTCGATGGTGCACTTAAACATTTGGTCTGAGCTACATACTTTATGCATTTTTTGTTTCAGCTGATGCATTTTTCTCCTGCGTGTAGTGTGACATGGAACATGGTGCAACTTTGCCAAATCTACTGTCACAAACTGTACTGTACTGTACAGTCACAAACATTTCTGAGTTGCAGTGATCACATGGAAAGTTAATTAAGTTGTTGCAACCCATGGTGCGTGCCAATGTAATATAACCAAACAGTTGTAAGAATATATGTACAGTCACGCACAATAAAGACCGGCGTTATGTGTGTTGCCTAACTCTGAGGCAATGGGTGAACCTCAGTAGCAATTCCTTAATGGCAAGTTCCGCTACCACCATAGAGTTCGGTAAGACAAAGCACGAAACGAGTATTTCAGGATCTAGGTTTTCCGTTTTTAATGCTAGTGACTGTACTGATTTATTTCAGTCGGAGGCCTGCGTTAAATGTGATGGGAACGATCTGAATTTAAGCACTTCAAAATTATCATTCACTGTCCCCACAGATCGTATCAAATGGTTTTACACATTTCAATGTTCGCATTTTGCGCCTTCAGCTGTTTTCAGGACAACCTATCAACAGGTGAGTTCCTCGGATATTGCGTGTCTTTGTATCGTGCAAGATATTTTTCTGTCTTCGTTGAAACTCAGTTTAAACCGATAAACAACTCTCGGTCATTTTTCTTAATCGGTAGAGGTACGTTCACGATAACTTGCCTCTCCTCTCTTTCGAACCTTACACCAATGAAAATTCTACAAGTCACGCTATCTACGTAGTTTCCTAAAATCAGTCTGGATTTATACATTTGGTAACTGAAGGCTTGGAAATTTATCGAGAAGTTTTGGTTCCGAAAAGGCCCCTGGAGGACACTGGTGCATATGAATTACAAATTTGATTATGCTAACAGCGCAATATCATGTGCAAAATAAACACACTTTGCATTATTAAAACAGTAATGCAATATAATATAAAAATAATGGAAAAGTTCACAGGAACACTTTTAAAATTAAGTGCTTATTCTATAATGCACTAGCAATAGGCTATATGCGGTGCAATAAATTTGATGTTTCATTTACAGTGTGAGTTGAATGAACGTTACTTTCATACGGCAAATTCATAGCTAGTAACAGTAAGAATTTTTATAACTGGTGCAAAATGATAGATACATGTTGATCGGTAGTTAGCTGCACTTTTAGAATTCAAAAGTTTTTTTTTTAAATTATAATTGTGAGTTGTTTAGTTTTAAAGTGTTTTAAGTAAACTAACTTACTGATATTCGAAATTTCTTCGGACTACATTCTACATATTGTTGAGAAAATTTACCTCTAAGGTACCACTGTGCTAATTTTCTGTTTTAAAATTCGTTGTAAGTGAAGAAAGATTCCAATGATTATTATGCTACTAGATTTAACAACTTTTAGTGTAGCTAGTAATTCTGAAAATATTAAAAAGGTATACTAATTCGATAGCAGTATACATAAGAATACTATTGTAAAGGCAACATAAATCAATTCGATCGACTCTGATTGGTCCGTCCATTTACTCACGTCATTGGTCGAAACATTCGATATCTGCATTGATAGGAAAGTACTGTGTATATGTAAAGATACATTTTGCTACTAAGAAAACTACGAATTAAAAAAAATGAAATTTTACAAATTGAAAATTGGATTTATATCTAATCTATTTTTATTAAATGTATGTATGTATATATGTATGTTTGTTCCGGCACAACTCCCGAACGCATGGAGCGATTTCAACCAAACTTGGTACACATATTACTTACAATCTGGAAAGAAATACTTTGGGGGTAAGACACCTCTGGCACCACTAGGGGGGAAGGGGACATACAAGATTATTCTGTTGCGTGTCATTTTCGTGTGCCATATCCTGCACGTTATGCTTCCCGTTACACAGCATGGCGAATTTTGTTGCCTACACAGAAGGTGCGAAATTGCCATTGTTTTCGAGGCCCATAAGATGAATAGTGACACTCCCAATTCCGTTCATCTCCAAGTTCATCACCTATCGGCGTGGGTGTGAGAGAAAGGGTGAAAAATGACCTTAATTAGTGTCGAATCCATAGTTTTCGGGATCGCTAAGATGAATAGTGACACTCCCAATGCCGTTCAACTTCAAGACACCCCTGGCACTCCTAGGTCTGAGGGTGACATATAAAACGACCGATATTAGTGTGGAATCCATAGTTTTCGGGGTCTCTAAGATGAATAGTGACACTCCCAATTCCTTTCAACTTCAAGACACCCCTGGCACTCCTAGGGCTGAGGGTGACATGTAAAACGACCGATATTAGTGTGGAATCCATAGTTTTCGGGGTCGCTAAGATGAATAGTGACACTCCCAAAACCGTTGAACTCCAAGATTATTTTACAATATAGTTAGAATTCATTATTTTCCTGTCTAATAGAAGATTGGGATAAATAAATACCCGGGCAACGCCGGCTAATCAGCTAGTAATTAATAAATTAAAAGAATAGAACCAATATACCGGTAAAATATCTCAATTTTATGACTAGTACTAAATATGTATCGCTCTTGATTTTTCTTATGCATATTGATTTTCAAAATTTAAAATTAACTTACAATATTTTTCTAAGCCGCTTCATTCTATACAAATTAGGACAATGCTCGTAAATTGTACCACGAGTTTCTAGGTAGAGCATTAACTAGTTTTGTCGTTGAGCTTTTCATGCTCGTAAAGAAAACCTCAGCTGAAGAACTCTCGGCGTATGTGAGAGAATGGAGTGGAAGGTCGCGTAGTGCAACTGATGGAGGTCATCGGAATCGTGCTCAGCTGGGGTTTTCGCGAACATGAAAAGCCTAAGAACGAACAGTACTGATGTCTACGCATTCATCCCCATAAAATGCCCTCAGTCTCGGATGAATGTCAATTTGTAGCACATTTTCTGCGGTTAGAAACTCGATCACGGCACGCTACTTCAGGCGCTCCACCGACATTGCATGGTTACATGCTGCCATTTTCCTCGCTATAGTTCAGCACCCCCTGGCGATAGAAGTTTGAAACCTTCAATGGAGAAGCAAGAAAGTCTTATAAGTGCAATGTATGGTTACTCAAAATCCAAAATGCGTTTACAAGATAACAAAAAAATAAAAACATAGGAAGCTTTAATTTTAAGCACGCACTCGTATATATTTTTATTGCAGAGCCATTTCAGGATTGTAATGTTGTTGATTTACATTCCAAATTACAGTTTACAGAATTTTAACACAAAATGTTAACAAGAAATGAAATTAGGCATACCATATTTAATGCAAAATATTGCATTTTTCACGAGTTTTTTTATCTCTTATACCAATTGAATCTCAAACTCAAAATTTTTACTGAAGTTACCTATCATGGAGTACTGTATTGTGTACAAATTTCAGATTTTTAAACAACTGGCCACCAGAGATATTTAACCCTGAACTTGGTTTTTTTAAACAAAAAGCACATGTTTATGACCCTGTAGAAGGATTAAAGTCTCAAGCTTCAAATAATTTTGACACACACTATTAGTACACAGGTACTTGCACAAAACAATTCAAGTGTCAAACAAACTGCCTTCCCCCTAAAACAAATGTCCAAATTTGTCATTTTGCGCGATTAAAATTTTGACCTTAAAATTTATTATGAAGGAATAATATTAAGAAAATTACACACAAATATAATTGTAGCCTATAATGTGCTTAACATAACAACAGATTTTGTCTCATTGTCGTAGGACTTACCAGAGCTGAGATAAAAAAGTTGCCGCTGATGCTTACGAATTGTGACAATGACGCGAGCCATGATAAAAGAATGCCCGCCATCTTCAAATCGGTGATAGTAAAAATAAAATAACAGTGGTACTGAACTGTTAACTTATGAGGCTCACACCACACAAAAAATACACTTTTTAAAAAATGGTCAAGCAATCATGTTGTATGACTTCATAGTGAATTTCTTCCACAAATGGTGCGACCTTTCATTTATTTAGGTTTTTTTTCACTTCTAGTTTTGTCTCGTTATTAAATTTGTGAACAATTTATACTAGCCTTATCATGTTGACGAAGAGTCTAACATTCGCTATCATATACAAGCTTAATGTTACTTAATTCTATTAACTTAAAAGAGTGATATCTTGCAGACATAATTCGAAATGCATTTTAATGTATCACATGGAACAGCAGCTGATAAACATACAATTTGAGGCATTTTTGTGTGTATTTTGATGCATCATTATCACGTATCATTATCGTTATCACTTGATGCATTTTAATGTATTACTTTAACCAACGTGTTTGTATCACTTGACACATTATGAGTTATTGTTCATAAAAAATAGTAACACAGCCTTACCTAAGTACTCCTTCACAATAAGTACAAGATTTAAATAGAAAGTAAATTTCTAAATCCAATTTGTGCACACATGTGTACAACTGTATATATTAGTAAGATATGAGAGGGAAAAAGTGGCATTACTTATGTAACACTGGCTGCACTTTAGATGTGTATCAACGAATATTTCCATTACTATGCTGATGCAATAATGATCTTGTTACCATTTTGACTATTTAAACTTCATAGATATGTCATAAATGCATTTGATATGTACACAGAGGGGAGCAAATGTTAATTTGCCAGTGGAAATGCACTTCCAGTTATGTTTATTTTATGTCCCTCTGTTTTGGTACAAGAGGAAGATATTGATCCGCTGGATATATGTTTTGTTAATTAATATTTGCTTAAATGTCATAAACCACATATAGATGGAGCGCATTGCAAACGCCAGAAATATCGATCAGTAAATAGATGTCGTTTTGAAGTTGCTATAATTTTCTATGTTACATTTGATCAGTTATATTGTGTGTGTGTTTGATTTGAACACGTTTAGGTTTTAAGAACATTTAAAATGTAGTTAGAATGTTGATTCTCGTTTGCAAACACAGTCCTGAAAGTTTAATAGTCAAGTTGAAATTTTGTTATCATCGTGTATGTTTTCGTAAACTATTGTTAGATTCAATGTCAGTTGGAATTTGGTTTTAGTTATTTAATATGTGGGATGGCAACGAGACAAGACTCAAAGTCTAGCAAAGTATAGCATAAGTATAAATTTTTATGTTGTGTAAGCTACATATACACTGAAGTTTACCCTCGAATTTTCACATAACGTAGAAGTAATTAGAAGAGATGATTTTTAATAACGTTTTATGTTTGACACCTCGTTTTGACGCTACGAACCTTCAAAGAATACAATAAAACCACGCTGCAAAGGCACACAATTGCCACTAATGAGTAACTTACCAATTGTAAACAAAATGCATGACCTACAATTAAACAAAATATTTGACCTAGGTATTCGCCTGGTATATCTGAATAAAACGCAAGTACTATTGCTAGAATGGGAGAATGTGTGTAACACTACCTCGATATCTCTATGCGTTCTCCTAGAACAGTGCACCTCATACGAAGAAAATAATTTATGATTTATAACGAATTTTTGCATATGACTGTAGAAGCAATAGTGCTCCTTATATCTCTGCAATCCCAAGACTTGTAAATGTTGAGTCAGTAGTCCAGTATCAGATAAGGCTTTTCAAGAGAGAGTATCCTGAGCTCTCTGTTACCCGTTTAACTTCATTGTTTTTCGGGTTGCGGATCTGTAAGGGGCACGAGGCGCAATGTTGCAGACTTTGGCATTTCAAAACCACACACACACACAAAAACTTCCAACCAGTTGTTTAGCTGGCTGAGGTTTCGTCACACAGTGATTTTTCCTGTCGTGGCTTGCATCCTTGAAACGGCTTTAGGGCTGTAACACGGGCGGGCGAGCAAAACAAGCACCGTGAGCGGGATGCTGTGATACGGAGCTCATCTGCCCAGATGGTCTTGTTTCCGTAATTGTTTCGCTCCAGCTTAGTCCGGCTAAACGGAGCTGGAGATGCCAATTTCGACGCTATGCGCCACCCGTGCCAGACTCCCTCGCTGTAATTTAGCTTTGTGGTGCATTTTTGAATGTATCCTTCCTAAACGCCTGCTAACTGGCGGTCGTTGCGTCAGTTAGGCGAGTTTCTTTCTCGTCTTGTTCTGTGTGGCAAATAAAAATCCAGCCACATGAACGGTAGATGGAGCTATGCTAAACATAATAAGAATTCATTTATGCCTTGTTATTAGGACAGCCTATATTAACTTCAATTCTACATTTAAAACCACATTTATTGAAACTTCAAGCAGGTAAATGTAGGGTGACTTAAAGCCAGTAGTGTTGTGCAATAATCATTTTTTTGTGGAGAAACACGAAGAAGATTGATAGTGGTAATACATGATATTGCATGAGGACGTCCAGTGTGGAATAAAATGCCTTCATACAAAGAATATATTAAAACGTTAAAATAGATATCGAAAATGGAAAATTAAATTTGAATTTGCAAAAACGTTTTGATCGGAAAATGGACGAATAAAAATTTGGAATACATTCATAGTGAGAAAGAAATATACATTATTAAGGAAAAACACAAAAATGTGTATTTTAGGTTGGTATAAATATTAAAAATGTGTAAATAAATATTGACGGTGTGAAAAATGAACTAAAAGTAAAGAAATTAACGGTAGTAATATGGAAATATGAACTTAGAAGGCTATGTTAAAAATTCATTGAAAGAGGAAACTTTTTCGGAGTGAACCTGGCCATTTGTTGAGATTTAGTGATATAGAGGGTAATTCAAAATAATTTCTCCGATTTCATCTGAGTATATGCTATTTGGAGTATTCAGCTCTACAGCAGTGAGTGATGCATCAATCTAAATGAAACTTCATGAAAGTTCATATCATATATCATACGTTGACTTCTCTTGACACCACTAGCAATATCTAGACGATGTTCAAGATTTTTCCCCACACGGTCCAGTATATCAGTCATCTATAACTGTGGGCAATCGTGTCACCCATGAAGCATCTTTATCGTAGAACCACAAGGAAAAGTCACCTGTGTAATATCGAGTAACATTAGGTTTATCTCCATCATGCAGAAAGGGCATCATTTTTTGCCACACTCTTGCACAATGCTGAGAGAGCTACAGCGACAGTGACGGTGGTGGGAGTAACGGTGTGGGTAACAGTGGTGATAGACACAAGTAATGTAAAAATATGAATTTGGAAGGGTATGTTAAAAATTTCTTGAAGTAGGAAACCTATTTTACATTGATGTATCACTTGCCACTTTGGAATTGTAAACTCAAAATACAAGGCCGTTTCAATTGGTATGAATTACTTTGAATTACCCTGTAGTTCAAACCGAATTCAGAAACAGCAAGAGTCTTATTTTGCTTACATTGCCTGGAGAGTAGGTCACCATTGCATCCACGAGCTTCCCACTTCCTCTCGCGATTTCATTTTCGCTTTGATCTGCCGCTTCAGAAATATAAACATAATCCGAGATGAATCACAGGAACATGAAAACCACTATTTCTCCCCGAAGCAAAGGAATGAAAAAAATACCGCCTAGTAACTCATCACTATCCCGGATCAGAGGATGTATCCATGGCAACCGTTCGGCCCCCTCACTCCTCTCTGCAATATTCCTCAACCTTCATTCCTGCCCACTGATCCGTCAGTGTGCTCAGCATCCTACGGCGCAGTGTTTCACGATTCTCTCTTTTTTCTCCAACTCTTTCTCTCTCATTGCAATCAGCTACCTTGTCACACACGAAATTCAGCATCAACTTATTCCCTCATATATTCTCCCATTTCATATTCAAGATGTTCCACCTTCACTCTGCACTATTTCTAAACTTCCTTTCCAAATATTGAAGTCGCACTATATTGGATTTTTTTTTCTTTCCGGCGTTTCACTACCAAACTGAAGACCCGAAATCTATACTCTTGTGTGGGTCTTCATATTCATGTATAACTTCTCTGACATTAACCCAGCCTCCAATAATAGGGATTGTAGCCATGTAACGAAGAGTCAAATCCGCTTCTTATGGTTTTGATCTCAGTGTAGTTGTACCAGTTCATAGAAACTTATTTCTAGGTGACGTTAACCCTTAAATTATTGCTCTAGTGAGTTTTCTTGTGTTGTTGACGTTGGAGTGCAGCTTTCGTGACTTCTACAGATTATTTGAATGTTTCCCCATTCTCTTGGCGTTTATGTTGTCTGATTTTATTTTCCTCTGTTACTATCGCTCGAGATTTAGGTCTTCTTCTATTTGTTAAAGGCTCACTGTAGTGTAGGGGAACGATGCGTGAGCTTAAAGATGGCCGCTGCTCCAATTTCGTTGACTGCGGTGTTGCTGTGCCGTCTGAGGCTGTCCCAGAATTTTTTTTTTTCTTTTCTTATGACCTCTTCTATTGAGTCTATCTCCAGGTCTTTCTGTATTTGAATATTTGTTGTATATCTGTCTTGTCCGCTGATTATCCTTGCTGCTTTTGGATAATTTGTAGTTTCTCTATTGTCTTCCTGGCTGCGTGATGCTACGCTAGTACAGCTCTACGTATACGTAAGCAATGTGGCCTACAGAACTAATATACGTTTCTGTGTTCTGAGCCTCCTTAGTATAATTAGATATTTCATACTACTGCTATTAAGGAATGAAATATTTTATAATTTTAATATACGTAAACCTTGTTTCCATATTAAAGACAGTAAAGTTGCTGAACAAGGCAGTTTATTAAGATTTAAATACACTTCACATGAAACTTTTCTGTCCTCTATCAGGCTTTTTCTGAGAGTAAGAACTGAACTTAAAAAATGAGGGTAGAAACGTTATACGGAAAGTGTTTTTAAATCTTAATAGACTGCCTTGGTCAGCAACTTTAGTATTTTTTATAATTTTGTTTAGTAACATTTTGGTGTATAACCGGTTATGACAGTTCCTATATGTATTTCTTAATTGCATAGTTTATCTTCGAAAATGCATTATATCGTTACAATTGAATATTATAAAACATAGGATTCCTGCATTAAACTAAAAGGAAATAGTACATCGAATTTCATTACACAGTTCTCCACTGTTAAAGGTCTTTTCTACTGTTGCGGCGGCCGATCCTAATGCTGGCAAGGGAAGTGGGGAAGCGACCAATCCAGCACGATAAGAAACGCAGGAGCCAGTAGAACGAGGTTCACGTCTTACTTCTTCCCGCCGCGTCTTGTCTCTCGGCGCTACTGCTATTGTCTGGTTGGTCTGCGGCGTAATCCCCGCTCCCCACCTATAGCTCCAAAGTATCCGTTGCTATTGCAAATTTCCCAAGAATTCGGTCATTTATTGCAAATTTCTCAATTATAAATTTATATTGTCTCACTTTTATTGAATATTTGCCTACTATTAGTTCCAAGTTTTATTCATTGCATACGTCCCCATAATTAGTTCTTATTTCACTATTGTTCTGGAATATTTCTCAACTATCAACGTCAATTTCAAGAATTAGAAAAACGCATATTCTCCAGTATAAAGATCGATTTGGTTTGTTTCACTTCGCATCTCTGCCACTTGTGACTAATGACGAAGATGAGGATGCATGACGACATGATGAATATGACGAGGGGCCACTTGCAAAGAACACCCATGACCAGGCCGAGATTCGAACCCGGGACCACGGATCTTGCACGGGTGACTATCAGAATATGCAGTTTCGTCACATTTTGCAAACTAATTCCCTTCAGAAAGTATCCTGGTTTATACAACTTTACAACATATTCAAGTCAGGGGTTGTAGCTACTGTAGACGTTTTGCCAAGTTGTCCTCTGCTCGATTCCCGGAAGAGGTACATTACACAATGATTGGGATCCCAATTCAAACGCTAGGTCGAATCTCGCCTATCTGAGCATGAAATGGGCTTAAAAGAATACCAAACTACATTGTATGGTTGTTCGGGCATGTACTCGTATATGAAGTACAACTCATCATGAGGGATTTGGACGTCCTTTCCCCACAAAGGGCCTACTTTCTGCACGGATGTCTCAGTCGAGACGTGCCTCACTCGCTTCTTTCCCTTCTCGTGTGGGTGACCATCACTCTCGCCTGCTGGGCACACACAGGCGCCCTCAGCCGTGTCCACATGTCCAATCATGCATGGCACCACATGGACGGTGACTGTCCGGTTGCATAACGACAGCTCTTCATCAAGGGCTCAGAAATTTGAAAGAGGGGCATTTTTATCTTGTCCCCTACCAACGGGTGGCTCATCCAAGCAACAGTGTCAATAGCTATGCTATCCCCGTACACAATGGCCATCATTCATTGATTGATTGATTTGGTGTTTTAAGTCCACTTTATGCACAGTAGGGCTAATCGGGACTGGACCTACAGTTTAAAGTGGGATCCGAACCACTATGTGCCTCCACCGGGTAACGAACCCGGGACCCCTTGATTACAAGCCAATGACGCTACCACTGCGCCATCGGGGAGACACAATGGTCACCGTGTCGATACGACTGCACAAAATGGAGATTGGAAACTCAGTGAACTAGGTCAGTTGTACGTACATAGGTAGATTGCAGATTGGACGTAACGCAGGTTATACCTGTAATATAGGTACAGATAATTTTGTCCGGTGGTCCAGGTTCGATTCCCGATTTGATTTGGTTGATTGGCTTTATTTTATTTCGCTTTTTGTGCCACTTTTTGGCTAATTTGCGAAGATGGGGATGAGTGATGATGGGATGAAATTGATGAATGGACACTCACAAATGTACATGAGAGGCCAGCATTCGAAACCGAGATCCACTCCGCCACGGGGGCCGGCTTCGATTCCCTAGTTAGATGGCCCGACCCTGTGGCCGAGTGGTTAGCACATCGCGCTGCGACGCCAAGGGTCCCGGGTTCGAATCCCGGTCGGGCTTGGTTGTTTGTGAATGTCCATTCATCAATTTCATCATTTCATCACTCATCCCCATCTTCGCAAATTAGCCAAGAGGCACAAAACGCGAAGTAAAATAAATTAAATCAATCAATCAATCAATCAAAACCTAGTTAGATGATCTCAGGTTCGAACTTTTCCAGTATAAAGCGGATCCGGTCTTCTCTCAGCCTCTAATGATAACATTACCATAGTGAGTAACGGCTCCCGGAGCCTGGTGTTGATCACATCGCCTCTAGTTGTCCGATTGATTGATTTCCTTCATTTTACTTAGCTTTTTGTGCCACTTTTTGGCTAATTTGCGAAGATGGGGATGAGTGACGACATGATAAAATTGATGAATAGACGCTCTCAAACATCCATGCCCAGGCCGGGATTCGAACCCGGGACCCTGGCGTCGTAGCGTGATGTGCTAACCACTACCCCACGTGGGCCCATACCTTCACACGCAATAGGTACCTTCATGACACGGTGCAATGTAGAGAGGATAGATTTATCATTTCGTTTGATATTTTACGTTACTATTATATATCTCTGGTTAATCGCGGTGTTTTGAACTTATGATGAAATGCATCACGGAACGGGACAAACAATGACACATCAATGGCTGAACCACGATTTGAACATCGGACATACGGTTTCGTGGAGCGTTATGACGACCACTTCACAATGGAGATAGTCTGGTCATGCTTGTCTAAATTAACGCCACTCTATTAGCATAAAACGTATTTGGACATTATGCATTGTTCGGTAGCCTTTGAGTAACTGACTCAGGATCACGCTACTGGAGGCTCGAGTCCTGGCTTGGGAATTCCTTTCTGAATGTCCCTGTGTACATTTCATGTAATCACTATATCTGCGTCGTCCTCTTACTGGCGATTTGCCAAAGGTGACCAAGAAGCGAAGTAAAATAAGAAAAAGACGAATGATATTTCTCTAATATTATATTTACGTTTGGAAACAACAGCTGAACATCCACAGGGGAATTTTACAAGTATCTACACCTTTTCGGGACTGAAATTATGAGATTTCTGAGAATGGCTCATGAGTTGCTCAGAGCCTAACTGTCGTCAATTGCCCAAACCTTGCAAGCAGGCAACCAGAGACACACGTCCAATTTCCACATTGCATAACGTAACAGGAGAATACAAATAGGACCGTCTCCAATCCGCACATCTTTTTTCTATGAGCTAGGACAGTGCTTATTAAAGGAAGAAGAAAATCAAAATTGATATTCGAAACGTGATCAAAAAGTGGATATAAAAGGATAGATGTAGATTAGGGTGTATCGAAAAAAACTTTTTTTCGAAATGTTAAGGTGGCTAGTGCAGGAAAGTGGCCATTTGTGACCAAAAAGACTTCTGATTTTTTAAAGATTTTTTGGAGGTCGTTTAGGTGACGCGCATCGACCTTGAAGTTTTGATAGTGATTTGGTTATGCAACACGCACAACAATTTCACAAAAATGTCATTATTTGATAGTATCCAAGCAATCTGTAAAGTATTTTCTTATTTTGCGTCACTTTTGTACCACTTTTGGGTATTCGCAACTTTGAGACAAGATTATATTGATCGATAGAAACCCGAAGGGCTTCGGTGACGAGATTGTGAGTAGGCCACTCCACGCACAAGGCCACCAAGATGGAAATGAATTGAATTGATGTGTTTTAAGTCCACTTTATGCACAGATAGGCTAAGCAGGACTGGACCTACAGTTTAAAGTGGGATCTGAATCACTATGCACCTCGACCAGGTATCGAACCCTAAACCTCTTGACGATGACGTTACCACTACGCCATCAAGGTGGCGACGAAGATAAGCATTTAGCCAGGATACCCTATGTAACCTATATACCCTTGTATATTATATGCTTTGTTTAAAATACTTAGCAATTACTTTAGAAAACGTAGGTTTCTAAATATTTACTGACCATTTTAAAAAATTATATATCACCGTCATGTACACATTTTACACAACAGTATTCATAACGTATATGTATATATTTCTCTTTCGACATTGCAGTACCACACAGATTTCATTCGGCCGTACGTATAAAGCCCAACGCAGCACAAAAGACCAGCACAGCCCCCATTTTGCATACATTATAACGTGGACGGAATGGAAGTTTGATGCCACCATCCGATATATCTCCTTTCCCACATATTTTTCCGTTTCGTTGCCCATGGCTTTTGGATCGACTGCGGGCTATTTCATTCAACGCAATCTGCGTGGAACTTACCATCGCAGCGAAAGAGAGAGAGAGAGAGAGAGGAACAGCCCGTTCTGAAAGTATCCATGCGATTAACCATCGCCCTGAATTATTAAACCCGGGGAACTAACTCAATTATTGGACCCCGAACGCCAAAGGGGGACGAGCTTTCTCCTGAGCTGATTACTGCCCTGTACTCAATTTTAATCACTGTCATAGTACGCGGAAGAAAATGGAATCTCTCTTTTTTTTCCCGCATGTTTTTCGTCGATGCTCTATATAGGCTTACCTAAGAATTGATTCCCGGATAAAATATTAATGGAAGAATATCGTAACTGATCCTAATATATTTTTCTAGAATTTAATGGTTACTTTTTTTAAAATTAAAAATATACTTCTGTAAGTAATAGGCTATATTTAAAATACTAACGGTAATGTACCGGATGGCCAGAATTAAAGTTACCCAACTCAGAGCCCTCTGTAGCCTGTTT
This sequence comes from Lepisma saccharinum, assembly GCF_977018435.1. Taxonomy (NCBI): domain Eukaryota; kingdom Metazoa; phylum Arthropoda; class Insecta; order Zygentoma; family Lepismatidae; genus Lepisma; species Lepisma saccharinum. The sequence continues at coordinate 50,753,165 of NC_139237.1, read as the reverse complement.
GAGGCATCGTAGAACTCTGATATTTGGTGAATCCACTATGCAGACCATGGGGAAGAGGATGGCCATAAAAATAGTTCAATTTTCCTCCACCAGGTTGAAATGTGGCGCTGTACGTCCATGATGGGTTGTAACAATGACGTAAACTGCTCCAATTGGTTAAGGATTTGCCTTTACCTTGCAATCTTGCAATAAACGAGAGATTATTTTCTCGCAACTTGCAGCCACTAATAAATGTCTTTCTAATTAATAACTCAGCTAAATCACTTAACGTGAGAGCTGAACAAAAGTTCGGAAGTGATCACCATGACATTAAATAAGAAAGAACGTGCATTGCTGGTAAAGTTGTTTTATCAGAATGGTACTAATGGTGCAGCTGCACTGCGAGGTTATCGTCATTCGAAAGGACTTCGAAAGGGGCCCATGACGACGCATGGGTTAAGAAAGATGATGAAGAAATGTGTACATTATTACAGCGCCACATTTAAACCTGGTGGCGGAAAATTAAAATATTTTTTATCGCCATCCTCTTCCCCATGGTCTGCATAGTGGATTCACCAAATTTCAGAGTTCTACGATGTCTCAAACAGGCTACAGAGGGCTCTGAGTTGGGTATCTTTAATTCTGGCCACCCGGTATGATTGTAGCAATTTGATTTGTTAATCATTTCTCTTGTATTTAAACCTAAATGAACATAACGAGGAAATGTGTTCCTGCCTCTGTGTTGCCAGAATCTTGAGTAAAAAACTATCCCCAACCAAACTATAAAAACTGTAAAATAATTCAATGCATTTCATGAGAAAACTATCGAAACAGTTTAGTGATATATATTTGAAAAAGTAATCAGAAACGAATGCTTTAGCTTTTCCTATGGCATTATTAAACACCATGACCTTGTAACCAAGGAGACCAGGTTTGATTCCCGGTGAAGTCACATTGCACAATGGTTCGAATTCTATTTCAGCCCCATTAGCCTATCGAAGCATAAATGGGGATTAAAACAGTCAATGATACACAAATATATACCTATGGCTTATGCGGAGATAGAAAATGCTACACGTATTGGTAATCGAAGCAAAAATATAATGTTATCTATACTAATATCGCAACATACCATCCCCTATGCAAGGTATACATCTTTATTCAGTGGATTCCTTGTTCGTATATCGGATCGAGTAGACTGGTTTAGTGTGTCCCATTTTTCTTGCTTGTCGTGATTAGCCCAACGCCCAGTATTCATGTGTCTAATCAGTTATGTCCTGTGATTTTAATGAAAATCAAAATAAATCTTTTATTCAATTTTGTTCTTCCCATTCATACGACATTATATATTTAAGTTCCAAAACTGAGGAATGTATATGTGTACCTCATCGATTTAATCAGAGCACCATTGGTCTCCCAGATGGGTTACGAACCTTGTTATGAAGGGGTTCCACGTTCGATACCCCTCTTTGAAATGCAGATCCAGTGCAGAGTAGCCTTTCTGTGCATAACTTGTACTTTGGGAACTTTTTGACCAGTTCATTTATCCTTAACATCGTGATTAACCTAGAAGGGTACAAAGCGACCTAGATTAACCGAAACGGAAAGAATAATATTTAGGAGAATATATGATAAGATAATAGTTTAAAAAATTGTAACAAGCGAATATATTAAGTAAGACCCCTCTTTCCTTAGAACAACGTTGCAGTTTGGTCCATGAAACACTTCTTTACAAGGAAATCGACAACCTGCAAGTAACTCTCTTGAGTCCAGTTCTTCATCTGAAGAACAGAAGGGTAGTTACTTTTTCAGGCTCTCTCAATATCAGGATGTAGACATAACGTTTTTAACTTTTACCAATAATTTGGATTGGTTGGGGAAATACAAATCAGAACTTTTTCTCCTTTTTTCTTCTTTTGGAGGCCGCGTTGCCTTCACCACAGTTTTCTCACTCCTCGAACTAGCGTCCGTACGTGACTTTGCAAGGCCATATATCCACGAGTGACGTATTGTAAGAAACGCATTTCTCTTGATAATAAATGCAGCAGCGGGGGACACTTCTCTCCTTCTACCTTTCTTTAACTGGAAACTTTCGAAAAGCCATAAAAATGTTCTGTTGATTTCTTTACAAAGTTTATATGCAAAGGAGGGGGCGGGGGGTCCTTGGATCCACTGATTTATTCGCCTCCCTACAAAAGATATCCCTTCCGGGGATCAATAAATATTGGATTGAGTTTAGAAAAAAACTGTTTTTAAACTTTACTGCTGGGATGATAAAAGAGTGCCAATCTAGTAAAAAAGTACGGATGACCGGAAGGGAAGAAAGCTTGCAATTGGGTTTAGTAGTCAAGGTGATATGATTTATGTTAGTCAAATGTCTATAAATGTATTTTTCAAGTTTATAAATAAAAGGGTTTTCATGTGCATTAGTGGATTTAATATTCCTGAGAGGTAACGAAATTAAATTTTGGAGTGTGGAAGTTAGCGGAATTATTGTTCATTCTGTCTCACTATGAAATTTAACTCTCAAAGTGCTCAAGCGTGATCTATGTTGAAGAATGTCATAAGGATGAAGTAATTATTTTACATAGGTCACACTTGTGTTACCGGTATACTCAAGTGTGATCTATGTGAAAGAATTTTCCCCAGTACGCTGATAAATTTTCGTTTGTACAACTCCTCAAAGCCAGTACACAGTAGAGCATGATAAAGGGGGCCCGCTTGGTTTTGGAGGTGTACAATACTGCGGGGGAAGGTCACAACTTTTTCACCAAACCACACGAAACTTCGATATCGCCACCAAAGTTCCCATGATTGATTGATTGATTTGTGTTTTAAGTCCACTTTATGCACAGTAAGGCTAATCGGGACTGGACCTACAGTTTAAAGTGGGATCCGAACCACTATGTGCCTCCACCGGGAATCGAACCCGGGACACCTTGATTACAACGCAACGACGCTAACCAAAGTTCCCAACATGAAGTTCTGACGTGAGTGTCCTTTCATGAATTTCATCTAACCACCACTCATTATCTAGCAGGATGGCAACGCTAAATGACAAATGCACAACAAATTCGAATAATTCTTATGATTCATTGATTGATTTTTTTTACTTCGCTGTTCTGCCACTTTTGTCTTTTCGCAAACATGCGGATGAATGATGAACACCCATGCCCAGCCCGGGATTCGTACCCGGAACCACCGTGATAACCACTCCTCGATTAGTGATTCAGCAAAGACACTCATCTTTAGCTTCTTTGATAGAATTACCAACTGGTGCATCCCCGATTGCGTAGCGGTAACGTCGTTGCATTGTAATCAAAGAATCACGAGTTCGATAACCGGTGGAGGCACATGGTGCTTCGGATCCTACTTTACACTGTAGGTTCAGTCCCGATTAGCCTGTGTGTGCATAAAGTGGACTTAAAACAAAACTCAAACTAACCCAGAATTACCAATGAGTTCCGTCAGTTCCAATCGACTTTGGGAGAAAACTCCGCAATGCACAAGAATATTCATAACTCCGCCATATCTTTCAGTTCATCTAGAAGGGCACCAATGGTTCCGACTCACTCTGCGGGCACCCCCTCACCCACAAACACGCATGGATGACGTTTCACTTATATGATAGATGACTTCGACATGAAAATCCCATTTCACGCCACGATTGCGAAATTGAATTGCAACCAATGGAAGGGGTTGTGGGGTGAGAGAAATGATAGAAACAAATTACTTGCAACGAATCCCATATAGGTTTGCCAGCGTCATCAATACTTGCCGGGTGACACAAATATAGTCGACTGGGACCTATGGGTTTCTTCAGGCATGTATATAAACGACCTTGTAATAAAGAGTTCTAGAAACATATTTGGTCATAAAATTATGTCAGGGCATAGAGTGTTTTGCAATGGCAAAATATAATATTCCGTTGTGTTCTATGGAGATATGAACCCAGGACCACATGGTTGTGAGAGCCGCAGTGGTTCAGTGGGTAGCGTGTCTGACTGCCACGTGGGAACAGCTGGGTTCGATGAGTGGTAACTTGTCCAGCAATGTCCTGGCGTTGGATGGCTCTAGTGTTCCCCCAGCCTCTCATAAATGGGTACTTTGGGAAAACCCTGCCGGGTGGGGGTAAGTGGGACCGGAGGGTGGTGCTGATCTGGTGTTGGTCCATGTCTTCCAATATGCTTTCACTCCATGTTGCGATGCACTAGGGACCACTTCTTTCTATTTTTCGTTTTTTATCCCCGCTTTCTTGCAACTTTGGGCTAATCACTACGATGAGTGATGAGAATGAGTGATGATTACATGAAATTGGATGCTGGGAACCCATTCTTAGGCCGGGACTCGAACCCTAAATGTTTGTGATTTGATCACTCAACTCATCCAGCAGGATTGTCAGGGAGCGTATTTACAATCCCCACACGGATATTGCAACTGTGAACGTAGATAAAGCAACAGCTAATAATATGTCTTTCCTTACATGATGTAACGATTATTGCACACACTATGATTGAAATTATACCAAACTTAGAAGTGTGTTTAAAAATTTTAGTTTTAATTAACCATATTTTGTACAAAAACGTGACTGAGAGCATCACAACTGGCATACCTAGCCTAACACAATCGAAAAATTACTAAGAACATAAACAATAATATGACTAAAGTGACAAAACCCTTAAAATTACCAACATCAACAATAACGTAAAGTTAATAATAGTGTCAAACTTAAAAAACCTAACAATGGATAATAACTGCTTAAATAATATCGCAAGAGAACCGGGAAACTACATCGAATACGAAAGGCTACATATCCTTTATCTTCAAACACTCTGGCACATTATCGCATGTATCAAGGAATCAGCTAAATTACAGTTGTGTTTTGTAATGAACACAATACTATTGGCCGTTGCCATAAGGATGATCAGCTTTGGAATTGCCGTTTGGTTTTGTACCTCCCAATATTAATATCAATGATTAGAATGAATGAAAATATAATAGAAGATTAGTTCATTTCTTATTCAGAATTTAAGTGTGACAGCTCGTCATGTTAACCACTCTGTCAAAGAGGCTGGCTGAATATACATGTTCGAAATATTTTGTAAAGGTGTATATATATTTCCAATTATAACTACATTAAGCCTTGTTTCCATGATATGAAAAACTCAATATGCTGACCAAGGCAGTAATTTCTTTTTATTATAAAACTTAACTAAACGTAACGTTTCAACCTTCTAGCAAGGTCTTCTTCAGACTCTGCACCAAGTACAAATGTAACAAGGAACAAAAACAGGACGATCTGTATACACAAACATTACTCCCCTGCGGACTATTAGAAAGTTGTTCTGGAACATTCTAGCAGGTGGCTTTCCCTTGTCAACTGTACTTTCACCTAAAAGGCTAAACATATTTATTTCCATCTAGAATGTTGTTGGACTCTATCTCAAGCTTTCTTTCCTTCATTTTTCTTCCTTCTCCTCTCCTCTATCTCTCTAGTCCTTTCCACTCTTTCTAACACCTTCTTCCATTCTCTGTTTAACTTCAGTCCCCCATTCCAATTCATTGTGTCTTCTTCACCTTTCTTTATTTCCTTGGCCTCCTTCCATTTTCTCACTAGTATTCTCTTCTCCCTTCCTATCTGCTTAGCCTCATCCCACTCTATGCCATGTCCTGTTTCTCTCGTTTGTTTAAATATCGCATTTCTCTCTCTCTTAAGACGTACATCATCCCTATGTAGTTTCAACCTGTCTTTCAGCCACTTTTTCGTTTCTCCTATGTACACACTCTGACATTCTTTACATTTCACTTCGTATATAATCCCTTCCTCTTCCTCTTCTCTGTTTTCCTTTTTCTTGTTTGCATTCTTCGCTATTCCTAAGATGCTTCTCCCTCCCTTCCTGTAAGTTTTAATGCCCGCTTTCCTAAGTACTTTGCAACTTTGCATATTTTTTCTGTGGTCTTCCTCATACTCCTTATTCCAAACTTCCTCTCTTTTTCTCTCTCTTCCAATTCTCCCCTGCCACTTTTCTTCCTTCTTCTGTTTATGTCCAGTCTATCCTCCTTCTCATAGCCATTCTTTTTCAGCTGTTTCCATAGGCTATTTATTGTGCCTTCTTTTTCACATTCTTTCGTGCATATTTTCTTGATTCTGTCCTCCATATTCTTTATAAAAGATATTTAGATATTTCCACATTACAATTCTTCACATGAAACATGTTAATATACACCGTGCATTATAATAGAGTAAACAACGTATCAGGTTTATTATTTTAAAAATATCTGAAACGTAACAATGAGGTTTGTTGCATAATAATTAAAAAATCTTCAGCTTTTGTTTTCATGCGCAAGACTTTTGTAAATACGGACATTGTGGCGCTGGTGTAGTGTTAAAGGAAATGGTGATCTTCACAAGTGCAGAAACGGAGACTGTCTCTTAAAGTTCCCAGACCTTACACCACTAGACTTCTGCTTTTTGGGTTTTGTGAGAGATGAAGTCGTAGTGTCACCTATGCACTGAATGTGCAACAGGTAAAGGAGAGAAAAAGAAACGCTCTTGCTTTGGTGGACGAGGAGTTCTTGGGTAAAGTGTGGCATGAACTCGAATTTCGATGGGATGTGTGTAGCATAACTGGTGGAAGCCATTTGTAGATATTTATAGAAACTTGAAGTGTTGCTGCTTGATACACAACAAATATCATTGTTGTAAGTTTAGTCGAAATAAGTTCTTAAAGTTGTTTGGTTTATTATGATACACCCTGTATATAGATATCTTCTTGTTGGGGTTATTCTAACATAAATCAGCTTACAGACTAATACGTTTTTGTTGTAATGACGTATCTGTGATCAGGGACATTACACGCTCCAGTTTTCCCCAATTTGGTGAATATTTATTTTTCATAGCTCCCTATGTGCTTTGAACTTGGTGAAACGAGTTATTTTACGACTCCCGTTACAGCGGTATGTTTGTGGAATGCAACCAACAGGAACAATGCTATCCACATGTTCTTGTTAATTTTAATCACATTTTAAAAGCAATTAAAGACATAATGATCTCCTGCATATTTGTGTATTCTAAACGTGCGACATAGATGTTCCGCGTTATATTTAGTTGTTTTTTTCTGCCCAAATTATATTGTACTTTTTAATCTTGTGCAAATCGGAGCTGTCTGGGCAAGTGCTTGTATGTGAGTATCAGGAGTGTTGTATCAATATAACATACTCCCTACTCTGGCGACACCTGTGAACGAACTTCTGAAATCATATGAAATACTCTTTATGATAACCGAACCTTCAGATCTTCATGGACGAATCATCAGCATGTGATTTACGGAATGCTCCTAAAACATCATCATTTTTATCTTGTTACAACCATGAAGAATTGCGAAATCTTTTTTTAGTTTTACTTATTGTCACTTCGTGGAGAAAATGTTTAACAATTTCGAAATAATTATATGATTATTAAGTAGTTAGTATATACGCTGTGTATTAGGTAATAGCTGCCTAACGGAATTTCCATAATGTTCCAATAAACATAGATTCTCAAGAAATGGTACTGCCTTGATGTATCAATCCGGAATTGAGCTTAATTGAGTGTTCAAGGAAAGAACGGTTCGAGAAGCAATTTTGTTACTTCAGTGATCATAGATTTGATTTATGTGTATGAACAGTGTACTCTAGATTCAACCGGAATAAATAGGTAAGTGATGTCATTGGTAATTTTTTTTAAATAATCACATTTGTAGAGGGCTGTCAATTGAGAGGCTTAACATGCTAACGAAATTGAAAATTATGACATAAAAACTAATGTTCATCTGTTTAATCTAATTCTCATTAAATGACCAAACAATATATTTTTTAAAATTCATCACGGAAATCGCGCTTGGAGTACAATAGTCTATGAAAGTAACTATAGATGTTCAATTTTTTTCTGAAATATTGCTGGTCCCGAGATTTCAAACGCCCTCGCCAGAAAGTTTATGTAATGGTAACAAGAATTACGCAAGTGATTACGTATTATTCATGCCCATATAAGTTTTTAAAATTAATATACACTTACATATTCCACTATTGTTTGTTCACTTACATTAATTGCCGAGCGTTACTGACAACAGTCACATTAATTCATCCTCTGAAATTGCAGGAAGCCTGTTCCTTTTCATCATAATTCTCACACGCGTGTTGTTTTGTAAATGTTCGCTTGAGATTCCCTTACGAAGCTTAAAGCGCTTTGTCTCATTGTGCATGTGCATAATTCTTTGCGTCCTTTAATAATTAGTTAATAACTAAATATAAGCGAGGCTGGTGCATTATCCGCGGAAACATGTTGCAGTTTTGACACTTGTTTTGCCGGGATTTCAGCCCCAGCGTCGGGGGCGAAGCGCTAGACAAAGAACTGGTTGTAATACGAGAATCTGAATTCTCAGAAGAGGCAAGCCAGACTGGATTATTAGAGCTTTACTCAGACAGGGGTCAACATGAATAAAACATGACTCATAACACGATTGTATAAAATGAATTCAGTGGCCCATAATCTAGGCAAGGCCCCAGCGTTCGCCATTTCCTCTCTCTAGTTGCGTACACGAGGCCTATGCGGTTGACATTAAGGGTGGAGAAAGGCGAGGAGATAGAGTGTATGGGGAGATGCGAATTTCCGAGAGCCCTGAGAGGGGGGAGGGGTGGGCTTCTTATTACGGGAACGAGGTGGAAACGAACTCAGAAGAACATGGACCATCGCCTGTGCTTAAGATGCTCGAAAGCCCAATATTTAATTATGCCCGAACCGCTAAAGCCGCGGGTTCGGTTTTCTCCTTTATGGAATGAATTTTGGAACGCTCTCCCGGCCTCAGATTTCTAAACAAAGCCCGAATTTTTGTGAGCAATAATTGAAACATGGCTAGAATGATACAGTCACGTTCAGAAGTGAGTTGGGTACAGAGAGAGAATTGAGCCTGAATGGCCAACCAACCCCGTCAGGCAAAATAATTGTCTACTTTGTTTCTGTGACTAGATTCGTATCCTTTCAGTACGAAAGTAGGTTTTAGGGTAATAGAATCATTATACAGGGTGTATCATAATAGAATATACTACTTCAAAGTTCATTTTGACCAAACCGCAAGCAATACAACAATGATATTTGTTGTGTATCAATCAGTATCATTTCTGTAAATGTCTACAAATGGCTGCAAATGTCCAATGTGGCTTTCACCAGGTATGCGGCACACATCCCACCGAAATTCTAGTTCTTGCCGTACTTTTCCCAATAACTCCTCGTCCACCAAAGCAAGGGCGCTTCTTATTCTCCCCTATAGCTGTTGCATATTCTGTGCATAGGTGGCACATATACTTTGTCTTTCACAAAGACCCAAATGCAAGAGTCGAGTGGTGTAAGGTCTGGCAACTTTTAAGACACAACCTGCTTTTGAAAGTCGACATATTCTTTAAAACTACACCAGCGCGACAATGACCGTGTTTACAAAAGTCTTCCGCACGAGAAAATTTGAACATTTTCTCATTGTTGTGTTTTAGATATTTTTTTAATAATAAACGTGATATGCTGCTTACTCTATTGTGATATACGCTCTACATAAACTCCGTAGAGCATATATAAGCTTATTTCGATTATTATTTGCCTATAACTATCCAAAAAATCCATAACAGGGACAAAATAATTTTTCACCTGTAAAATGTGTGTTTTGCGTCCTTTTTTCTTACGTATCCACAGGGGTGGATTCGGGGAGCACAGGAAGGTGCTTCTCCTCCTTTTAACAACTAGAATTTGACAAGAAATATTCAATAAACATGAGAATGAAAAGCGATTGCTCTTCTGTGTAGAGCAGGCAACTAGAGAAAATCGATCCTCCCGCGCTTCTGGAAGAAACATGTCCATCACTAGTTATGGTCGCACCCTTTGACCGAGCGCGTTGAACGGTCGACCCACAATCTTGATACCGAAGATTTCAGGTCCGAATCCCTACCTGCCCACTACTGTTCCTTTCTGAATGCCCCGTCATTATTAATGCCGACCAACTGTTGATACACACGATAAAGCTTTTCTGTTACTTGAGGTTAGAACAGATATATTTTGAAAAGTGTTCTGTTTTGAAAATGAGTAAACAATATATAAATATATAGTACTTCTTCGTTAAATTTTATAATTATTGTACAACCGTCAGCATTCATTATGAAATTACAACAGTTAATATTATGGAAGTATTACATTTTGAATGAAGGACTTTGAATTTGAGGGCTATCATTATTGACAATATTCAAAGTAGGTGCCTACTATATGCCTTCTTATTTGTAGTGTCTATTTTCCAGATGTTATTACTTTGTGTCTGTTTATTTGAGCAGAGTTTATTGTCTAAAAATCCGGACTCTAATAATTACACAAGTTGACGTATTGTCTATGATGCAATGATCTCCAAATTGATGGATATGGAGAATGATGAAGGATCCAGATGTCCGATATAATCGACAAACCAACTCTCTTTTCCTAGCATGATATATGCCAAGATTTCTTATATTCTTTTATTTCCCCTTTCTCTGTATATAACGCAGAATAACTGGTAGAAAAATTTATTAATTAGAGCGTTTCATTTGTTCTTGGAGGGTTGGTGTGGATTGCTTTCCTACGTGAGGTTTCACAATATTTTCTTAAATCATTCCATGCGAATGCTGGTATTGTACCTTCAAAGAACACCATTCACCTTTTGTCTCCCTTTCTCGTCTCTTTACTTCCATTATCGTTCCGCCTTCTCTCCTTAGTCAACAATTCATTTACTCGGCGTTAAGAATCTCAACAAACTGGACAGTATTATATCGTATGGATCGTGCTTTTAAAAAGGTATTGTCGATTCATATTGTGTCTCAATTTAATTTTCTACATTGTTTAGCGTATTTCAAGAGACGATGAGGAGGATACCCTTTCTGAATATGGGATCCCCTCTTGTGGTCTCAAATATTGGACCTTTCGCACGACTTATTGATGCATGACAAGTTTTCTACGAGGTACGAGGAATGTCACTTAGGGATGTAGCAGTAAAACGATGTTCAATTGGGTTTTGCGGGTTGTCGATAGCCCTCCTTGACTCGGTGAAGAGGTAAGGAAGACGGACGAGCACACTTACCTAATCGGGCAGCGATCCCTCTGGCGTCTCGGACTCTGGTGACGACCCCGGCACGAGCGAGACTGTTACCCCAGGTAGCAGGTGTAGGCTGTCATCACCTGAAGGATAACGTTTGAACACTCCTGATGTTTCCCAAAAGTCCGGTGTACTTACTCGACTCGCCACGAGCAGTGCTTCTGATGAGCTTGCAAGCCACCGCACCACTACTTCCCTCTTTCGTTCAGGAAGAACGACCCGGTAGTTGCAATAGGATTCTGTCTAGCCAGAGGATTTTTTTATTGTCGCCGCCTTGATCGAGTCAGTGTTCTTGAGTTAAACTTATTTCACACTGTTAGCTTCTGATGTCCGTTCGTCTTCCCATGACAATATATATAATATAATTATCCCTATGATTCGAAATACGTTACTGGACTTCACCCCTAACACACACACACACACACCTTGGTTGAGACAAAGTATTGTAATGAATACAAACATCTTGATGGATTGTCAGCTGTTGACGTTTTCCTACTAGAGTAACTTTGGTGCTAATATTTCAGATACAAGACCCAATATTTCTTCCAGATTTATAGAAAAGCAGTTCAAAAGTTCCTGGGAAATAGCATTAAAATCTTCCCGTGTAATTCTCCAGAACTGTCACTTTAATTCTCACATGTTCCTTTTTTTAACCTCTTTCCTTGCACTCTTCTCCAAAGTGTTTCAAATTCCCCGGAAAACTGGCTTCAACTTCTCCAACATACGTAACCTTAGAGTTTTGCAAAATATAAAACAGACCCGAAGTTCTTTTTACATTCCATTTTTTCCCCCTTCGCTCTCTCGTGCTTTCCTTTGATCAAAAAGCAAAAGATTTCTTGCAGGCTGGAACAAAGCCAGAAATCCTTATTCTTTGATTCTCGAACCTTTCAGTCCCTCAACATCCAGGCAGCCTCTTTTAATGGCCTTGCCACTTTTCCATTGTTTATTCGCTCTGATGGTCTCGGTTACAGATACCTTTTTTTAAGGGGAGGGGGAGCCCGTGATGAGAACGGGTGGGGGGATATTTTAGATCTATGAAGAAAGAGTGCTCTTTTTCTCTCCCCCTCCATAATCCATCCCACGCACCATCCGACCCCACCCCTCATAAGATGAGAAAGAGCTAGTGTTGCTAGCAGAGTATCATTTTTCTCAGGATTCCTCATCAAGCAGTTGACACTAGGGCGGCGTCGTGGGACGAACTGCAATTTCTCACTGTCAGGATGTAGAGCAGGGTTGCAGAACTTCGGGGAGTAGTTTTCAGGGACAGCCCTTTTAACCAGAACCCATCTTTCTCTAAGCGTTAATAGCATTGGCATGGGTCAGCCGTAACAAGCGATAATGTTGATTACGCAATAACATAGACACGAGATCATCCCGTCTGCTGGAACTGAGAGATTTTTAAGCGACCCGTGAGAGATTATTATCTGCGCTTCTGTGTTTACAGCTATCCCTCATTACCTTGCGATAATGTTTACACACACGCGGCTATACGATACATGTACAAAATCCAAAATCCATATGCATTTATGGATTCAGTCTTGCATACCAAATATGCATATCAAGATTGAGTGAGCTATTAGAGCGTGGACTGCTTGTTTGGGAATTGAGCTGCGAAACTAGGGTCACTGAGTTCGATTCTAGATAAGACATGGTGGATTCTTTGTCCTGTTTCATCTGTTATCTCGCATCATCAACATAATCATGATTAAATTACATAAGAGATAAGCAGACAAAGTTAACAAAATTTCAATTTTGTGTGGCATTATCGATAAATATCGTTGTCTGTCTTGTAAATCTATTTCATTTTTATCTCGTGAATCGTGCAGTAGATAGATATCAAAACAGTTTCATAATCATATTCCAAAAGAGCGCGCGCGCGAGGGAAAGAGAGGGAGCTTTCAAATTTATAAAATAGGAAAATAGCAAGAGTTTTTTTTTTTTTGCAGACACTGAAGTCGTAACGACCCATCACCTATGTTATAAGGATCGTTATAACTATATATAACTATGTTATAATTGTAGGAGGGCTGAGCCAGCACCGTTAGAAGTAGTATCGGGATCGGCCAAGGTTGGAATTTATTAACAGATACGTTTCCGGCATTTTGATCTTTCACAAACTCCGGTAGATGCCGTGCAATAAATTTGCGGAATCACATTTCCCTGGAAATTATGAAAAAATGCAAATTTCCTTTAATTTTGCACCAGGTTTGTGTGACAAAAATTAAGTTTGTATAACATTCTGATGTCATTATAAGATATTTTTAAGAATGGTAAATTGATTAATGTAAATAGAATGGAATACTGACATACTAATATTAATCTATATTTTGAACAATTTTTAATTATTACAATTTTCAAGCTTCGGTATCATTAGAAATCGGTGAGAGTATCGGCATCAATATCGGACAAAGTGGTATCGGCGAAGCTAAGCTAATGGGAATTTAACACTAAAACATTCACTTTTCTATGGAGTTCTTCAGTCCGAGCATTATTGAGCTGAGCGTTAATATCATAGCTGATGACGGAGTTATTATTAGTCTGTCTTCTTTAAAGAAAACATACCTCCATTACATTTAAGTAACTTCAAAACTAACTAGAAAGTTATTTTCAAAGAAGGTGACTGTATAAAGAACAAAAAAGAAAAAGTAATTACATGCAATAACTTCCAAAATCCTACCTCTTTCCTGCATGTTTGTGCTTCACGTTCATTCCTTCTCCCCTTCTTCTGCAGAAACGTGCACACGGACGTCAAAGCGACTTCCGGACTGGGGAGGCACTTAGTTTCAATTAACCCCCGACTGCAATTTCGTTGTCGCAATGTCCCAACATTGGGAGTTTTGGCAAATAGCTGGAGGTCGGCGCTTTGAGAAAATTTCCCTCGGCGGTCCTCCGCAAGTGAAACAAATGTTTTTCTTCCGTCCTCATTGTTTATTGAGAACACTCCCGCTTTTGCTGGTCTCCTTCTGCGCCAGGCTTCTGGAGCGAAATTTGATGGAGATCTCCGGTGAAGATAGAACAAATAGTCTCTGCGTTGTCAGCCTTTGATGTGGACTGCACATCATTACACACGCGGGCACGATTTCAAATACAAAAAAATACTGTGAATTATTTTTAGAACGTGCACACAAGCGTTTAGATGTGACATCAGACACTGTCCTCTAGCTCACCATTCCACGATTGTCGATTTACGTTTTCAGCCATGTGAAAGAAACGTGTTGTAAAACAATATTGCGACGGATGAATCAATCTAAACAATATCTGATATATAATATATCAATATTTTTTTTCCAACATGGCGTACTGATTGAGGTAATTTTCATCTAGATATTATTTCAGAAAGAGACAAGAAGAATCAGTAGGCTGGCGAAGGAATATGCCATGTACTCATACTTACAGCTTTTTTGGGAAAGCTTCACCATCGAGGAAGCCCAGGTAGTTGCCAACCCGTTGGGAGAATGAGGGAAGGGAGATTACTCAAATCTTTCCATCCTCGCACTCGAACAGGTGCAGTAGATAGGCTGGTCAATTTACTCAAGTAACAAACTCTACCTACCACCAAACAGGTTTACTTATCTAACTTTGTAATACATTGGCCGAACTAATGTTGTAAGAGTTTCAGTTATCACTAACATAATCATAATCTAAATATCTATATGTACTTTTTTGTAGCTCTTTTAGGATTTATTAATATTTGTTTTAAGAAATGGAGAAAATGTACAATTATTTTTCAAGGTTTCTAGATACTGTGTAATATCATAAAAGTTTATGGTGGTGCCATCTCTTAGCGTTAATTTATACTGAGCCGCAGGTTTATTTATAATTTCGTGCTTATTGCGATAGCAAGATGCTGTACGTGTCAGTGGGTGACAGGATGTAATAGTCGAATGCTACATTCTACAATTTAAACACACTGACGTACAGAAGTTTAATGAGTTGGAAAATAACTGCCTCTAAGTTTGAATGATCCAATTATGGTCCACAAATTATAACGTAGTTGAATTATCGCAACAGGATCATTTTGCAGGTAGCGGGAAAAGGTTCAAACCCAATTTACATCACTGTAATTGTAATGTATAAAATACGTACAAATACGAAAAATGAGCAAAATGTGTTCATTCTCAGAACATATTACTTTCCCTAAATGAAACAAGCAAGTGAGCAGTTGATATGGAATCTCTGCCCCCTCCATCCACTCACATCCCTATTATTGCAGAGCATTGTTGCTTTCTCTTCTGTTCTCGTCCAGCTCGCAGGCTTGCCAACGCTTCATCCTCCTCTTCAGCACGAGAGAATTGCTCCAAAGCGGAAGCCATTGTGGAGAGCCAGCATTGTCTACAGTCAGGAAGCTCTATGCTTGCTTTTATCTCTTTTTTTTACAATATCTCTGTGAAATGTCCGCTTGCCTTCTCGACGCGTTCATATTCCAGTTCTCTCTCTTTTTTTGTCTCCCTCTTTCTCTCTCCACCAAACTCTTTTTGATCCAATGTTCTTTCGCCAACACAGGCCCTCTGGTATTGGTACTCCTCCATTAGGTATTTCTCTTGGTTCCCGCTAGGGAGACAACAGCGACTTTATGTAACGTTTGGTAAAGAATTTTCTTAAATATGTTTATTTTATTTTCCTTATACTTCCAAGTGAAGCAACTTGGAAAAGTTTCGAAGCTTCTATCCATATATTGTCATTCGGAGTGCTACTTCTAAAATTACCTGATTTAGAATGGTTATTACTAGCTGTGAAATACTGGCCTTTGGTGTGGCTAGATTGCCACGCTTCTAATGGTACTTGGTTCAAGTATGGATGTATGTGATTGTCCTCTCAAAGTTTTTAAGCTAAGTGCCCATGAAAAATTATTGAGATCTTCATCTAAACTACACAAAATCTACTTACAAATATTTCTCCTGGGATATGTATGACTAAAAATTAAGCATTCTACTTTCTTTGAGCATATTTATGAAAATTACAAACTAAATGTTTTAATGTTTAGGATTTAGTGACATATGATCGCTAAATGTATTATGATTACTTATACAATAAAGATATTAAGTCAGTAATAACAGAAAAAGTTGCAACAAATGAACAGTGAAGGGATTCTCATACGTTCAGGACGTAGGTTGTCTCCTTATAAGGCCTCCCCCATGGCGCAGTGGTAGCGTCGTTGCCCTGTAATCAAGGGATCCCGGGTTCGATACCCGGTGGAGGCACAAGTTGTTCGGATCCCACTTTAAACTGTAGGCCCAGTCCCGATTAGCCATACTGTGCATAAAGTGGACTTAAGACACCAACTGAACACAACAAAAGTATCCTTATAAGTTAACTTCTCGGAACGTAAGGAACATATTAACGTTTTTAGTTATTTTTTTAATAATAAACAACGTTCATTATTTTATATTTATGCCTATTAACTAATAATGAAAACCTATGTCTTGTTGACGGATTGAATTCAGGTTTTGTTTTGAGGGATACTATTATATCCATTCGCTGACCGGAAGGAAGATGTGTTAGCGACTTACTGTACTCCCAGTAGAAACTTACTTCTTGCCGTTAAAATCTCGTTAGTAAGTGAAATATAGAAACAATACATTCCTCAGTAAAGAAGTGAAATATTGAAGAAAACGAGCCTCAACTAAACCAGAAAGGCATAGCAACATTGAAAACCAATTCTTCCATTTGGAAGTGAAAAATGGGAAAATTACATTCTTCTATTTGCAAGTGAAACACTGGAGAAACATTCTTCAAATAGGAAGTGAAACGTGACGTCAATTACATTCTCCCATTTTCAAGTGGTATGCACATTGAAAAGAGCAATCCTCAATTACGAAAATTTACATTCTCCTATATTATAAAGCGGGACATGTAGAAACGACAATGCCATTTGTTTTAAAAAACGAACTAGTATTCTATGAATTCAGGCGTAAGCAGAGACTGATATCATTCCAACGTTTTCATCACAGCTGTAACCCGTAGCTTTTGTTTTATCTTCGCTCAAAATTTTCCCGTTACACAAAACCTACAAACGGACCATTCGCAGCACATAACGTGGCTCATTGGCTATTACCATTTGCTAGTTTATACCGCGGGGACGCGTAATACAATTTGCAGGATAGTAGGCATCGTGCGTATCCAATATGCGAATGGAAAATGATAATGTCTCCCTTGCCACGTCAAACGCTTGCCTTTGGCGAACTTAATTCTATCTGAATAGATTCGCGATTTTAGCACTGTAAACGCCATGCCGGCGCTTCCGAAATTTTGTTTGGAGCGAATTCCGTGCCTGCTCTGTGGAGCAACAGTCGTTAGGCATATGTTGAGGCACTGGTGTGTTTTGCAAACCTCTAAAAGGTTTTGTTTCCTTCCGTTAACAGGTGCAACAGGAAAAATTACGTTCTTCTGTTAACGAATGAATCCTGAAAAGCTGCATTCTACCAACAGTAACTAAAACAGCGAAACAACATTCTTGCATTAACTAGCAAAGCATGGAAAGATTACATTATTGTGTTAGTAAATGAAAAATTGCAATCTTCAGTCAATAAGTGAAACAAAAAGAATACATTCTTCCGTTAACGAGTGAATCGTGAAAGAATTACGTTATCCGGTTAACAGATAAACGATGGAGAAAAATGCATATATCTGTTAACAAATTAAACATGAAAAAGCTGCATATACTGTCCTAAATATTTAAAAATCTTATAAAAAAGGTAAAAGGGTAAAATTTCTATTCATCAGTTAATATGTGGAACTTGAAATAATTATGTTTTCCCATTGTCAGATAAAGGGGTGGAACAAACAAATTTCCTGGCAAGCAAGGATGCATGTAAAAGAGCATTTTTACGTCACCAAGTGAAAGTATAAAAAGTACATTCTTCTGTTAACAAAAGAAACATGAGAACGTGCATTCTCCTCCTGTTAACATGTGAAACATGGAAAAATCTCTATCTTCCCTTATCCTGTGAAATATAGTAGAAGCTACATTCTTCCCATGTAAATGAAGCATGAAAAACCGCATTCTTCTTTAGTTAACAATTGAAACGTGGAACAAGTCACGTAGAAACTTAGGCGAAAATGAAGACTGGACATGGACTCGAACCCCGATCCATTGAGTCCCAGTTGAGACTGGGTCTTTCAGTTCACTTTCTACATAATACATCTCCTTTGTGTGCCAAACTACACTGAATTAAAGAACCAACACTCTTGAATTTCCATGTATTTCATCCTTACTGTTTTGCGCCACATTTCCTTTACATTCTATATTAACCACAACGATATGAATGCGCGATAAAGAGACATTTACGCTCTGGACAGGCATCGAACTCACAATCTTAAGTGATGAGATTATGAGTCAATCACTCAACGTACTCATTATCGAGGCGATTCATTCTAGGTAGAGTGAGATTATTTTCGTAACATTTCGTGACTGTTATGCATTTGCAGCTTTGGAGCGAGTGACAACTCACGAAGCTACCAATTCGCAAGCGAGCCACTGACGTCAACTCAACCCTGCGCCTATCGCTAACCCTCTTCCTCACACGTTGCATTGTTGGTAGGCTCACTAGCTAGACCTGCACATTCGCTTTGGGATGTTCAAAAAGTTATCAGACTCTATAAACATAGCTGCTATAAACAAGTTAGTAAGCAGCTAATATGAAAATTCCGGGAACAAACAAACTAGGACTTTAATTAGAAATATATTCTAAATAATGTGGTACTGGTGCTCTAACATTACAATATAGTGTTTTGTAAATAAAGTTTAATTCTTAATTTTGCATCATTCGATGATAACATGGAACCTCATGGACTATACCACAGTGTTCCTTGAGGATTGCAACTTAGCTGTAAAAAAAGGCCCATCTCATTGTAGTCACGCTCAAACTCAACTGCATGAAAACAGGATCTACTGTATACAGAGTACCAGTGAAAGTAAGCTGTTGTCCCAGTCCATTCTTCTAGGAAATTATTTTTACGAATTCAAACCAGAACTTAGATCTTTCCAATTTTATTTTTAACAATGCCAGGATATAGAATTCTAATAAACAAATAGTTTATATTTCCCTTTCTTTTTATATCAAATTCAAATAAATTAATATCCTAATACTTAATAGATTAATAATTGGGGGACAATACGTGAGTAGTGCACGCGGCCATACGACTGAGAATTATAGATTAGGTTCCTGGATACTGATTCTAATAATAATCTAATTATCCATTGAAATTAACAAATCTAATATTGAACAAATAAATAAATATCTAACTAAAGAATTAGAAGGAACCCCAATCTACTTACATCTCCCATCGGATAGCCACACTCACCATTCACGTGTACAGTAAGAGTCACTCCACTCTTTCCCCCTTAACGGATGCCTCCCGACTGAGCAGGCTTGATTCTTCCTCATGGCTCTGAGCATGCTAGCCAATCAAAATGAGGCAAGACGTCATACAATGATACCAACTCACTTCGTGGGCAGAGGGTTATAACATCCCCTCCCCCTAGTGTATAACAAACCTTAACCTCTGAACACAAACATCTTCAACAGCTTTCAAATCAATTACATTTACCAAATTACATTCATCATATTTTCATAGAAGTTGCTCTGGTTTATCCAGAATTTAAGGAATCATATCTACGAATTTCATTTTAAGTTGAAGGGTTGTCGACACAGGTTCCGCAGTAAAATCCTGTAAAATAAAATCTGAACCAGAAACTGGAAATTCTATGACATACAAATTATTTTAGGTGCACCCTGTATAAACTCTTTTTCAATGATTTTCCATATGTTGAATTTTTACATACACTCTTACAATTATCAAACACGTAACATTATCTTTAGTATTACAAAACATTAAAAAAAAACAATACAAAGAAAGGGATTAGTCAAGTAAACAATGAATGGTCGGGAGGCATAGTGACCTAGTTTCAATTCATGTTATCAACACACCTGGGCAAATATCTCTTCAACGAAGTTACATGGCAACGTTTGTGCTTAGAAGGGTTGTTGACCTCCACTACCAGCACACTGGCAGGAGTGAGGAATCGTATTATGCGATAAGGTCCCGAGTATTTTAGTTGCAGTGACCTTGTAGTCTGTTCGGGGCCAGAAGAAACAAGTTGAGATTTTATCAAGACAAGATCGCCTATTGCAAAGGGTACTCTCGTAAACTTACGTGAATAAAGGCGATTCCTTTTTTCCCAAGATTTCTGCATGTTTTCAAGAGCAGATTTCCATTTTAATTCTAGTTGTTCCTTTGACAATTGATCATTTTCTGAGTGTAATTGCCATCGAACTTCCAAGGGATCGAAAAATACACGCCCCATAAATAATTCTGACGGAGTGTTACCAGTAGCATAGCTTTCTGAACAATTAATAGAATACTGTATCTCTTTCAATCCTTTCATCCACTCATTTTGTCTGTCGTGAAAATACGCTCGAAGAGAAGTTTTTAAAACTTTAATATATCTCTCCGCTAAATTACTCTGAGGATTATATTCGGTGCATGTAATATGTTTAATTCCAAAATTGTACAAAAATGATGTGAAATATTGCGAGACAAAGTAAGAGGCATTGTCACTAACCAATTCCATGCACAAACCGCTGTTCATAAACAACTCGTAAAGCTTATCAACTATAACTCTGGAGTTCAAAACTCTTAACCCTTCCAAATGAAGGAATTTGGTTGCAGAATCAACTATTAATAAAAGATATTTACAATTCTTAGACCGTGGCAATGGCCCCACAATATCTACATGATATCTTTGGCTGGGTATCGTGATTACACGTGAACATAAAATGTTAACAGGATTCTCATTTCGTTCTTTAGCTTTCTGACACAAGTCGCAGGTTTGACAGAACTCTTTAACCATGGACTTCATATTGTCCCAGGTAAAATGTTTCTGTACTCTTTTCAAGGTTTTAAACCAACCACAATGTGCTCCACTATAAATATTGTTGTGAAAATACTGAATCAAGGATTTTTGAGTGTTACTAGGTACACAAATCCTATAAGGCATCCCCGATACTTTTGTTTTTTTGTACAAAACATCTGTGACCATTTTATAATCTTTTACATCTTTATTTTGTCGAATATTATCTATTATAGGTTTCAAGATTTCGTCTTTGTATTGTTCGTCCGACAAAATATTACTATACAAAGGATGAGACCACATTATCAAATTGAGGTTTGTGAGCTCTTCCAAATCATGCGTCTCTGTGTCAAAATTCTTATTATCATACATCCTGGACAATAAATCAGAACATACGTTATTTTTAGCAGGAATATGTTCCATTTCGAAACTAAATGATAACAACTTTTCCAAATAACGAGCATATTTAGTGAACTTTGTTGCCCGCTTGATCATCCAAGCAACACTCATGCTATCTACTTGAATTTTAAATGGCCTAGCTCTCAAATAATAATGAAACTTATCCAAAGCTAACATTAGGCTCCATAATTCAATATCATATATCGTACGATTTTTATCTCGGTCTTTCAAACGTTTCGAGTGAAAAAACACAGGACGTAAATTACCAAATTCGTCCTCTTGAAGCAGGATAGCTCCATAGCCTGTCAAACTACCGTCAGTTTGGACAACAAAATCTTTATTCATATCAGGCAATTTAAGTACAACATGTTTTTCAAAAAGAAGTTTAATATGATCCAGAGCGTTCTGTTCTAAAGATCCCCATTTAAACTTCACATTCTTTTTCTTTAAGTCATTAAGAGGGGCTACAACTTGTTGGAAATTAGGTATAAATTTCGCAAAATATTGCAAAAAACCCAATAGTTTCATCAATGCTCTTAAATTTTTAGGAGGACTGATATTATGAATAGCTTCTACTCTTTTGGGGTCTAGTTGCAAGTTTCCCTGAGAAATTTTAAAACCTAGGAAAAATATTTCATCCTGCATGAATTGACTTTTAGAAGGTGAAATTGTAACACCATATTTACGTAATATCTCTAGTACAATTTTGAGATGTTTCAAATGACTGGCTTTATCTGGGCTAAAGATTATCAAATCATCACAATACCAAAATAAAAATTCTCCTTTAAGATGACCAAACATAATTTGCATAACTCTCGCTAGTGCACTTGGACCTACGCTTAAACCAAATGGTAAGGTACGATACTGCCATTGTCCCGACTGTGAGACGAAGGCTGTTACTTTCTTACTTTCTTCATTAATTGGGATTTGATTGAATGCCCGTTTAAAATCAAGAACAGAAAAAACTGTGCCCTGACTTATTTTAGACAAACTTTCTTCCAAAACACATGGAGGATAAGCGTCAAACATAATATGTCGGTTAACCTCTGAATAATTTACGACAAGACGTTTGGTGTTGTTTTTAGAGTCAATCAGGAAACAAGGACTAGCATAAGGGCTGTTAGAAGGTTCAATTACATTTTGGGCTAACAAGTCCGATATTATAGCTTCTAGTTCTTTCTCCTTCTCGGCATTCAATAAATAAGGGGCTGATCTAACTGGCACATTATCTTTCATGTGAATATGGTACACAAAATCTTTTATAACGCCAATCTTATCACAAATGACATCACGAAATTGATTCTTACACTCACCAAGTTGATGTGCAAAATAGTTCTCGTCTTGCGATGTCACATCAGGAATAGTCTCCCGAGTAGGTGGATTCTTCCAATCTCCATCACTGAATCTATCACTGGGTACAGCAGTCTTCTTGCCTAGTTGTCGTCCTGGTCCTCTTCTTGATGCATTTGAAGAAAACTTGTTAGGAGTACGATCATGGAAACGGGATTTTACTGTAGAAGTAGAGGGGGGATTTTCCTGAAAAACACGTCCAGTATTAAAAATGCTGTCACAGTTCCACATAATAGGAAATTTTTGAGGCAGAGTTTCAAATTCTAACAAGGCTTTGTCCATACGAAACACCATCTTCGTTCTGATATGAAACTTTACTCCCAATATCACATTTACAGGTAACGTCGGAGACACATACAGTTCCACTGGCCACGTGAGGGGCCCCAGTTGAACAGGCACACACACTACTTGCGTCAACTTTAACTGTTCATCGTTCCCTAGGATGACGTTTAGATTCTTTTCTCTTACTTCCACTTTACAAATTTGTTGAATGCGTTCTAAAAATCCTTGGCTTATAACATTTTCAGAACACCCTGTATCTAAACACAGCGGAGTTGGAATGTTAGCCAATTTTCCTTCGACAAACAAGGCTTTTACTTTAACGGAAAGGTCTCTATTGTTATATTGAGGCATCATATAAGTGTTCTTATACTTAGAAAAACTTTGTTTTTGCTGTGGAACTACAGGAAGGCACTGATTGTTTCTTAATAAATTCCCAGTTTGTGTCTTACTAAAGTTCTTACATTCCATGAAATATTCACGACAAAGATAAGCATGTTTTTGAAATATCTTAAGTTTATTTCTCAACTCGTGAATTGAAGTAGGAGTGTTCGAAAATAACAATTGTTGAGACAGAGAGGGATGAAGTCTATCAATCATGAGTCCAACGAACTCTTCTTCTGAAATTTTCACTCGCAATATCTTGGCTCCTCTTAACCTAATATCCAGGAAATCCACCGGGTCTTCTGAAATTTCTTGCTTCCTTAATACCTTTTCAGATATTAAACTATGCACACTTAGACTGTTGCAAAATTGTTTTACAATACTGTCTAGAATTACGTCCCACTTGGAACCTTGTTGAATATGTTGTAACCATATTTTACTAATTCGGCCTTGAACTTTAGCTATTACAGCAATCAAAATATCTTTTACCGGAAACATTTTCTTTTCTATAAGAATTTGAACGGAATACAAAAATCTAAAGATATTTTCAGCCTTTTCATCGTTCAAATTGGGAATATTTCGCAGAAAGTGATTCAAAGTATATTGTGCCATATTATTAGACAACTTATTCATAGCTCTTCCAGAGAATACTGAAGTACAGTTGGAATCGTCGTCCGAAGACGATTCAGCAGAAAAATCTATTAAATTCTGGGACGGTCTTTTATTCACCCAACATGGTTTATGGGGAAATCTACTATAAGTCTGTTTGACTGAAGTTTCCTCTTTTCGGACATCACCAAATTGCAAAGGAGGTTTTGGCAAGGCAGGTGAAAACGGGTTTAATGACTGACCTTCATAAAGTGTGGAACTTATAGGTAAGCCCTGGTACATAGTGCAGTCACCAGCAAGTGGCAGCAATGTGTCTGGCACACCAGTCAAGTCGACCGTGTGGAAGGGATTTCCGGTCGCATGACTCATCTTTAATGCTTTCGAACAACCAACTATCCACCTTCTGATTTTCAAATTTGATCAAACCAATCTGCAATTAAAGATACTATCAATTACAAATATTCGTAACAAAAATTTCCTAGAACTAGAACCATGCTCTCTTGCAACTTAGCTGTAAAAAAAGGCCCATCTCATTGTAGTCACGCTCAAACTCAACTGCATGAAAACAGGATCTACTGTATACAGAGTACCAGTGAAAGTAAGCTGTTGTCCCAGTCCATTCTTCTAGGATATTATTTTTACGAATTCAAACCAGAACTTAGATCTTTCCAATTTTATTTTTAACAATGCCAGGATATAGAATTCTAATAAACAAATAGTTTATATTTCCCTTTCTTTTTATATCAAATTCAAATAAATTAATATCCTAATACTTAATAGATTAATAATTGGGGGACAATACGTGAGTAGTGCACGCGGCCATACGACTGAGAATTATAGATTAGGTTCCTGGATACTGATTCTAATAATAATCTAATTATCCATTGAAATTAACAAATCTAATATTGAACAAATAAATAAATATCTAACTAAAGAATTAGAAGGAACCCCAATCTACTTACATCTCCCATCGGATAGCCACACTCACCATTCACGTGTACAGTAAGAGTCACTCCACTCTTTCCCCCTTAACGGATGCCTCCCGACTGAGCAGGCTTGATTCTTCCTCATGGCTCTGAGCATGCTAGCCAATCAAAATGAGGCAAGACGTCATACAATGATACCAACTCACTTCGTGGGCAGAGGGTTATAGGATTCACCGCATTTTCAACAGAGACAAAAGGAGATGTCTTACATCTTTTGTGGAGACGTTAACACCATCTCCATTGTGGAAGAATGGGATCAAGATTTGGTTCCCTCTCTTTTCCCTGTGTATTTTCGCTCCTCCTATTCACTTTTCTTCACTGTTTCTTTAGCTTAAGAGCTGTTCCCAGAGCCTACGAGGTCCCCAGTCACTAACTGCAGCAGTTAACTTTGCAAGTCTGAGTGCCATCAAGGGTTGCTTCTCCTCCGCTTATATTCTGCCCGCAGTCCCCTGAGTGGGTCATTAACACTTGGTAAGATTCAGGGCTTAACGTCGCCCTGCGGTAATTCACACTGTGTCCTGGATGGAAGATTTCTCACATTGACTCCATTTTCTTGGGAGTGAGAAAGAAATTGGATCCGATGCCATCTCGTTTTGGTGTTGAAACAGACTGCTAGACCCTTGCCGTTGAGACAGCTGTATTGCTCCTCTAACTGGCTGAGGAGAAACCGTATGTGTTACTTTGCAGGGCCGGAATAATGTCCCATTGGCTTTTTGTATTTGCCACGTCGTTTTCCTGATTCCCCATTAGCATTTTTACTTCGTCTCCTTTGTTATTTGTATTTTTGTAAATGAAATATAAAATAATTAAATTTTCCCCGTTACCAAGTGTAACTTGAAAAACTCGCATTCTTCTGTTAACAAAGGAAAAATTAACTTCATTCTTCTGTTAAAGAGTGAAACATGAAAAAAGTAACTTTTTTGTTAGCAAATGAAATATAAATAAATACATTCTCATGTTATCAAGTACATGTGGAAATATTACATTCCCCTACTTGTACATATTTCATATTTTCTTACTTTCGTCGGTGTATTGCAGTGATGTTAATGAATGGTGCAATTAGATAAAATTGATGAAGGAACACCCACGGTCAGGCCGAGACTCGAATCCGGAACTTTCGGTGGCCAGATCATGAGCGGACCACTAAGCATTCTCATGCCACCCGGCCAACCCTCATACCGTCTTTATATTTCAACCCAAGGATGCACTCAAGCTTCCAATTTTCTGTTTACATGATTTATATCTGCACAAAGTAACTTGTTGGAGGAATTACCTTGAGATGGACCTAAAGGAAATGGGTAGGGATGGAAAACAGTGGAAGGATCTTCCTGAGGATAGAGACAGATGGAAGACCTGTGTTGCTGCTGCCATAAACCTTCGGGTTTAAGAAGGCTAGAGAGTTAGTTATTTACAAAGTAACTTGTTATCTGCATGCTCAAAAGTGGCATAGTAACACATTATATAAATATGAAAAATATAGGAAATGATTAAATATATAATTTTTCATACATTTAGAAGTTTAAATAGACAATGAAGCAATGAAAAATGTAGTATACAAAGAATTTTGCTAATATCGTATGCATATAGGATTTATCGATTGGATTCATAGTGCGCTTGAGAGAAGTGACAATCGAAACAAATTAGCTTACAGCATTCGATTACTCTATAATTACTAGATATGCAAAAATAATATCGGGTACCCTGAAAGTGATACCTTATTTCCTCATACGTTATCCTCATTGGTCAGATAGTGTGAGAGTCAATTCACAATGAAAACTGTCGCCTTAGCAGATACTGATTATTAGTACTAGAGGATCAGACAGCAAGTAGGCAGTAAACTCAGTTCCAATGTCTGTAGGATAACAGCAACATCACTCAGCTTTGGTGAATTTCTAGCAAAAATATCGACGTTAGATATGATTATCTCCATTTGTTGTTGGAGGAGAAAGGCCAGTAGAGAGCTGACTGATCTCACTTCAAATTTAACTTTTTCTCCGCTCACATCTCTCGCCATCTTTTTTTTCTCTACGATTCCCTTTCAGAGTAGAATCCTCGACTTACCCCCGCCGTTCACAGAGGTCTCTTCAGTAGAAAAGCTTGGCTTACACACTCACTCACTCACTCTTCGTAAAGTTGGGGAAAATCAATTTTCCGGAGACGAATCCCCAAAAGATGTTCCTCGGGTGACCCATCTCCAATTAGGCGTTCCAAGCTCCGGGATTTTGAGGCTCACGAGAAGGTGCTTCGGAGGTCAGGTGTTCTTCGAAAGGGAAGGGAAAAAGAAAATTGTAATACCTTAATCTGAAGAGAAGCAGATTCATTAAAGGGAAGGGTACGTTGTCCTCTTGCATTTGATCGCGGTGTATTAGTTTTTTATTGCAACTCGAAGAGATTCAATTTAGATATTCGAGACTGTGAGCCTGTGGGTGTTTATTCTCTCGTTAACAGGTGAAACATGAAAAATTGCATTCTTCTGTTAACAAGTGAAACATGAAAGAATTACATTCTTCCTTTAACAGTATTGAAGTATTGAAAAATGCATTCTATCGTTAACGAGTGAAACATGTAAGCATTACATTCCTCCTTTAACAAAGTGAAGCATGGGAAAATTACTTTCTTCCGTTAACAAGAGAAACATCGAAGCATTACATTCCTCCTTTAACAAAGTGAAGCATGGAAAAATCATTTCCTTACGTTAACAAGTGAAACATGTAACAATTACATTCCTTCTTTAACAAAGTGAAGCATGGGAAAATTACATTCTTCCGTTAACAAGTGAAACATGTAACAATTACATTCATTCTTTAACAAAGTGAAGCATGGGAAAATTACATTCTTCCGTTAGCACGTGGAACGTTTAGAAACAACAAACACATGAACAAGATGGCGCCAGTCCGTATCTGAGACGTGCGGTGCCTTCTTGTTGTTGTATTTTGTGCATAGACCCTGCATTGTGTTGGTATATATAGGACTTGCGTACTTTCGACGTGGCCTTTGACCATGTCTTGTACATTCGCATGCTTGACCTTCGGCCACGTTGTGGGCGTAGTCATATTATAGATGGGGTAAAATGTCTGCATGTTGTATTGGATGAAGGGGAACAAGTGTATAAGTTCGCTAATTTGAAAAGTTTAGAAAGTAACTTTATGTGTGTATGGACTCTAATAAGATATACATATTCAAAATATTATTGTCTATTCTGTTAATAATAAAATGAGTAAGTAATAATAGTTTCAAGATAATTATTTGGATGTTTTGCGTAAACGAATTCAATAGGGACATTAAATTAGAAATGCCATTTTCACATGTTTAAACGTAATTGGAAAATAATTGTTTTTCGTCATTCCCCTCAAATTCGTACCTTGCCTATGTAATACATTCTGACGCTCGTATTTTGAAATACAAAATGTCTAGTATAATTCACTTGCAGTACTTTCGAGGGTGAAAATAAACTTTATTTTAGGTCCCTAGCAACGTTCGTTTCCACGGTCCACAACAAGCACGTCAAACTCTTTAAAGAATTGTTTGTTATTATACCTCTAAACATTTCATTAAAACAACCACGATGGAGAACATTTATGTCAGTGAGTGAGTGAGTGAGTGAGTGGTGGGATTGGAGCTTTATAGATATTGGATTATGGTTTGATCTCTATTTCATTTCAGTGTGAATCTTTGTCTGAAGAAGACCTTATTAGAGTGTGGAAACGTTACGTTTATGGTGCCTTATTTTACAATAAATTCTGCCTTTGTCAGCATTTTGAGTGTTTTATTAAACATGGAAACAAGGGTTAATAAAGTGACCACTTAATGCTCTCGGTCACCAGCTTGACATGAACATTTGGGCACATCTGGAAAGTGACGTCCACATATTTGTACAACTTTTTTTCTCATCTCATTTTTTGCACATTCATTCTCTTGCGTAGGAACCGTCCAACAAAACGTAACGAGGGCTCATTGTAGTAC
Source organism: Lepisma saccharinum (assembly GCF_977018435.1). Taxonomy (NCBI): domain Eukaryota; kingdom Metazoa; phylum Arthropoda; class Insecta; order Zygentoma; family Lepismatidae; genus Lepisma; species Lepisma saccharinum. The sequence goes on along the minus strand of NC_139237.1, from coordinate 50,724,222 downwards.
GGTCGTGGATACGAGGAATACACAGCCGCTTATCACTACAAAGCGGGCGGATGCTTCTATTTCGGGAAACTTGAGATAAATCGTCCAGGAGCGCATAAATGGAGAACAATAGCTACGAATGGACTACATCCGGGCGGATGACCGCGGAGGAGGAATATAAAATCGAGAAGAAGTCCCACCGAATGGTCACTTCGTTCCCCGATATGACGGGGACCCGCGCACTGATTCCCGTGGAAGCCCGGTTATGTCCGGTCTTCTGGGGCAGGTTTGGACTCTCTTTAGGGCTTGTGTGTGTTGTTCCCGTGGAGCATGATTACTCCCATGCGACCCCCTCCCGGTCCCAGGACGTTCGATCAACCGCCAGCACTTCTCTCATCTCTCGGGAAACAAGATTTGGACGCAGCGGCAAATGGCATCCCGCTTACGATGCTCTCTAACAATGGGAAGGCAGGGTCTTTCAGCGTCCATTTGAACAGTACCCGTGCAACCAGATATGCAATTGTTGCTTTATTGTGAATGGTGATGGTTCTTTAGTAGCATGCGGTGTTAAGCAGACTTGCCCATTGTCTCGTGCTTCTAGAGGGCGCAGTTAGTTATGGCGTGTATCTGGAGCAAAACGATTGGTTCACAACATAGATTTCAGTTTTGGTTTTGCACAGGTAAGCTAATTGGGACTGGCCCTACAGTTTAATGTGGGATCTTAACCACTATGTTCCCCCGCCGGGTATCGAACCCGGGAACCCTTGATTGCACGGCAATGACGTTATCAGATACAACATAGGTAAACAAGTTTGTTCACCTAACGACAAGAAAAGACGTTCTCTATTGAAGCCTAGTGTTAAGCTCATTTTACACGGAAGCAAATCCTTTAACGTTTTTGCTAGGATAAATGCTATGAAAACGCTTCCAACCAACTTATACAGCACGAAAGGCACACTTAGTTACTACACCAACTATGGTTAGTGCACGGAGTTTACAATTGAAACAAGTAAAATATTCTTGCATACGTTTGCTTTATACGCTCGTATTTAAGCATCGCCATTGATTTTTACCTAACACCTTTTTACAGGAAACGTTATTCCTCTCGGTTCAATAGTTATCGGCTTTTAAAAATGGGAAATGATATCACTCGGCCGCCATTAAATCTGCACTCGTGACCTAGAGGTCTCTTCTGATTGGCTACGAAAAATTCTTCGGAAATAGGAATAATCCTATCCTTGAGAAATGGCATGAAATATACCACGGCATCCGAAATGCCGCACGATTTTTCACTTTGGCATAAATGTTAAGAACAATACTTTCTAAAGTAAGAGGCAGTAGTTGATGGATAAAGTCCAATTATTATGCTTATTTATCATGACGTAATAGGAAATCTTACTAGGACTGGAAAAGAACAGACAAACCAGTCGTCAATCTTTGAATGTACAGTTCACACACAGGGACTAAGGAAAACCAATGCCAAATCATTGCTGTCAACAGGAAGAGTTTAATTCTCTACCTCCTGTGTTATGGGCGGACTAGGAGGGAGGGAAGAAGGGACCGTCCCCAGAAATGTCTTAAACTAATAAATCTTCAATCACCACTATACTATACCGCCACTCGTATATCACCCTCTTTTTAAAGTGTAAATAAATTAACGGCCCGCGAATACAAAGAAAACAAATAGTGTCGATTAACATAAGGGTAAGTTGTTATCAGCCTCTTTGTGTTTAAAATTAAGCCTTCATACATTGCCAGCAGCTAACACGAAGTCATCTGCTTCTAAGGATAAGAGTGGGATGTGTCTTAATAATATTCATCATATCATAACTCATCCTCATCGTGCGATTAGCCAGAATTGGTCAAAGCCATACATTGGTTGAAATAGTTTTGAAACTTATATTAATATCACATACATACGTTCCATAATGGAGCACTAACATGATGTTGTTTGCTTTAGAAAACCTGTGGTGTGTCAAATAGCCTTGTTCTTACCCTTCCCTACCCATGGCGTTATAAATATCTTCTTCCCTAAACTGTCAGAAGCGGAAAGGGCCAATGCGGCGGTTATGAATTACTAATAGACGAGTTGACGAGAAAATGTCCCCCTTCTCATCACAACTCTTTCCCCGTACATCAGAATTTAATGCGGGCCCCCGAGCTGTTGTTTTCCGGCTATTGAGAACCACCAGAAAAAAGGACGTTCTTATTCGAATAACGCTGGCACTGCATCTTTAGCACACCTCATTTTCCCACCTTGGATGAATGGTGAGGTTTTCACGGTTCTCTTCGGATCTTTTCACATCGTCTCACATCATTAACGATTTACACTACTCACAAAAAGTTTGGAATATTGTTATATTAGGCACAACAAGTTTTGAATGTCTTTTAAAAGACGAGAGCGTCCACAGACAGATACCATGTGTTGTTAAATTCCAAGACCGTATCTATCACCTATTGTCTAATATAACCATATTTGTGAGGTGTGTATTGGAGCTTCAATAAATGCATATATTCGGGTAATCACTACATTCATCTCTTGCTTCTGAATACTGGAATTACTAAAAATGTTGACAATTTATTATTCCATAGTAAGCATCATTGTTTTTTGGCTCTACATTATTTCACTTAGCGAGATTTCGAAAATCGTAGCAAACCTATTATGTTGTGTAACAAGAATATAGGAGAACAGACCGAAAGAAACAAATAGGAAGCGATAGAGAATTAGAGTCAAAATGGATGACAAAATCGGTTAAAGCCTTTGCGCTTTCTCATAAAACACTTTTTTCTCGAAAATCCCTCTCTTCGGGATTCAGAAACCGTTTAATATTCTTTCTAGAGCAGCCAAGTGTGGTTTGATTTTGCTCATGTCCAGAATTTTTGATGGGAAAACTGCTTACTGTGCCACGGGCACCCAGATTCATTTAGTGGTTGGAACATCGCGCTACGACGCCAGGGGTACCGGGTTCGAATCCCGGCTTGGGCATGGGCGTTCTTTGTTGAGTGTCCCTTCATCAATTTCATCGTATCATCACTCATAATAGTCTTCACGATTAGCCAAAGTGGCAGAAAGGCGATGTAAAATAAACCAAACCAATCCATGTACCAAGATTCATTTAATTGATTCCAAAAAAATAAAAACAGATGTAGTACTTTTTTATAAAGAATTTGAATCATCATAGCAATGTTTTCGAAAAGGACGGAAATTTTGCACAGCGAATGGTTCAGCGTGGACGTTAGAAGAACGGAAAGCAAGATTATATATACACACAGACATATATATATATATATATATATATATATATATATGAGAGAGAGAGAGAGAGAGAATACAAGTAGAAAAGCAATGGTCGAAGGGACAATCAGGCGAAGAAACACAGTGGAAAGAGAAGGAGGGAAACCGGAAGTAGTGAAAAAATTAAAGCAGGCGCTATTTGAGCACCTCATGTGACATATATATACCTGGTTAACCTAAACTATGAACACAGAGCTCCTGCCCTTTCACTAAAAATGTTGTGTCGCCTCTGCTCTCACCCCGGTGCGAAAAGTTGCAATTGTCGCTTAAATTTCGTTACCAAGTAACATGCAGTTAGTACAGAAATGAGCGTAAACAGTTCTGAACAACACACCTGACACCTGGTATTTCAATGTGTGAACTCTCTCAAAAACATAAATGTGTATTTTTATGTCTCTCTCATCCAGACACCAAATGCGCTTGCTACGTTTTCATAATTTACTTTCATGAGCAACTCCATGTCTCCGCAGAGAGTGCAGACATAATTTTGTAGCTTGTCTGCGGTTTTGCATTAATGTTAAACTTTGTATAATTCTTGTTTCTCTTTTGCGCTCATACTGTATGTTTTTCAAACCTTTAAACATAGTTTATTGCACTATACACCTATGAAATCGGGGCGGGATCTTCGAAACTGCGACGTTTTATGCAGACTTCAGGGTTTACGACCAATACTCCCAGCATCTAATTTCCTTTTACTACAATATATAGCGTCACGTGATGGAGGCCTCGCGCAATGTTTTCCGATTAAAATATAGCTTCTATTTTTTAATCTCTCTCTCTAGGTAATCCGTTTTGGAGGGATAGTGTGTAACATTTCGCAATTTTTTGAAGTCACTCTAGAATTGAGAGATGGGATTTTTCTTTTACCTACATTGTGCATAAGTTTTCGAGATGGGTGAAAGTTAGTTTGCTGCCATAGTAGATTCAATCTCTCTCTCTCTCTAGTTCCTGTCCACAGCTCTTTTACACAAATTCTTTAACCTTTATTTTCTGAGGTCTTTGGATCAAGTTAACTTCTGAAATCCATTGTTCTTCCTGCATTATAAAGTTTGAAATAAGGAAACAATCAGAAATATAATTTTGATTTCATTGCATGGGTAGTGTGTGCAAAAGAAGTAAGAAAGTAAGTCACATTGAAAGTTATTATATCTAACCTATTAAAATAAATTAAGGTAAATTGTGGTTAATGCATGCTGTTTTGATTATTCTAAGTGCAACATTTTTTAAAATCGCTTTATGTGTATTGTTGTTTGTGTATACATTAACTATGTTTTTGTTCCCTTTCTTTGTGTTGGAAAATAGATACAAACTTTTTGTGTACACGTGTTTCCCCAGTGTGTGTGTGTGTGTGTGTGAAGGGGAGAGAGAGAGAAAGATAGGCATATTTTGATCATTGTTCTACTATTCTTCTACCTATTCATCTTTATTCTCACGAATTACTTGTAGCGGTAAAAACTAGGTATGGCGAAACATGCTCGGATCCAGGTAACCTGGTTCCGAAAATATCCCGTTCCGATGAGAATCGGGAACTGAAGATTGAGTACCCGGAACGAAATATCAGGGGACTTCGAGTCCCCGGAACCGTTATTACACACCCCGGATATTTCAGGATTTGTATCCGGCTAATATTCGTAATCTAATGAAAAATTTCTATAACCAAATGTGTAGAAATTGTACGAAGGCGAGCTAAAAAGTAATGCCTGCTATTTTTTTGTGACGGTGTAAAGACATTTTGGATTTTGAGCAACCATGCATTGTACTCTTCAGATTTTCCCCTTTCTCCATTCCAAGTTTCAAACTTCTATCACCAGGGGTTGCTGAACTAGAGCGAGGAAAATGGCAGCATGTAACCATACTATGTCGGTGCACCTGAAACTGCGTGTGGTGACAGAGTTTCTAACTGCAGAAAATGTGTCCCCCGATTGACATTCATCAGAAAATGAAGGCTTTTTATGGCAATGAATGTTTAACGTTAGTACTGTATGATGATGGGCTGTTCATGTTCAAAATGAAAACCCCTGCTGAGGAACTCTCAAGATGTTCTTTGTCACACACGTTGAGAGTTCCTCGGCAGGGGTTTTCATTGTGAGCAGGAACAGCCCAACATCATACAATACTGACGTTACACATTCATTGCCATAGAATGCCTTCATTTTCTGATGAATGTCAATCGGGGGACACATTTTCTGCAGTTAGAAACTCTGTCACCACACGCAGTTACAGGTGCACCGACATAATATGGTTAAATGTTGCCATTTTCCTCGCTCTAGTTCAGCAACCCCTGGTGATAGAACTTTGAAACTTGGAATGGAGAAGGGAGAAAGTCTGAAGAGTACAATGCATGGTTGCTCAAAGTCCACCGTCACAGAAAAATAGCAGGCATTTCTTTTCAGCCCGCCCTTGTATTAACCATGTATTCAATACTACCCATCACAGATCATTTCTGTGAAACTATAAAAAAATGTATCGCTACAAACCTACCTCCTCCGAGAAGTTTCTTGAAAGGAGGAAAGAGATAGTAATCGAGCAAGGTTCGGGATTGTATGATGGATGTTGGAACACATGCCACCCAAAACACGGCAGTATGTCACGTGTATTGTGAGCCGTGTGTGGAGTCGCGTTGTCATGAAGAAGAACGACTCCTGTGGTGAGAAGTTCGGGCATCTTTTTCCGAATCGCTGTTCGTGACGCCAGTTTCACTCGGATGATTATGTGCAGCACGGAAAAGGGCTTCGTCCCGACAACAGGAAACCGAGTTCTATGAGGCATGCATCATGAACCTCGTGAAACACTGGGATTAATGCCTGAGCTGGGAGCAGGCTATGTTGAGAAGTATCCTTTCACGTTAGTTCGTTTGCATTTGTCTAATAAATACCTACTGGAATTTACAGGCTTAGTATTCTATTTTTCCGACAATCCCTCATATATCAGTGTTGCAAAATCGTCCTATTCATTGCCGCACCTTGTACATATAACGGTTTCTCTCCCCACATTTAACCTCACCGCTCGGTTCTTGTTACATATAGTGCACTGTCTTCGCTTAGTACAGTCTCTCTGTCTTCATCACGTAAATGGATGTTTAGACTCCCTCACCTTTCTTTGCAGCCTTGCAAACGTGCCGGATGATAAATCGAGAAAAAATGTTAATTTGCGATCTTGATAAAAATGACCCGGCAATGCTAATATTTGCTTCTGCATAACTTGACTGCAAAGTGTAAACTTTCGCGGGCTTTTTAATTCATATTTCCACCGAAAGTATTTCTCCTGGCTGAGAGGACGTGACCCAGCGGGAGGAGGCCTTTCTCCGCGATGTAAGACAAATAGTGCGTGACTTGCATATGATTCATAAAACCGTATTTTTTGGGATTTACGTCGAGTTTGCTGCTAGCCCGATATATCATCTGGAGCCCGATACGTGAGTAAGAACAGCCGCTCTGATGTCGGTGGCGAGTTGTCGAGATTTTTCTTTTTTTAGTTTTACGGCCTGCTTTGTATCACTGTCTATTTCCTTTCTAAAGATCTTACACCTCTCTCTCTCTGTATGTACAGAACACAAAAAGCACGTTGCTGCCCCGTAAAGCGCTCCATGGCAACTAAATATTATTAACAATGTGGCCAAGCGTTTGCGATCTATCTCATTTCTCCGTAATGTGCGAATTGCCCCAGAGGGCGGATTCAAGAACGAAAATATTTCCGAGACGTCTTATATATAAATATATATGTATATACATTGTCCATGGCGTAGTGGTAAAGTCGTTTGCCTTGTAATCAAAGGGTTCCGGGGTTCGATACCTGGTGGATACACTTTGCACAATCGTTCGAATTCCACTTTAAACTGTAGGTCCAGTCCCGATTAGCTCATCTGTGCATAAAGTGGACTTGAAACACCAATTCAAACTCAATTCAATGCATATATTTTCCAGAGATTTAGTGGGTGTGTGTGATGGTGTGTGTCTTTATATGTGTATGTACGTGTATACACACACACACACACACACACACACACACAAACATCTGGAATCTGTCTCCCAGGTTCGATACCCGGTGGAGGCACGTAATGGTTCGGATCCCACTATAAACTGTGGGTCCGGTCCCGATTAGCCTTCTGGGCAAGAAATAAATTCGGGAATCTCTGGAGCAAGGCCACGCATAACGGTAGGGAAGGGGAGAAAGCGATTCGGCGGAGCGAAGCAATACACGATGATAGCGGCGGTCGGTATCTCCCCTCCACGCAAGCCCGTTCCATCCCACGTGTCCATTGGTCGAGCCCTCTCGAATCACTACTTGTTTAAAGACTTACATTCGTTTTCTTGCTCCACAGATTCCCGGACAGAATATATGTGAACATATGTACATGTTTGTTCATACATAGCGTAAAATCAATGATACAAAGACAACTTTGGAAAATCTAATCATGTTCTGAAGATAGAATCAGAAATATACTTATATGATTATGATGCATTATAGTTTAATATCAGTAAGTATCAGAAATTAGCATTCACACCAATAATTACAGAGAATTATTTTGCCACAATATCCGTTTATGTCATGAAATAAAATTCGTAAGATTAACAGATATGCTCGTTAGTCCGTTTATGTAGATCTCCGCAAAATACAAACATTGTGAGATGTATAATAGCCACATCGCCATCTGTAGAGACCTTTTGTCATAAGAAGACGACAATCCCAAACTTTGAAGTTTCCAAGTTCGAGGCTTTAGGGCTGTGCTTTGATGAGCGAATGAGTGACGACAAACTGATTTATATCTTAAGATATTAGAGCTGCGGCGGTCCAGGTTGACCTCGGTGGCGGAGTTGTTAGAACAGCGCGCTACGACGCTAGGGAAGCCGAGTTTGAATCCTGGTTAAGACATGATTTACCTCCATATTCTTAGTTTGCTTTCACTGCATTTTACGATGTGTGCTTTACGTTTATCTATGGTGTGTGTGTGTGTAATATACAGTGTTGGCGATTAGGGTACCCCCGCCGCATCTTTTACCACTTTTTCCCTCGCACTATGCAAAACCTTATCTACCAAGGGAAAGTAAACTGTCCTTGCATCCCTAATTTTGGAATCGTCACTGATAATACATAATCAAGGGGTCCCGGGTTCGATACACAGTGGAGGCACATAGTGGTTCGGATCCCACTTTAAGCTGTAGGTCCAGTCCCAATTAGTTTTACTTTAAGTGGACTTAAATCCCAAACTCAATCAATCGAATCCTTCTCTCTCTCTCTCTCTCTCTCTCTCTCTTCCTTACTCTCTCTCCCTCCCTCTCTCTCTCCCTCCATCTCTCTCCCTCCCTCTCTTTCTCTCTCTCTCTCTCTCTTTCTCTCTCCCCCTCTCTCACTCCCTTTCTCTCTCTCCCTCCCTCCCTCCCTTTCTCTCTCTCCCTCCCTCCCTCTCTTTCTCTCTCTCCCTCTCCCTCTCTCTCCCTTTCTCTCTCTCTCCCTCTTTCTCTCTCTCCTTTCTCTCTCTCCTTTCTCTCTCTTCCTCCCTCTCTCTCCCTCCCTCTATTTCTCTCTCCCCCTCCATCTCCCCCTCTCTCTCCCTCTCCCTCCCCCTCTCTCTCCCTCTCCCTCTCCCTCCCCCTCTCTCTCCCTCCCCCTCTCTCTCCCTCCCTATCTTTCTCTCCCTCCCTATCTTTCTCTCTCTCCCTCTCCCACTCTCTCTCCCTCTCTCTCTCTTTCTCTCTTTCTCTCTCTCTCTCTCTCCACCCACTACAAGTGCGCAGGGAGAGAGAGAGAGGGGGAACTCAAGATGAAGATAATAGGAGAGGCAGATAGAACATATTCAATTCCGATCGCGTTTTTGTAAAGATCCAAGAAACATTTTTCTCGACACACACACACACACACACACACAGACACACACAAAGCTAATCGCAACGATGAGTATGAATGATGATGATTTGATGAAATGGATGAAGAGGCGATAACAGATAAACGACAATACTCACATCAGGACTTGAACCTGGGATCGTTGGTGGTGAGATCGGAGTAAAGTACCCAACCAGCTTGGCCAATAAAAATAAATATTAAATAATTAATTACAATTAGTAGCACAAATTTCAATTTTTAAGGTATTCGGTAAAGATAAGCCAGAAAACCTTGAGGTTTATCTAATTTACCTTCTTAAAATTTGATAGCATAACGATAATTATACAAATTACTTGCCCTGCTGATCAACTTCGTTTGTAATATACTGTGCATATTGTAGTAACGTATACCAGATATGTTTGATTTGGAAATCAATATGTAACGCACAATAATAAAAAAAAGTTCGCCTTAAGAACATTTGGTGTGAAGATGTTACACTTATAGGGAGGAATGGTTTCTCAGGTACTCTGAAGGAAAGGCATCAAAAGTTTTACGTTAGAGGTGGGAAAACGTTGCCCAAGGCAACCGTGCTTTTTACGACTTCGAACTTTCGGAAATCCTCCTCCGACGATAAATAAATCTATGATCAAAGTTCATCCGGCTCTGTGCCTCAAGTATCTCTTCGTGGGAACCTCTTGAGGAAATCCTGGTTGGAGAATGGAGAAATATTTATATACCGTAAGGTTTTTTTATGGCCATCCTTTGAAAGCATATATTTTGTTTGTAAATGTCAAACATTCTTTGTGGTGAAAATTTCACATCGTTCAGGGATCTAAAATCAGTGACATACTGAAAAGAAAAATCGATTATATCGTCTCTTTTGTATCTCGATTTGATTTGGTTGATTTTATATTGCTTTTCTTCAACTTTTGGCTAATCGGGAATATAAGAATACATTATGATAAGATTGGTTAGCACATCGCGCTACGAGGCCAGAGGTCCCGGGTTCGAATCCTGCCCTGGCCATGGATGTTTGTGACTGTCCGTTCATCAATTTGATCATATCATCACTCCTCCCCATCTTCGCAAATTTGCCCAAAATGGCACAAAAAAACGAAGTAAAATAAAGCAAATCATTCACAAACATAGGAACGACAGCTGCGACTCCAGACGCCAGAGGATCGCTAGTTTCCAAATTGCAGTCCAGGGTGTATTACGTGGAAGGGAGATTGCGAAGCCACCCCTTACAACCTGAGGGGAGTAAGAGATGTATATATTTTTTAGTATTAATTTATGAAACAAGTCTTCCAGTTGAGTCCATCCAGTGTTTTTTTCTAAAGCTGGCAACACTGACTGTAGTTACAACTAATGTACAGTCAGCGGCAATAAAAATGGGACACCTAGATCCTGAAATTCCAGCCTCCCTGCAAGCCACCGTTTGTGTTGCCTAACTCTACGGCGGTTGTAGAAGTTGTCATTGAGTTATAACACCATTAAGCCTTGTTTCCATGATATGAGAAACTCAATATGCTGACCAAGGCAGAAATTTATTTTATTATAAAACATAAACTAAACGTAACGTTTCAACCTTCTAGCAAGGTCTTCTTCAGACTATGTACCAAGTACATAGTCTTGTACCTTGTTACATTTGTAACATTTGCCTTGGTCAGCATATTGAGTTTTTCTTGCCATTGAGAATTTGCTATTAGAATACACTTATGGCCGTAGGGGTAGGCAACACACATAACATAACGCCTTCCAGGGAAGCAGATATTTCAGGATCTAGGTGTCCCATTTATATTGCCGGTCACTGTACACGTACAAAAGCCGAATATTACCGGATTATTTTCCGCAAGTGACCCAACAAATGGACTAAAACTAAAGCTTGAGAGCCGTACTTGGAAAAAGTATATACATATAGATCAAGCAATAAATCAATTTCACGGCTTGACGTTATATTTTCAACCCCCCGCACCTCCTCATTCGGCCACACTGTGTTTGTGTATAATATGATTTTGAATACATTCGGACAGAAGCTTCCGACAACATTCCATCCGTCAGCTGTTCGAACTCTGGACCAACAGAACAAACAAGAAACAGCGGAATTGCATAAGGTAAAATAGAAATTCGTTTGGTCTTAATATTTGTTCTAAGCTTTGTATTGGAGATGAATAATAAACACGGCTTCTCTCTACCCAATCTCCCGCTTTTTGCTTCGCGGAGTGACAACGGTCCATTGAATTGAATTGCCTGTCATATTTACCCTACTGGAAATGTAAACAAATGTCAATTTGAAAAATGGATTAAACTTGGAAACCTTCCATTCCAATTCATTTTTCTTTTTTTTATCCCTTTTTTTTCTGCTGATGCTTTTTGGAGAGGAAATATCGCAGCGAGGTAACGGGGTATGTTGTAGTTAACGTTTGGTCGTTTAATATTCGGCCGGGATAATTAATATAACTGGTGGATTATGCAGCTTAGTTCGAAGATGTGGATGTTTTAATCGCCATCGACATGGATTTACGTTCTGTGATGTTATAGTTTGCAAAACCAGCTTCGAAGTATCATGCATTTCACTCCCTGGTAAGGTATTTTTTTTCTGGTAGTGGATCTCTTCATCTTTTAATTTAAGTAATATATCAATCATGTATTTGTTTATTCCCCCCCCCCTTTTTAAATAACGAAGATAGGGCTAGTATTTATCATCTCCCCTTTAAGCATCCACTACATTTTTTCCACGAGAATTAACAAGTAGAGAGTAGAGAAGAGAACACTCGATGGACGAGGTCACGAGTTCGAATCCCGGCGTAGCCACTGGTGATGTTTACGGGTGTCCCTTCATGGATTTCATCTAATCATCGCTCAACTTTCATTGTCGTAATTTAGTCAAACGAAGCGACGTAAATTAACCTAATTCAGTCAATCAATGAATAGTTATATATTAAGAATTAAAACAACTTATGTTTAGAAATAAGTTTACGTACACTCAGAGAACAAAATGCATCATATCGATTGATGCACCAGAATGCATAGATTGATGCACCAAAGTGTGTTGTATGGCTTCTTCAAAGAATCAGATTCACATTTGATGCATTTGGGTGCAATTTTTGTATGTCGTGAAACAAACACCAAAGTGCATCACTTGATTCAAGTGAGGACTTATTAAAGGCGAGATGCACTTCAATGCATCAGTTGATGCGTTTTGATGCACCGTGATGCATTTTGATAGACCAGAATGCATCATCCAAGAAGATGCACGAAGGTGCATCAAGGAACATCAACTGATGCATTGAAGTGCATCTCGCCTGAAATAAATCCTCACTTGAATGAAATGATGCACTTTGGTGTTTGTTTCACGACATACAAAAATGCACCCAAATGCATGCACATAAAGTCTGTGTTTCTTTGTATAGTGTTTGTGAACGTATATCTTACACATGCAATGATAAACTACAATAAAGTAAAAAAAAGTAAAGTACTCCCCTGTACTTTGCACCACACCATGAAGGCGTATAGGGGGTGTGTGCAGTCCCATACTTTCTTGATCACGGCCGAAGGTGGGAGTGATGTTATCAGCACCACGCACCTGGCTGCCTTTACCGCAGAGTTTCCTCCGGGTACCCACTTTTTACGGCGTTGAGCCACTTGAACAGGTGGAAAAAATGCCGGGGATCGACCCCGGGTCTCTCGCACGGTAGTCAGACGCAATAAATTACAATAGAATAAATATTTGACTTGGACAATGTACGCACTATATAGTTTTGACTTTGAGTTGAGTTTTAAGTCTACTTTATGCACAGATAAGCTAATCAGGACTCTGTCAACATTTTGAAGTGGGATCCGAACCACTGTGTGCTTCCGCCGGGTATCGAACCCGGGACCCCTCGATTACAAGGCGACGAGAACTATAGATATTTCACTCCTAAGCGACAAGTGACTCTAAATAAATTTAGTCTTTCACACTGTAGTGGCGCGATACGATTCACATGACGCTTACATTTAATTGTTACTCTGATTGGGTCACAGTATCGTATCTGTCGGTTTGTTGAGCTTGGGCAGTGAATGCTTTCTCCGAATATAAGGCGCAAATTAGGTAAGGAAAATTATGAACACCCTGTACTGTCAAATGATCTAAGCACAAGTAACTACATTAGCCAAATGATATATGAAAACCTTTTTTTCGACCTTATTGCACTTGGTGAGCTCATATTCACAAAGGCGCCAACAAAGAGTTATAAGAATGTTTGAAATGTTTTTATGGTAAAAACACCCCTTTTAACAAAATGACTTTGGGGCTGTTTTTTATCTCCTCGCCCTACAGTTATCCTTCCGCTTCCTTGTCATCGTCGCAATATTCATCACTTAATGAAGACTGACTTGAGCGGGTGAATTAGATAATTAAGTTACCGTGTTGACGGCGGAGCTAATTAAAATTTAGCAAAAGCACGCTCCTTCGGTCGCGCTCAAAGGCGGAAAATTCAAGTCGTCAGAAATGCTGAATGGGACACGGAAGAATTGCATGGTGATTATGGGTGTGTGGGAGTGTACTTGTAGTCAAATGACTGCCGGGGGCTAGCGTAGGGTGATGTGATTTTAAAGGTAAGATCGAAGCTCACAATGTTATATAGGGTGTTGCTCTACAACACCGTAGAGGACCTCAACTTTCCTTAGTATAGTTTAAGAGATATTTCAGCTTAGCCAATCAACAGCAACGTTTCACACCGTAGCAACATTACCAGAGCGTGGAACGACCACCCTAATGACATAAGAAACTCTTCTTCCCTCGGCCAATTCAATTCAAAATTAAAAAAATCATCTTCTGGAGTCAACCAGTACTGAAAACAGGGAAATAAAATTATACCTCCGTGTAAACTTGTAGGACCAACACCCAGCGACTTTTTCTGTAATTTGAGTATGTTTGTTGTGTGTGTGTTTATGTTTTACGTGTATTTTTTTTTACTTTTCTTGGTGTGTATTTTTCTGTTTTTATTTTTTATGTTTTTTGCGTGTTTTTCTTTTTTTTTTCTTGTTTTTTTCTTTTTTTGGTATATTAATGTTCTTAGTTTTTATATATTTCATTATTTGTTATCTTAAGGTTTTTGGTTTGTATATATTTCACAAACAGTAGCTATAAAAATCAATTTATAAAATGTAAAATAGAGATGGTTAAGTGGAAGAAAAGGCTTGTGCCTTAACTTCGCCATCCAAAACAAGGAATAAATAAATAAATAAATACAGCCTACGTTACATTGGTGAAATCCTCAGGTAATACGTTTCATGTGTAGCCTCGTTGTGAAATCTGCCTTATTAGCTTACCCTGTAGTCACATTGGATTGGGTTTCGGTAGAACCTTTTCTCTTCCGTGTTCTGGCGATGTGGTGGTCACATTGCATCCGGAACATCGTAAGTGCATGTTAGTTTGATGTGCAGAATGTATCGAAATGGGCAACGAGATGATAATGTTTAAAAACCCTTCATTGAAAATAAGTCATAAAGAGGGTGAGCGTATTGGGTTAATGATAAGTTGAATAGGTGTGACGTAACCCTAATGGCTTGCCACTCGCTCATTTATACCCCCCCCCCCTCTCCCACAGTACTGCCATTGAGGTACAGACCTGAACAGATCAGAATTAAGTAACGAAACCAAAATATGTTTATATGCCTCATATCGTCGTGTTTGAGAATGGCAGCGAAACTTAAGGGATAATGGAAGATGGAACTTACCTCGTTCGTGCACGTGTGCGTATTCCGCAATCTCACCACGTTCACATCGGCAGTGACCGGACTTTTACCTGTGGAAGTCTCTTGTGATCACGTTAGAGTTGCGACTCATGCCTGCGCAGGCAGCAATTCCACGCAGGGGACAACTTTACTTTTCCATATTTTAATAACAATAATGACCTCGTCACCAACGGTCGCAGGCTCAAGTCACGGAGTGTGCATGGGTGTGCCTTGAGAGTGTTCATTCATCAATTTCATATAATCATAATTCATCTTCATCGTTGCAATTACCCTAAATAAGGATAAATGTAGCTGAAATAAGAAATTCTGAATAATTATAGTAAAAACAGCAATAACAAGAAGAATTTGATTGATTGATTTGGTGTTTTAAGTCCATCGGGAAGGCCAATAACAAGTTACGAAGAAGAACAAAATAAATAACAACCACAAGAAGAACACAGAACAGAGAGAAATAAGAAGAAGGTGAAGATGAAGAGATGAAGAACGATCAGAATAATAGTAACAATAATAAGAACACCACCACAGCCACCGCTGATAACAACAAGAGGAACAATAAACAACAAGAAGCAACAGCAACATCCTAAGCAACAAACAACTTGAACGTAAGGACAGTCGGCGTCGAAATTTCCCTTTTAATTTCTGTGTTCGTGGCTGAACCCGCACTGATGAAGATACGGCATGGAGCCAGCAGTCGTGTGTGTACGCTCTGGTTGCGTGTTTATGGCTTCCTCCCAGGGCTCTGTAAACTGTGGACACGAGAGCGAAATTGTCACCCGGCGACAGACAGCATGCGGGCTGTTGATGCTCGCTAATTGTATTTCACCATCATGAGCCCCGCTAGGCCATATCCACCCACAACAAGCGTGCAGGGTTCTCTATGCACGCTGAAAATTAGCACACCTCGGCAAGTTGCAGTTTTGAAAAGTAACTGAGCCTCAGTTACGGCTAGTGATTTTGAAAGGGCAGCTCTGTAATGTGAGAGTTAATTAAAACACCTGCTAATTACTTTTTTACAGTAACTTTCCACTATAGGTATTGTCCAGTCTTACGGCGGGCGCTTTACATGCTGGCAAGGGAAGCGGGGAGTGGGGAAGTGACCAGTCTAGCGCGATTAGGAACGCAGCAGCCTGTAGAACGAGGTACGCGCAGCACATCCTCCCGTGACGTCGTAACTCTCGGTGCCACCGCTGTTGGCTGGTTGGTCTGCGGCGTATTTCAGCTCCCCGCATCCCTTGCCAGCCTGTAGGCCGCCCGCCGTAAGAGTAGACGAGAGCTATGGAGCGTTACTTTTGCTCAAAGTGTACACTTGTATAGAGCTTGGGTCGCCAAAATAACTTGCATCCTTTTATCTTTACTACTTGCCAACTATACTCTGTCCCACGAATATCTGGAGCAAACAAACGAAAGCAACGCGTGAGAGGGGAAGTGAACGCATGAAGGGAAAATTGTGGCTGCAGCTACCAGCTGTTAGCCGCAGCGCGTACAGCTTGGCTTCGTCCACTCGCTCTCTCCCCTTCTCTGCGGTTATGTGCGGTCTTTCTCCACAGATTCCCTGGATTCCCTTTCTCCACACCATGTTTTAAGTTTTTACTACCGAATTGTAGCCCAGGTGATTCCGTGAAATCAATGTGAACGGTGTGTTTTTAGCTCCGAAAATGTAGCTTAGACTGACTTTGAATCAGAGGTTTTTGATTCGAATCCTGACCCATCATGGTTAATCATTATGTCCTCACCACTTCATCAGTTCATCATCTATCCTCGCCGTCTCGATTAGACCAAGAGTTAGAAAATAGACGAAAAATAGCCAAAATAGAAATGTACTGAGATTGCAGCATTCTACGACAGAAACCAGGGTTATCTGAGGTCTGCTCTGTATTCTGTATAAGTGCAATCGGTCAAAGCGTTTAAAGACGGTGTGCTTTAAACATATCGTAACAATACGTTCGACATATACCCTGTCCCAGTTAACTGTGGAGCAAGGCCGCGCATAGCGTCAGAGAAGGGGAGGAAATCGAGTGGCCAGAGCGAAGCAGTACACGTTGCTGGGAAGGCTGTTAACTGCAGTAGCTTTTTCCCACTCCACGCAATTCCGTTCCTCTTACGTGTTCATTGGTGGAGCCGTCTCGCGTCACTACTTGCGCAGAGACTTGTTTTCGTTTGCCTGCTCCACAGTTAGCTGGGACAGAGTATATACTTTCCGCTGATAACATATTTTCATTAATTTACAACATTCTTTTTTCTCTGGCCATTTTCTGTTTAAAAGACACCTGAAAACGTACAAGCAACATATTCCTAAACACCAAAAATGCACTAATATTTTTTATCAGGTCTGGAATGCATGCAGCTTCACTGATATTTACATAGCACTTGGAATTTCGTTTAAATATCTTGTATATCAGAAAATAACATCTCAAAGTATATAGTCCCTTCAAGTAGCCCTCTCTTAAGTCACACTCACTCTCCTTTCAATGTCACTGTACTACGTAATGAAAAATGTAACCCTTTCGTCCCAAAGACAAAAGTAAAGTTTCTGTCTTCATTCCGTAGGCAAACCGACCTCAATTTTAAGCCTTTTGCCTGAAACTCTTCACAGTGTCCTTGGCATGCAATAAATCTTGATTATTTTTCAATGCAAAACATTTGTTCAAGTGATAAATGACGAATTGTGTTTACTTGATGGCTGTACACCATAACATTTTACAAATTTGGAAGACACACAACACCGAGTCCAATGTAAAAAATGATTATTCAACAAAAAATCGATGCAGTAATTTATCCTCCCTGTTTTCAACATTTTGTTTTGTTACATATTGAATTATTTGAAGCAGAAATCAACTTTAAAATGCAAGGAAGAAACAAGCTGTTAATAGTTAAAGACGCTTTCTTGAGAAATCACCACGTGTTCTTCCAACAAATCCCTCTCTTGTCGCCTCTCTACTAGACGCAATTGTTCGCACACCTCACAACACTCAAGGTTCCGTATTCGACTCTGTCGCGCATTTGTGTTCCTTTGTGAGTCATCCCTCATTAGTTTCATCAAATCACAATTCATCTTCATTGTCACCGTTAGCCAAAATGTATGGATGCCATATATGAAAGAGCTTGCGCGTTTTACATGTCCTTTTGTGATGGTGCTAATGAAATACAAAATAAAAGCAAACGTTGTTACAAAGGAGAAATATAATTTTACAAAGCAATTGCGTTTAAACTAATTTGATATAAATGTACAATGGTCGTTATGGAATTCTTCAGTAGTGTGCATTGTAATTAATTGGCCAGACAGTATAAACGAGAGACTATATTGTATACCTGAATGTTCGCTATGAAAGAGATTCATAAAAAGACAAAATGTTTATCAGTTGCCATTACTATCGTTAACATCAATAGCTTTGTTGGACTTACAACTTTACATTTGGCGCTTTATATCTAGCATACTAGTTAAAGTCAGTTTGCAATTGAAATATTTTTTCGAATCACATAAAGTCGACCACTGATCCAAATGCCGTTACCCTATTGGTACTCCCATAACTGCCTGCTAACTTGAAAATAAACAACTTATGGTTTAGAATATTCTGTGAGACGTACTTTATATGCATTTAGCCCACCCTACGACATTTCCCGGAATGAAACTTCAAAACAATGGACCTTCAAACTAACAAACGAGTGCAAATCAACAATAACAACAATGTTGTGCGTTTTATGGCCGTTGAACAAGATAGTAATTATTTCTTGCATGTTGTTCCTTGTCGCTTTTAATCACGACAATATTTATTAACCATTTTGTGCAGAATCAGACCGTCAAATGCGTGCTTTTTTGCTTTCGCAACAGAGCCATATTATTCCCTCGCATTTCGCCCGCGAAACGGAAGCCGCAGTCTGCCTAATTAGTATTGCATGAGTCTGTGCTTCAGTAAACACTGTTTAATTACGAATATACGTACACAGGGAAATCCCTCGTTTAACATAACGTTTCAGGGGGTTTTCAAACGCGCTTCATATTTCATTATTTCAAAATGTTACTACAGATGAAACTCCCGGGAAACCGCAATTTGATGAATTCTTCATGCAGACTCCTGTCTTTTAAAGCTTTCGCCCGATGTAAGCATAGACAATTTAATAAGCCAAATTGCTCTGCGGAACCTTTGAATAAATCTTAGACAGAATTACAATGGACGGAACTTCAAACTATCTCAACTTGGAGTTCTTTAACTATTCATTCTTGTGGACATTCCTTAGGCGTTTTGATGTCAACATTATAATGATGAATCATGGCTGAATGCCATGCGAAATATTGTTTATTTGGCAAATGTCATAAGAAATCTTATTAATTTTTTGTGTATTAATCCCGTTCGTTATATAATGAATTTGACGGAAGCAAACTTTTCCCTTTAGGATATATTCGTCGCGACTAGCCAAAAGTGTCATAAAAGCGACGTAAAATAACCTAATTTAATCAATTAACCTTAGGATATGAAAAGTTAGAAAAACGTTTACCAAAACTGCTAAGAACTGGTAACACAAACTACATTACTTCTGAAAAGAGGTAGTATCTGTGACACTTGAAATTTCTTTCAAAACACAATAGTTTTTGTATGAAATGCCATGAATATATTTGGTTCCCCATCTAAAGGTGCTAAAATCTCACAAAGATTTTGTTAAATTGATTGCATTTATAAGAATTGGCTCGAACATGGGAAAACGAGACAATAAAAAGTTTTAACAATGCGATAAAATCATTAGATAATTTATTTTAACATTGTTTGTAAAGGCATTCGAAACATTGTTTCCATGTTTTCCCAAAAGACATCTTCTTGTTGAAACCTCTTTACGCTGAATTATTAAATATTATGATATTTTTTTCTTGTATCTGCAATGTTATTCTCTACTGCGTAAATATGCACAAACAATATTATAGGTCTTTTCTGCTGTTACGGCGGCCAGTCCTCGTTCTGGCAAGGGAAGTGGGGAGCAGGGAATACCCCGCAGACCAACCAGACAACATCGGTGCCGCCGAGAGTTACGACACGGCAGGAAGAAGTACTACGAGAACCTCGTTTTACAGGCTGCTGTGTTTCGTCGCTTCCCCCTCCCCACTTCCCTTGCCAGCAATAGGATCTCCAGCCGTAAGAGTAGAAAAGACCTATAGTAACATATTTATATTTCCTTCATCCTAGAAGACTAACTTAAAAGGAAGAGTGGTTTACCAATCAGAATTTTATATGAATTTTACATTTGATTCATCATGGATCTCTTAATTGAATATATGTCACAAAATCACAATATGCTAGTCTATTTATCAACCTGCCTTCTGTATAGCCTCAATATACTCTATCACGGGAATCTCTGGAGAAAGACCGCGCATAACAGTAGAGAAGGGGAGGACGGAGCGAAGCAGTACACGCTGATGCAGAGGCTGGTAAACGATGTGGCCTTTCCCCCCTTCCACGCAATCGCGTTCCCTCTCACGTGTTCATTGGTCGAGCCCTCCCGAGTCGCTACTTGCGCAGACACTTGCTTTCGTTCGCTTGCTCCAAAGGTTCCCGGGAAAGAGTGTAGTTGTAACATGCTCTTAATTTCATGTAATTTTCACATTAGAATTTGACAGTAGAAATACTGACTGTTCATCTCTAATGTCTCCATTGTGTATTTATGTAAATTTTGGTTGTAGAGATTGGGTCTATGCACCAATTACACAGCTATTAAAAGCCTGAAAACTGAGAATAAAGTTACAATAACAATCTGTATTTATAACTGAATATTTAACAGAATTAATAAATGATAACGAAGCAGAGATGCCAGTTCTATCAAGCGAACATGTAAAAAAATGATTTACATTGTCTCGTAAAGTTTGCACTGAACTTAATGTGGTTCAATTGCAATTAAAAGGATTTTAACTTCTATTTGAAAATCGATTATTACAAATTTCTACGAGCATGACCAAAGCAAAAGTTTTGTCATAGTGTTCACAATTGCAGTAATCAAAAGTTACACAATGCAGTAACTTTTATCGACTCCATAATCACTTACGACAAAATAACATTTCGAAGGTCCAGAACACAATAAATTACATTACTTGCATTACTTCATTCCGTTATATTGAATGCTTTTTATTTACAAACTGAATTACATACATTATCTCCAAGGTAAATAGTAATAACTAAACTTTAAAATCAATTTCGATCGCGTTGCTGGGATACAGGGTAAATATTTTTCTTCCTGGTTCTTTTAACATTACAAGCTTGTCCATAACTTCAGGAAGGAAACTACAAAACCATATCTAACTTATTCTTGGATAATATAATTTCATAATTTCAAAACTTGAACACTAACTAACTAACTAACTCTCTAGCCTTCTTAAACCCGAAGGTTCATGGCTGCAGCAACACAGGCCTTCCATCTGTCCCTATCTTGAGCAAGATCTATATACTCTTTTCCATCCCTACCGATTTCCCTTAGGTCCATCTCGACGTTGTCCCTCCATCTTCGTCTTGGCCTTCCTACTGGTCTCTTACCATCAGGTTTCCCAACAAGAATCCTGTAAACTCCTCTTTCCTCTCCCATTCGTGCCACATGGCCTGCCCACCTAAGTCTTCTTGATTTAATTATTCTAATAATGTCTGGACATGAATACAAATTATGTAGTTCTAAATTATGTAACCTTCTCCACTCACCTGTCTCCTCATCCCTTTTAGGTCCAAATATTTTCCTAAGGATCCTATTTTCAAATACTCTCAATTTATGTTCCTCTTTCAATGTAAGGGACCAAGTTTCACACCCATATAATACTACAGGCAAAATTACGGTTTTGTATATTTTAACTTTTAGTTTCTTAGATATTAAACGAGAAGACAAAAGTTTATGAAGAGAGAAGTAACATGCATTTCCTGAATTAAGTCTACTTTTTATTTCCTCTTTAATATAATTTTCATTTGTTAATATTACTCCTAAGTATTTGAATTTGGAAACTGGTTCAAACGAGTTGTTATCAATAATTAGATTTTGATTATTACCTAACACTTGGTTTCGGCCTGTAAGCATATATTTAGTTTTCTCTTTGTTAACTTCCAAACCTATCTCTTTAGCAGTTTTGAAAAATATTTTAGCATTATTCTTAATTGTATTCACATCATCTCCCAGTAAGTCTACATCATCTGCATATGCTAACAACTGAGTCACACCATTTAATTTTAGTCCTTCGTTAGTTTCTTTTACCTTTCTAACAGCATATTCTAAGGCAAAATTAAAGAGCAATGGAGATAATGCATCTCCTTGTTTTAACCCATCATGAATTGTAAATTTGTCAGACATATTAATACCCACACGAATTTTACTTTCCGTTTCACTGGTGCATATTTTTATCATACTAACAAGCTTCTTAGGTATTCCAAACTCTACTAATATATTATATAATTTCTCTCTTTTGACCGAATCATATGCTTTTTTGAAATCAATGAATAGCTGATGGACATTTTGATTATATTCCCACTTTTTTCAAGTGTCTGTCTAATGTGAAAAATTTGATCTGTAGTTGATCTGTTACGTTTAAATCCACATTGATAATCACCTATAATTTCATTAGCATATGGGGTTAGTCTTGTTAAAAGAATGTTAGATAATATTTTATATGTTGTTGAGAGTAGAGAAATTCCACGGTAATTATTGCAGTTCATTTTATCACCTTTCTTAAACACAGGAACAATTATGGATTCTTTCCACTGTTGAGGGATTTCTTCTTTATTCCATATTAAACAAATTAATTTATGAATTTGACATATTAATGAATTTCCACCATATTTAATTAACTCAGCTGGTATTAAATCAATGCCAGGTGCTTTGTTATTCTTTAGCCTTTTAATAGCATCTTTAACTTCAGTCAAGTTAGGTTCTGGAACTAAAGTTTCTGCTGTGTGGACTTCATTCACTTCTGATTTATCTCCTACATGGACATTTAAAAGGTCATTCAAGTAGTTCTTCCATCTATTTAGAATATCACTTGGGTCAGCTAGAAAATCACCGTCTTTATCTTTTATCAAGTTTACTTTAGGTTGCCACCCCTTTCTAAACTCATTTACACCTTTATATAAATCTCTGATATTTTTATTTTTGCTGTTTGTTTCAATTTCGTTAATTTTGCTTTTCAAGTAATATCTTTTTTTACTTCTAAACGTGCGGTTAACTTCTCGCTTTATTCTATTATAATTGTTTAGATTTGTATCATCAGAGTTATTTAACCACCTAAGTCTAGCCTGATTTCTTATTTCTATTTGATTATGACATTCATTATCAAACCATGGCTTACTTTTTCTCGGTTTATGGTATCCTATACTTTCTTTAGCTGCTGATTCTATTGCATTACGTATGTGCTCCCAATTCTTATTTACGTCTGTTTCATTTATATTTTCATCATCATTTAAATCCTGCAAAACATCAAATCTATTTGACAGTTTAATTTGGTAATCTTTCTTAATTCTTTCATCAGTAAACTTTCCTGTATCAAATTTTAGAACTTTTAGATTTTGTTGCTTATGATTTATCACTGAGAGTCTTTCTCTTAATTTAGCAATTACTAAATAATGGTCACTGGCACAGTCAGCACCTCTATGTGTACGAACGTCAATTACACTAGTATGCCTTCTCTTATCAATGAGAATATGATCTATCTGGTTATGAGTTTTACCATCTGGAGAAGACCAGGTATATTTATGGATATCTTTATGTTTAAAAGTGGTACTTTTCACAATTAAATTCTTTGAGGTTGCAAAAGTAATCAATCTTATACCATTATCATTACTTAATTCATGAAGACTTTCTTTACCAATCGTGGGTTTAAATGTCTCTTCTTTGCCAATCTGTGCATTACAGTCACCTAACAGAATTTTCATATCATACTGAGAAAATTTGTCAAAGACCTGTTCTAACTCTGTATAAAAATCATCTTTAGTATTATCATCTTTATCTTCCGTTGGTGCATGTATGTTTATTAAAATAATTTTACACCACCTACCCTGTAAAACTGCATATGATATCCTATCATTAATAAATTCTACTGTTTTAAGAGCCGAGATAATTCTATTATTTATGAAAAAGCCTGTTCCAAAATTATGATTTTCAGTACCACCATAGAAAAAAGTATAATTTTTATAAACTTGAACACTCTAAAATAAATTGTCATGGTTATAAATTACAATGACATATGTTTGTAAATTTCACACAAACCCATGTGTGGCACTTTTGAACATTAATGGATTAATATTCCTCCCTTCAATTTACACATTATTTTGACATTTGTGCTACAAAAGTGTTTTTCTCACTTATTGATGTCTTGTGAAGAAGCGAAAAATACTTTCAACCATATCTTTCATTATTTTTTGGTTAGGTAGTTAGATGTAATAAATCTCTGTGCAAAAATGTTCGACGAAAGAAGTTGTAGGTTTGGCAATTATGTTCTGAACCTCTCCCTAAAAGCATTGGTGTTTTTCATTATTTGTGATGCTATGCGACAATTATTTCAATTAATGCGTATTTAGTGTTGAAATGTCCAGAAAGTTGCTTTCGGTACTAGCATAACTTCACAAATACAAACACAAACATTTATTAAATTATTTACTTTATTTTTTAAATTTATTAACCTCAAATGCATCCCATGCGTGTAATTATAGTCTTCCTGATTTGTCGTTGTTGGAAAATGATGTAATGTACTTTTAATTCAGCAAGAGAAAATGAAATCTTAGGATGAATCAAGCGAAATACAATACTGGAATGCTTTTGGAAATTTAATGTATCTTGTTACATTTATACATTTTATTGCATAATATTTGTTCACATGACTGATTTACTTTTCATTCTTTTTTTGTTACCCTTATTAATAGACCCTACTTATTAACGTTATTCTTGTTAACTTGTTCAAGATCAGAAAACGGTTATCTGAAACAGTAAGGGGTCTCGGGTTCGAATCCCTGCCTTAACATGAATGTTCTTTATGAGTTGTTTCATCAATTTCACCATATCATCACATATCCTCATTGTCGCGATTATCCAAATGTGGCAGAAAAGCGACGTCATATAAATTAACCGAATCGATCAATAATTATACAGGGTTATTCAAAAAGAAAGAATATTTATTTGTCACGAACTATAAAAGATAGAAAGACGTGCCATACATCAATGGATAGAGGAAGGTTTAAAGTTGTATAATCCTGCCTATTAGTTCCATTCAATACACATCGATTTGTTCTAGCTATCAATTCGATAACTAGGGACCAGGTAATTCGTGTGTGGCAAGAAATTGAGTACCGTTTTGATGTTTGTCGGGCAACACATGGTGCTCATGTTGACTGCATACATTAAATCTTTCAACAATAAAACTTTGAACCTTCCTCTATCCATTGATGTATGGCACGTGTTTCTATCATTTATAGTTCGTGAGAAATAAACATTTGAAATCTTAAGGCTGCAACTTATTTACACACTTTCTCGTTCATAAAAACGTTTACCATTTTTCGTGTACGTTTTCGCGTTTCCAAATCTTATTTTAGCGTCTTAGAAACAATTATTATGTGGATTTCCGGAAATTAGGTGGAAAGTATCTTATTCCGGACCCTGCACGGATTCAAATCATGTACAGTCATGGACATTTCTGGGTTGTAACTACAGAGAGACAATGATATTGTTAGAATCATGACTGTACATATCTTGTACTCTTAGTGGTGAATACGTATATGTATTTTGAAGGGGCAACTTCCTCGTCATTTGAAGACCAGACAAACACTAAACTCATTTCTCGTGGTTATGACCAGCTTCTTGATTGCACATCCTTTAAAATTATTCACTAAGAAATATTGTCCTTCATTAGAACACAAGGCTTGCAACTAAAGTTTGTACATTAACCTAGCAGAAATATTATTTAAAGAGGGCAGTGGAAGGCTTAAGCCGCAAAATTGTAGGTTTAGAGGAATTATACATAAAAGGCTTGATAGTAAGGAGGTTTACTAAACATCATGCCTGAAGGGCTTGAGACTATATAAATGATGATAATAAGAATATAAACCCCAATCTAAATTAAAAAAATAATCAATAAACAATTAAATTATACAATTAAATCTTTACTACTTAACTAAGACTTTCTAATACTTTATTTAACCAAAAGGAGATTATAGTAATTTTATTTTAATATCCAATTTTGATATTCATTTTCCCCAAAAGACCTATCTCAGAATAGAACAAACTGTGCCGTGCTTTAAGTAAAATATCCCAACTAATTATACTACATAAAACAACTTAAAATACTAAACCACTACATGGTTTCTGCAAACGCGAGTGGACTATTGGAAATTCGAAGGGTTCAGCAAAATTTTGGCAGCCATATTGAAGGGTTGGAAGAAGATGGTGGATATGGAGAGATGTCTGTGTGGTTCTTTCTGGTGTTTGTTTGTGAGAAAGAGTAAGAGGCGAGGGGGATGAAAATGCAGGATGAAGAAAGAGCATTACAAATAGTTTACAGAACGGGCGGTCCTCAGAGGGTAGGCAAGACGGGGAATGGAAGAAAGAAGAAGAAAAAAGGAAGGAAGGAAAAGAATTCCAAGTTTTTAACAAAGTTCCGCTATTGGGGAGGGGACGTTCCCCTGAGGTTCTTCGGCTGTGAAAGTAGAGAATTCTGGTCCGTTCCTGCTCCGTATTACCATTCGAGTCGGTGGTGGTGGAACTAGTGAGAGAGACAGTTGGTTCCTCCGTAGAAGGGGGGAGGGGGAAAATTCCTTCCATTCAGTACGACTGGGGTCCCCGGTGGTATATTGTGACATGAAGTAGGAAGAAAATCGTAAGGGATGAAGTTCAGAAGAATAGAAAGCTTCATCTTGGTTCGCGTCATCCTCAACTGTGTTTCAGAGGCCCCAACCCCCCTCCCTAAAAATCTTCCTTTTTTTTTTCCGGGAAGCTCTTTTAAGGATTTCGATGTCTCCGTACCTGATTCGGCTCAAATCCTGTCCAATTTTCATCTTTCGGCTTCTTTTGAAACTGATTGAGTCTTTTTGTGCTGTTCGATTGTGTTAGAAAATTAGATGGAAATCGCATTTTTTTTCTTCCTTTTGCCGCTACTCTGAATTTGGGTCACAAATCCTGCTGCACACGTCAGCTGGAATTGAGAATAAAACGGTTTCAAACATCTTGGAATTAACATATTGTTATTCCTTACAAAGATGTAGACGAAGTTAAAAGCACGAAAAACTTTGTTTTTAAGTTCAGTTGATGCTCAGATGAGCTAATCGGGACTGGGCCTACAGTTTAAACTGGGATCCGAAACATTGTGAGATGTGTGTCCACAGTGGATTGCTTGGAGGCGATAGTGTTACGATTACGCCATCGGCGAAGTCCAAGAAGGATATATACAAGGGCGTAGCGAGAGAGCAATGGGGGGCTTAGAAAGTTAACCCCACCCAATTATCTTTTACCTAATAATTCCGATAGTAAATCAAGGAAATATGTGTTCGTTGTACACTGCCTTTGCATAGTAATATTTGAAAAGCTGATTTCTTGTCAGCGGCTAGAGGGTAGTAACAAATCCCGGTTGTTTTTTCAGTAGAATCGGTTAAATTAACAATAATTTATACTCGTCGCGCTTAGCTCGAGTTGCTGAATATCAGCTCAAAGAGATAGACAAATAATAATAGTACAAAATATCTACAAAACGCCTGATAAACGCTGAATTGTCTTATGTATGAGCTGTTTATTTTACACTAAGACTGGATCAAGTTTTTCTAAATGGCCGTATGTCGTGACATTTTAATGCAATAACAAATTAAATGTTGGCTTAATATTGAACATTTTTGGTGAATCAGTTCACAGTGGATCAACAAGATAGAAACGCCAGTAAGATTTATTCTATCTACTTTGGTTTCAAAATAGTTTTTCTGAAATTTTTAAGAATACGAAATAATTTAATGCTCTAGAATTTCAACATTAATCATAAATTACAATATAATATGTATTTTGTGTTTATATAGCATACCGGTTTTGTACCTAGTCTGTGGCTTGCACATAACAATATAGCATAATTTTCAATTGCCCTTTTTTAGGATAATGATCACATCGAATGCTTATTTCTCAATTGAAGTGAAAACCTTTGCTTTCTACCAATCAACGTGCAACCACGTGTCTAAATCCCAAGATTTTTTGTTTTATGTAGGACGACAAATTGACGCTCATACAAACTTTGATTGTACTTATTAGTACACGTGGCGTCTTAATAATCATTGTGTCTATGATACAAAATGTAAATGTTAATAATTTGTTCGGGAGAAACGAGAATCGAAGACCACATTTATGTTTATGAAAAGAAGCCACATATAACGTCTGGATTAGTCAAACTCTGAACTCGAATTAGAGCAGATCAATAGTGGAACGGAAGTTAAAAGAGGCACATTCAATTATTCATATTCAACATTAATTAAACATTGGCAATCGACAGGTGCTAGATACCCTTACAGCAGATGGTGAAATGTATTCTTGGGCGGTAAGTGGCGCCGCCAGCGTCCCTGAGCGAAAACAAAATCTGTAAGAAGTCAGGAAGAAAGGTCACAGTATGCTGCCGTGAATAAATGGCGTTGTAAATGACGACACTCATTTGGAGCAATTAATTGGATTATGAAAATCTTTAATTTGATTGGTAAATATAGCATCGTCGGTGTCAAACTCTTCATAGCGATGCAAGTGCAATCATTTTGTGCTCTCGTATTGGCTACATTGAATCACGTTTATGGTGTAACACCTGAGAGCAGCAACCTTGAAAATCCAACCTGCTAACTTAAGCATTATCACCGTTGCAAGCAATTGCAACAATAATGCAAACTGAGTTTCTTCTTTATCACAGAAACTGTAACTGTATTACATTTTGACCGCAGCAACTATGAGTATCTTTTTGAGCAAAGTAACTGCAACTGCGTTACATTTGCAGTCAAATATCTGTAACTAGGTTACTTTTTAGTTGCTTTTTAAGCACAGTAACTTTAAGTGAATTACTTTTCAACAGTGTTTCAACTTATTATTATTATTTGGCGCTACAACCCTTTATGATTTTTGGCCTGCTCAACAATTTTCTTCCATTTAATTCTATCCTGGGCATCCTTCATCCAATTTGAGATCTTCATTATTCTAATATCGTTTCTAACATCATCTTCCCATCTAACTTTAGGTGTACCTACTGGCCTCTTGACAAATGGTTTCCATTTATATATCTTTTTGAGTGTTCTCTCATTGGACAATTGTTCTATAGCCTATGCCCTAACCAGCTTAATCTTTGGGCTTTTATGAATCGAATTATATTCTTATGCTTAATCAACTGGTCTAACTCCTCATTTGTTTTTATTCTACAAGAACTATCGCTCAATTGGGAGGGGCCAAATATTTTTCTTAATATTCTCCTTTCAAATATTAGTAATTTTTGTATTAAGCAATCTTTCACGACCCGTATTTCACAGGCATAGCTATGTTGTCACTGGTCTAATGATTGTCCAATATAACTTAAGTTTTGATTATTTTGAGAGTAGATTATTTTGTAATAATTTTTTATTTGCATAAAACGCTTTGTTTCCTACTCTAATTCTTTCTCTTGTTTCTTCTTCTATTGAATTATTGGTATTCATAATTGAGCCTAAGTATTTAAAAGATTCAACATTATAAATACTCATTGTGTCTATTATTAGTTTATTCTCCTTATTTGGTTTCCTCCCGCATTTCATATATTTTGTTTTAATTTCATTTACTATTAGAGCATATTTTATTGCCTCATTTTTCAACATTATGAATGTGTCTAACAGTTTCAACACAAACTCTAAATGGGCTACTTGTGAGCACAGTAACTGACTGTAACTGAGTTACTTTTCCACAAAATAACTGTAACTGAGTTACTTTTCGACAAAATAACTGTAACTCAGTTACTTTTCGACAAAGTAACTGTAACCGAGTTATTTTTGAGCTCATTAAGTGTAACTGAGTTACTTTCTTACTTTCTTGTGCACATTAGCAATAACTGAGTTACTTTCGTACATATAAATGGTAAGGTTTGTTCGCAACTTTAGATATTTCTACCAGCTCACCCCATTGTCCTGGTCCTCGTCTTGAAATCCTTCCTTGATTTGTCTCCGGGCGGATGATGAACCACCCCGGATGACAATGCCGAACCGAAACTCATATAATGAGTTTCCGGCCACGAGTTTCTTCGGCTGCAGCGGCGGAGGAGGGAGGAGGGAGGAGGGGACAACACTCCATACATATTGGATTCCAGAGTTCTCGCTACTCTCCTCAAAGTATCTAACGGCAGGGTTCAGGGGAAAGATGTTAGTGGTCCAGAAGCTGCCATCTGAATTTTCCGAGCCACCGGTTCATCCCTCGCCGGGGACAAACTTGCAATGAGCACCGGATGCCGGTTCCCTGACGACTCCGTTGCCATGGCGACGACACGTACCCCATTACTTTGTTCCTGAGAGGTGCCAGGTTGCCAGATTGTGCTAGGGGAGGTAATCAGGGAGGCTGAATAAGGTTGGTGTCTGGACTACATCATATCTGACTCTATCTCTCTTCTGCACGTGCCAGATTCGCTCCCAAGGTTTTGGAAACTTCTGTGAAGTCAAACTTCAGAGTCTGATTCGGGTATCCATTGACTCTCCGACTAACTGGAGAGACTTCCACACTCTATTTTTCCCCCTCGTCATTCTCAGCCAATCAGATTTATCTCACGTAGCGTAGAGCATCTGCCACCAAATAAAGATACAGCACGGGGAGTCAAGAATGATCTTGTCTTCAATGCACTACAATGCGATCTAATTTAGCAACAAACTAGAGTTAATACTTAATTTTTCGGAAAGTTCCTTTGAAAAATTAGTTAGAGTTCCTCGTGTATGTAACTCGGTCATTGTTACTCTTTTTGAAAAGTATATCACAGGTATAGTTGCTTTAAACTGTAAGTTATTATTATGCGTATAATTCGTTTTGTTTCTTTCTATTTTCCTCATTGCTTGCCTTTGTTTTT
Source organism: Lepisma saccharinum (assembly GCF_977018435.1). Taxonomy (NCBI): domain Eukaryota; kingdom Metazoa; phylum Arthropoda; class Insecta; order Zygentoma; family Lepismatidae; genus Lepisma; species Lepisma saccharinum. The sequence goes on along the minus strand of NC_139237.1, from coordinate 50,693,365 downwards.
CTCTATCTTTCCCAATATACCATTCGTTTCTTCTCTTCTTTCTCTCATTCTCTGTTTTCCTTTGTCTTATTCTTTCTTAATTCTTTCACATCGCATTGTCCTTGTCTTCGTTCATATTTCTTTATTTGTGTTATTCTGTTTCTCTCTCTTAACACATTCTCCTCCATCTCTCCATTCTATTTACTAATTACTCCCCCTCTCTATCCGCGCTCGTGTGTGAGAATGTAACTTCTCTTATTATCTTTTCTTTCTTTTTATCTTATATTCGTTTACCTTCCTTTCCCTTATTCTGTTTTCTCCATTTCTCTAATTCAATTTCCTTTTTTCCAACTCTTCTTTTCTCACGCTCTCTCTCTCTCTCTCTCTCTCTCTCTGGTGCGTGTGTTATTGTGAGAATGTAGCCTCTCTTATTCTCTTTTTCTTTTCGCTTCTCTTTCTCTCACTCTCTCCTATTTGTCTTCCGTTTTCAGTCCTTTCTCTAATTCTCTCTGTATGTCCGTGTGTGAATATGTAGTGCTCCTTATTCTCTCTTTCTTTGCAATTGTCTTTTTCTCACTATCTTCTATTTGTCTTTCTCTTTTACTCTTTCTCTTTTTATTTTGTCACATTTTCTTCTCTCTCATTCAGATACCTTTTCTCCCAAACTCTTCACTCTCTTTTCTATACCTAATTCTCTGTGTGTGTGTGTGTTTGTGTGTTGTTTCAAAGTTTCTCACCTATACCATTCAGGTGGGCAAGAGGGTGAGGTAGCCCACCTGTTGGCAACGCTCCTCAGTGAAAGAAACCGTTGGTAAAATATTCGAAAACTGATCCCTGTAGGATTTTGCCCTGAAATTCCGTTAGAAGACTAGACGGAAGGTTCCACTGCCAAAGCTTCTTTCTATTAATGCCCAGGGGAACTTCATAGGGAAGAGAGGAAGTAAGGGGGACTCCCGGCTGGCCCTCATTTTGATCCAGATCTTAATCTGGGGATAGAGGAATTTACAATATCAGATTCGAAGACCGTAATTAAACTCAAGTTTGGAAGCGGGGGGGAAGAGGCTATCGCAGAAGAGGAGGGGGTTCCTGTAGATATCCCGGACGTGCGCAGAAAGCAGAACGTACGGCTCTTGATAGAATTTCTGCAGGATGTTGTGTGGAGCCAATCTGATAATAATCCTGTTTGGCGCTAAAGTGGTTTCCTAGAGACGTACGAAGCAGGGAGAAAGCTAGTGTGGTAGTGAAAGAAGGTTAGGCATTCCCGTTAAAACGCAGCAGAAGCACTAGAACTGTGATCAGAGTCAACAGATCCCGAATGACACAAAACGCATTACTGGGGAGCGTCATCCTTAAATGTTACGTCACAAATTGGAACCTAACTGTAAACAAATGCAGGCATACGCTGCACACAAAGATCTTGTCAATGAATATAAGCTCAACAGATGGTGTTGATGGTCTTGATCTATTATATGCTTGCTGAACCCGTATGAACAAACAATTGAATTTGTCCTGATGCATTATGCTTTGGGGAACCCTCATGAACAAACTTAACCAGTCCTAATGAATTATGCTTTGGCGAGCCCGGATGAACAAACAATTAACCAGTCTTAATTAACTATCCTTTGGTGAGCCCGGATTGACAATCAATTAACCAGTCCTAATGGATTATAATTTGGCGAACCCGGATGAACAAACAATTAACCAGTCCTAATCAATTATACTTTGGCGAACTTGGATGAACAAACAATTAACCAGTCCTAATGAATTATACTTTGGCGAGCCCGGATGAATAAACAGTTAACCAGTCCTAATGAATTATACTTTGGCGAGCCCGGATGAACAAACAGTTAACCAGTCCTAATGAATTATACTTTGGCGAACCCGGATGAACAAACAATTAACCAGTCCTAATGAATTATACTTTGGTGAACTCGGATGAACAAACAATTAACCAGTCCTAATGAATTATACTTTGGCGACCACGATGAACAAACAATTAACTAGTTCTAAGGAATTATACTTTGGTGAACCCGGATGAACAAACAATTAACCAGTCCTAATGAATTATACTTTGGCGAGCCCGGATGAACAAACAATTAACCAGTCCTAATGAATTATACTTTGGCGAGACCGGATGAACAAACAATTAACCAGTCCTAATGAATTATACTTTGGCGAACCCGGATGAACAAACAGTTAACCAGTCCTAATGAATTATACTTTGGCGAGCTCGGATGAACAAACAATTAACCAGTCCTAATGAATTATACTTTGGCGGACCCGGATGAACAAACAATTAACAAGGAGGTGACCCTTTTTCGAATCACCCAAATGTCAACTTCACTTCCAAGTAGTGTTCCCTGGATTGCATTTTGCAGACTAACGAGGCTCTGGCGTCTGGACCCAGGGCCACTATAATCTTCTATGGGGCTTTGTTGCATGTTTGTGATGATTGTTCCTTCATCTCTTTCATCTCATCATCCTCATCTTCGCAATTAGCCAGAAGTGGCAGTAACGCTAGGTAAAATAAATAAAATCATCGAACTTCATCAAACAATAAGCCAGTCCTGATGCATTATGCTTTCTTGAACCTGGGTGAACAGACAATTGAAGAAGTCACTCTTTGTTGAACTCAGATGACCGAACAGAACCAATCCTGATGCATTATGCTTTGTTGAATTCGGATGAACAAAGAATTGAGCTAGTCCTCATATGTACTATAGTTGGTGAACCCGAATGAATAAACAATTCATGTTCGTGCAATCCTTTGTTGACACATATTACCAATATCATGCATCATATTCTTGTTTGCAAAATACAAATACTTGTACAATCATTCAAGTGTAGGAAAGTTAAGCGATTAACTGAGCACGTTTGCATGAGGCATAATGCATTTATAATTAAATACAACACATAATTATATTGCTGTTCACTGGTTACTGGTTTTAATTGTAAAACATATGTTGAAACTTGAACACAGGAGGAAAGTAGTACAATAAGGTGAAATAAGTTCACAGAATAATAGTAAAACGACCTGTAGTGGTGAAACAATACGAAAATAAAAGTTTTTTTTCTTTATTAAAATTTCCCCATCTTTTTGATAACACCCTGTCGCACATCCTCTTCTTCCAGCAAATATATTTTGGAAAATTTCATTTCGTTTTAAGTGAGCCTGTTTACAGAGCCTCGGTGCGTTCCCGGACATTTATTGGACATTGGTTCCAGGTCTTTCCATAGTAGATGTCTTATATTCTGGAGCTTAAAGTTTAATTCTGGGTAATTCTGCTCTGGTATTGCAACACTCTCTTGAGGCCAGAAAAGGAAGGAAGGTGAAAATTGCTTGCCTCAGGCCAACAGGGGATGGAAGGGGTGAAAATCGGTGGTGGATCAACGGGGGGTTCTTTCCCCCTTCTCCCTTCTCTTCCCATCGTTTAATAAGGGTCTCAAGTCTTCTGAGGGCCTCGATGACCCATGCTCTTTCCTACCTCGGGGACTGCAGTTTCGTCTCCAGCGCGCTGCCGAGGCCTGGGATTGAAGTGGGATATTTGAGATGAAGATGTTCGCTCAACCAAGATATTACGTCGCCCTCCGAGGTTCTTGTCTCCAAGCAGCACCATTACCTGGGACAGAAAGTAAAGTGTCTCGTGGTAAATTGTTTAGAACCACTTAAGGAAAGAGATTGTGGATTCGTAGAGACGGTTCAATCTGTGGTAGACGGGCCTGTATCCCGAAAATAGTGCGATGGAATACATTTTCCAACATATATTCTAAAATCATGATAAAACTCAGACATTCAAAGGTTCTGGGTTCGCGTTTTGGTCAGGGCACATTTCTTTATATTCACCTATTTCACACAATCCCACGAAATCCGGACAAAATATATCTTAGTGAATACAGAGAACGTGGCATTAAGCATTATAAATATTTTTGAAACAGTATTTCTCTCATAAGTGTATTGCACAATGATCAACTCTTTATCGAAGCAATGTTACGTTTCTTATATGTTATAATAGGCGTTTTTCGATACCGTCAACATTTATGTAAACGCACATTGAAAGTATGTCACAATGATTTATTGCCTATTTCAGTGGTGGAGTGGTTATCACAGCGCACTAAGGTGGCAGGAGTTCTGGGTTCGAATCAAGGCCTGGACATGGGTGTTTGATACGTGTTGTTACTTCAATTCATCATATCATCACTCATCGTCACGATTAGCCAAAACTGGAAGAAAAGCGACGCAATATAGTCAAATCAATCAATAATGATTCATAGGATTTTCACATTGTCATTCGTATATTTGTAGTTTAGATTATAACAGCAACGTGGTAAGTAATACGTCAGTCTGAAGGTAAACTCATAATAATTCATACCATACCTTGTAAGTGATCCATGTCACTTTATTTACTTACACGAACATCATTATGACAGAGAAATTTGTGTCATACTCTCTCCAAAATGTCCGTTCTCACTGACCCCACAACAGTTAAGCTTGTGGGGAGCCTTATTAGGTACACATCCTTAATGTAATCTCATGAGACGATCCGTTGACGTAGTTGGCCACTGTAGAACATCAACTCTACGATCGCGTTGGAGATAGATTATAGTCTGGGTGAGGTCGAGAACTACTTTATGTACTAACATTGTCAGAAAAATCCAATTAATATCACGCACCCTATCCACCCCCTGGTCTCCCGCGTGGCACCCTAATGACTAGACCACCGCTACACATGGGATGAAAATGAAAAGGGTATTAACTTAAAATTTCCTCTGTAAGACCAGAGTAAACTATGAGAGAGGATGTTTGATAGGTTGATAATGCTTTGGCAACATTGGTGTGTATATTTGTAGAGAAAGTTGCACCAAATTTCAATACGCTGTAGTAGACGAAGCAGGGGTCTGGAGTACATATTTGGTAAAAAGAACAATTATGGGGAGATATCGCCCAAGGAGGCTCTTGCCCCTGCATACCCCCTTCCCCATCTTGCGCCGTCAACATGTTGAAGCGAGATGTATAAATTAAGATGAAAGTTACAGATCAAACTTGAAACGTAAAAGCGCATGAGTTTGCTACCTTGGATTTGCAAATGAGCAGTTGGCAACACTTCATATTGCCAGACTTTAGAAGTCATGCGGGACTGCCTCGTTCGGATTTTCTTTGCTCTCAAGCGAGCATTAGGCATGCTTAAGCTGCGGGGTAAACGACATGGGGAAAAGGAGAAACACCGAGATGTTCCTGCACTTTAAGAGATGAAATCTCTCCGCTTGCGTTCTTTTTGCCTGTTGCCACAGACTCCCTCCTGGTCCTCGAGACGTGCCGCTTGATGACCTGTGTCGATGCCCAGAAGGACGCTTCAAGGATATGGCTCTCCACACTTGCGGAGTTATTTTCTCTAATGCGATGCAACAACCGACCAAGTAATTGTGTTCGGTGAAGTTTCTCCGAGAAGAAAATCTTAATCTTGTTCAACAAGGTGTCAAAACTTTCACAATATAAGTTCACATTACTCTTCATCCGTCTGTGATTTCTTTTCATGTTATTTTGCGTCGCTTTCCTTCCTCTTTAGTTAATCGTGACGATGATGATCAATGATGGACTGAAGAAATGGATAACGGTACAGCGCAATCCATGCCTTATGGAATATATATCTTGTTCTTTTGAAAAACTAAATATGCTGACCAAGGCAGTAATTTATTTTATTAAAAACATAAAAGTCTTTTGTACTTGATACAGAGTCTGATGAAGACCTTGCTAGAAGGTTGAAACGTTACGTTTAGTTTATGTTTTTAATAAAATAAATTACTGCCTTGGTCAGCATATTTAGTTTTTCATAATCATGGAAACAAGGCTTAATGGTGTTATACTTGTTCTTTTCGTCACTACATCAACGGTAATGTTTATACAACGCTTAGCGAAAATGAACAATCAACATTGTACGATACAAAGGATATTATTAGTCATATTTCAACCTTTCTGTAGTAATTATATTATCTAATATACGACAATTACTTATTAAACATACAATCGTATTGAGAGGAACAATACAATCTTCACAAGATGCATGAAGGAGCTACAATATGGAGGCCAGTGTTCAATGACGTGCTGCAACGCCATGGAAGAAGAAGAGGAAGAAAAGAGTAACAATATATGAACATAATTCAACGCTTTTTGTTTCTTCATTCATAGATTAAAAGCTTGCACTAGAAGAAAGTATTATTCAAAGTTTTCACGAGTTCTTACATTGAGCTGGAGCAAAAGTTAATTCCATTAAGAATGTTAACTTTGTTGTACAACAAGACTTCTTGGCTAATGAAAAATAGGAATTCCGTGGAGTTAGCAGTAGAACAGTGTATATGTGGGAAGAATCTAACGTGAGATAATTAATGTTTTATTATTGATCTATTACTTATGTTAATATTTTCTTCTAATCATCGTTGGTAGTAGAAATATTAATTATGACTGCTACTACTAACACCCCACCTTCCAATAATAATAATAATAATGTTCACTTAGTACCTCCCCGATGGCGTAGTGGTAACGTCGTCGCTTGTAATCAAGGGGTTCCGGCATCAATAATAGGTGGAGGCACATAGTGGTTCAGATCTCATTTTAAACTGTACGTCCAGCCAGAGTTGTTGTCTCAAAATGTTCAGAGAGTACGGTAAGTTTCCTAAGACGTTAAGTGGAGACCATGTTTACATTAACATGTAATATGTTTCCATTAAATATGTGGATGAAATCGGTTACCATTTGTAAGAAAAAATGCCATTGCTTGTAGAATACTGATATAGGTATTATTTTCATAAAAGAGGTATATTATAAATAAGAAGATATTTAAAAAATAATAATAAAACGTGTGTTTTAACGATTACGTTTAAACATAAAGGCCACAGTAGTATTGTATGCGATACAGTAGAGCATGGTATCGCATTTTATTTTCTTGTTGATATTGTTTTTTGTGAATTGTCAGTTCGTGTACTGTTAATAATTTTAACAATTTCCTATTAAAACTAAGAATGAAAACTTGGAACAAATTCTATGAAGACAGCCATTGGGAGTAAAGTCATCTTTTTGGGTCTTCTGAGCATTGTGTTTCGGATCACGTGAATCGAGAAGTATTTGACCGTAATAAGCTCAATGAAGTAATGGTATCATTGTACGAAAGTAGAAGTTTGACGCACTGTAACTAAAAGTATACGCTTAGGAGTAAAGTTAGGGAGGGTATGCAGTCCGGGTCCAGCCAGATTAGCATTCTGTGCATAAGGTGTGCTTAAAAACAAACTCAGATTAACAATTTGTACTTATCTACCCCCTCTTCCCCCCAAAGAGCTGATTTCGTAGCATCCCCAATCCCCCAAGGCAAAGTTTCCTCACCCGGTTAATGTTTCGTATATGGTGCTCGTCTATTTGAACGAGCAATGCTTGACGCCATTCCGTTGCATTTCTCTCCACCCTCACATGAGAGATATGTTTGGGAAGTCACGTACAAGATGTTACGTCTGCTCGTTCCAGGACCGTGAGAACTGTCCTTATCGATTCACTTTTCGATTCATCTTATCTTTCCTCTCCACATCCTCATCCGTTTTTTGCGGTCCATTGATCTTTCAAATTGCCGCAATAAAAAATGAAAGATGATTTTAGTTTATCCAAGATGGCGGTCCGCTGAAGGGTACCTACGCCGTCCCTTCTCCTGCAATGACAATGTTACTTTTCACACAAAGTGATTCCAAATCGTAGCAATTTAGGCGTCCGTTCACGCCCTGACCAAAGGATGCCTCGCCGTGGAGACGATAAAGGACGGAGATAAAGGAAGGGAAGTGGATGAAGGGAAGCTGGAAGTTGGTCCAGCGATGGTGATGGAAGAGTTATCTCCTGTTTAATTGTGCTCCTTTGTGTGCTTTGTGGATCGTGAAGTTATTGGAACTGGGATGGAGGTTTTCGTGACGTGAATTTAACGTTAGTTTTAACGTTCAATAAAATAATAAGAAAAAAATCGAATACGGAGTGCTATATCTTGTATTGTATTTGAATTGCCTTTGATATTACATACAGGGTCTCCCCGATAAAGGTAGACATATTTACACAATTGTAAAACTGAATGTACGTAAAGTAGAATCCAAACGCATTTATACGTCTCATCTCTGCGACTGTTGGCTAATCGTGTCGATAAAGGTGAATGATGATTAGTAGGGACATTGAATTTTCGCTATGCGCGAAATCGCGAAATGTGAAAAAAAGATGCAATTTTGAACATTCTGCACGTAACTACACCCCCAATGATGAAATATGCATGAGTTTTATTCGCGAAGTAATGCGAAATGTGTGCTTTTCCACGAAATTAACGCTTTTTCGCGAAATAACCGTGAAATATCATCAAATTAAGTAGAAAAAACACAAAAACCGACAATTCGATTTGTAACTAAACGTTTGCCTAAAGTTTCCTGCCAGTTGCAGCTGAAGAACGTTTTATCTTTGATCACATCAGGAAGACACTGCAAATTGGGATTTCCCATGCACATAATCTCAGTTCGAAAACTTCGCCCCCTGTCAAGCTGCATTCATTTCTTCCCCAGAATATGCAATTTAGAAATGAAGTGATTTTGTGTTGATGTTTTCTTTTTGGTTGGACAGCTAAGTACTTGTGTATGTGTACAGTATATAAAAATGAAGTAGTTTATCAATTTGTAGCTCTTTTGTATGTTGTTTCCTCTCATGATGAAAACGTGTGTGCCATTTTTTTTCCACCGCTGGTCTAACATTTTATTTACCGCTCTCCTCAGTTTTTATTTACCATAAATATGTCTCCCTAATGATTAGATAAAATTCAAGAAGGAAACTCAACTGAATCCAAACTTAGATTCGAATCAGGAATCTTCGGTTACAAGGTCGTGAGTAGATTCCTCAACTCAAAGCATGTACAATATTCACAGTGTGGGGAGAACATCAAAACAAGACACTTTTCTTGTTAACGTTTTGATCGTTAAGACCGTTTTACAAGTCCTCGAAAAACTACAAATTCTTATCCTCAATGTATGCAACAACGACGCACACATTAATGGATGCTATGTAGTACATCAGGAAAAGCTGGTAAACTTGCACAATATGTTTTCCTTTATATTCGTAAGATATAGTGACTGTGTTGTACTTGCAATTTAAGTGATATGATATTGAAATTATGATTGGGAATTTTATCTTATACCCTATCATATTGAAAGAGATTTTTTATCTATCGTGAGGTATGTATTCCCAGTAAACACCACAGCACATGGGAACTTAGTATACATGTAGAATTAAATATATAATCTTATTGAGGTTTACACATAAAAATACATCTTGACACAAGGTTTCAGAGACATAGTTTGAGGTAACATAATATTTTTTACTTTGTTATTGATTTATATTTACACCTTTTTCATGTATTTCACTCTAATTTTAGAATATTAGAATGCAGTATTTCTATTCCTCCTATCCTTTACAGTTTACAATCCTCTATTCGAAACCAATTTTTTTTAAGAGTTTGGATGTATTTTTTTCTGTTGCTCTTCTGTCTATTTACACTAATCCAGACGATGCAGATGAAGGATTGTTATCTGAAAGTCATGAAGAGGCCCACGGAAAGGAACACTCAAGCTAAGGTCATGACTTGAACCGAGAACCTTCGATGACAAGATTCTGAGACGACCACAGGCACACGCTGCTTTTCAGAGCATGCTTTTGAATTGCGAGATAATATTTGTTTCTACTGAATCTTGTAATACATAAATATTCTCAGTTTTCATTATTTTTTTATAATTAATCACGAGATGAGGCCTTAGCGGAAGAGACCTCCTTGCCCTATGGGCGAGTGCGATCATAGTTTAAGGTTCAACCTATATTTATGAAACATTTGTAAGAGTACAGGCACTTATTACATTAATTGTTTTGGCGTAGCTAATAGAGGAATCCGAACCATCATTGATTTACCAACCGCCAGTCATTTAAGAGTCCCGGGTTCGAAACATAGTCAGGTGTGGATGTATCACTGCCTTTGTCTCTTCATCCTCATAGTCGCGATTAGTCTAAGGAGAGACGCGACGTACAATCATAATCGAAATAGAATGAAAGATTTAACAACCGACTACATCCCAGATGTTGCCTATTTTCTATTGCAATTTCTCATTTGTAACTTACGTAATTAGGTTGTTCCAGAAACATCGTTCGGCATGAGCGGCCACAAGGAAATGAACTCCTACACTCTGTCCAAGCCATCGCTGGAGTAGGCAAACGAAAACAAATCTCTGCGCAATTAGTGACTCGAGATGACTCCACCAATGAACACGTGAGAGGAACGGGATTGCATGGAGGGGGAAAGCAGTTACCAGCCTTCGAGGAGCGTGTACTGCTTTGCTCTGTCCACTCGATCTCCAGAGATATTTGGGACAGGGTATAGTTAAGACTATACCAAACTAATATATGGCTGTTCTCCACATCAGTGATTTTTGTGATGTATCTCTACTCAAGTTTGCAACTCTGTAGTCAATGAGCGGGCACTTAACTTCCATGAAACGAATGCGACGCAACTTGAAACATGCTCTACTTGTGATTCTACGTGACACTTTCAACTTCGTTGTTCTGATTAACACGATACGTCGGAAGCGAAGTTTGATTTTCATCCGAGGCGATTAAAAGTTAAGCAAGTTGGAAGTTGAGTGAAATTATGCTACCGCAAGGCCGGTAGAGTAATTTGGAAATTCGGAAAGGGATGCGTCGGAGAAATCAGGAACGTCGTTTCATAAATCTGTGGAACCTGATAAAAATGGCTTGCCACCTCTTTTTCAGGGAAGGTGCTCGTTTAAAGGAAAAGGGAAGGTTCACAACAGGAGCGGAGTTAATTGTGCGTGCGCCTTCGCCGCTCTGAGACAAAATAAATCGTACTGCTCCATCAGTTTGTTCAGGCCACGGAGTCTACCTCGGCTGTTTTTCTTCTTTCATCGCTTGACGTATCTCCTTTTTTCTGTCCAACTTCCGAAATGAATCTCACTGTCCAGTCGGATGGGGAGGGTGGAAGAGAGGGGGGCAGGAGGAAGGGATGTACGCCCGTGTCCCAACCCCACATTTCCGCGTCGAAACCCACTTAAAACCTCAACCCCCTTGCCCGAACCCATCTGACGAATGAGGAGTCCGACCGAATTTACTGTAGCCCACACCCCCGAGCGCTGGGGAATAGGGTGTGATAACCAGCCTGAGTCCGTATAAACGACGCTTCCAGACGCCTCGCGACGCCCAGCGTCATCTTGCTGATCGATATCATTCGCGGGACGAGCTGAGTGCAAACGGGTGGACTATCCGTCAGGAGAAGAATATCTGCCAGCGTGAACAATGTCCACGGACGTCGCCTGTTCTTATGATAAAACAGCGACGTGTTACGCATACATAAATGTCACGGGGTCCGTTCCAATAGTTGAATCCTTGCCAATAGCATATAGAAGCGGGAAGCCTCGTTCTAGCGACGGTTTTCTACGTCCCTGGTTTCTCCCCGATGCAGTGATGCAACTCAAATTTTAATACAGTAAAGATTTTTGATAAGTGTACTTTTGAAAGAAACTAAAAAATGCAAAATACAAACAAAATTCCATTTCCCTTTTGGCACTTTAGTTTCTATCTTTCTTTCTGTCTGTCTCTTTCTCTCTCTCTCTCTCTCTCTCTCTCTCTCTCTCTCTCTCTCTCCCTCCCTCCCTCCCTCCTTCCTTCCTACCCCTCTCTCTATAACTAACTAACTAACTAACTCCCTAGCCTTCTTAAACCCGAAGGTTCATGGCTGCAGCAACACAGGCCTTCCATCTTTCCCTATCTTGAGCAAGTTCTATATACTCTTTTCCATCCCTACTGATTTCCCTTAGGTCCATCTCAACGTTGTCCCTCCATCTTCGTCTTGGCCTTCCTACAGGTCTCTTACCATCAGGTTTACCAACAAGAATCCTGTAAACTCCTCTTTCCTCTCCCATTCGTGCCACATGGCCTGCCCACCTAAGTCTTCTTGATTTAATTATTCTAATAATATCCGGACATGAATACAAATTATGTAGTTCTAAATTATGTAACCTTCTCCACTCACCTGTCTCCTCATCCCTTTTAGGTCCAAAGATTTTCCTAAGGATCTTATTTTCAAATACTCTCAATTTATGTTCCTCTTTCAATGTAAGGGACCAAGTTTCACATCCATATAATACTACAGGCAAAATTACTGTTTTGTATATTTTAACTTTTAGTTTCTTAAATATTAAACGAGAAGACAAAAGTTTATGAAGAGAGAAGTAACATGCATTTCCTGAATTAAGCCTACTTTTTATTTCCTCTTTAATATAATTTTCATTTGTTAATATTACTCCTAAGTATTTGAATTTGGAAATTGGTTCAAACGAGTTGTTATCAATAATTAGATTTTGATTATTACCTAACACTTGGTTTCGGCCTGTAAGCATATATTTAGTTTTCTCTTTGTTAACTTCCAAACCTATCTCTTTAGCAGTTTTGAAAAATATTTTAGCATTATTCTTAATTGTATTCACATCATCCCCAGTAAGTCTACATCATCTGCATATGCTAACAACTGAGTCACACCATTTAATTTTAGTCCTTCTTTAGTTTCTTTTACCTTCCTTACAGCATATTCTAAGGCAAAATTAAAGAGCAATGGAGATAATGCATCTCCTTGTTTTAACCCATCATGAATTGTAAATTTGTCAGACATATTAATACCCACACGAATTTTACTTTCTGTTTCACTGGTGCATATTTTTATCATACTAACAAGCTTCTTAGGTATTCCAAACTCTACTAATATATTATATAATTTATCTCTTTTGACCGAATCATATGCTTTTTTGAAATCAATGAATAGCTGATGGACATTTTGATTATATTCCCACTTTTTTTCAAGTGTCTGTCTGATGTGAAAAATTTGATCTGTAGTTGATCTGTTACGTTTAAATCCACATTGATAATCACCTATAATTTCATTAGCATATGGTGTTAGTCTTGTTAAAAGAATGTTAGACAATATTTTGTATGTTGTTGAGAGTAGAGAAATTCCACGGTAATTATTGCAGTTCATTTTATCACCTTTTTTAAACACAGGAACAATTATGGATTCTTTCCACTGTTGAGGGATTTCTTCTTTATTCCATATTAAACGAATTAATTTATGAATTTGACATATTAATGAATTTCCACCATATTTAATTAACTCAGCTGGTATTAAATCAATGCCAGGTGCTTTGTTATTCTTTAGCCTTTTAATAGCATCTTTAACTTCAGTCAAGTTAGGTTCTGGAACTAAAGGTTCTGCTGTGTGGACTTCATTTACTTCTGATTTATCTCCTACATGAACATTTAAAAGGTCATTAAAGTAGTTCTTCCATCTATTTAGAATATCGCTTGGGTCAGCTAGAAAATCACCGTCTTTATCTTTTATCAAGTTTACTTTAGGTTGCCACCCCTTTCTAAACTCATTTACACCTTTATATAAATCTCGGATATTTTTATTTTTGCTGTTTGTTTCAATTTCGTTAATTTTGCTTTTCAAGTAATCTCTTTTTTTACTTCTAAACGTGCGGTTAACTTCTCGCTTTATTCTATTATAATTGTTTAGATTTGTATCATCAGAGTTATTTAACCACCTAAGTCTAGCCTGATTTCTTATTTCCATTAGATTATGACATTCATTATCAAACCATGGCTTACTTTTTCTTGGTTTATGGTATCCTATAGTTTCTTTAGCTGCTGATTCTATTGCATTACGTATGTGCTCCCAATTCTTATTTACGTCTGTTTCTTTTATATTTTCATCATCATTTAAATCCTGCAAAACATGAAATCTATTTGACAGTTTAATTTGGTAATCTTTCTTAATTCTTTCATCTGTAAACTTTCCTGTATCAAATTTTATAACTTTTAGATTTTGTTGCTTATGATTTATCACTGAGAGTCTTTCTCTTAATTTAGCAATTACTAAATAATGGTCACTGGTACAGTCAGCACCTCTATGTGTACGAACGTCAATTATACTAGTATGCCTTCTCTTATCAATGAGAATATGATCTATCTGATTATGAGTTTTACCATCTGGAGAAGACCAGGTATATTTATGGATATCTTTATGTTTAAAAGTGGTACTTTTCACAATTAAATTCTTTGAGGTTGCAAAAGTAATCAATCTTATACCATTATCATTACTTAATTCATGAAGACTTTCTTTACCAATCGTGGGTTTAAATGTCTCTATACATACATTTTTTTGTATGTATATGCGAATGTTTTCTGTCAACGTTGTCATCTTGTAATCAAGGGGTATCGCATGCGAAATTCGGTCACAGCTTTTCGGATTCCAATTTTACTTGTAGGCCCAGTCTTGATTAACTTATCTGAGCGTCAGGTGAAATTCAAAATAATCTTACAATTTTCACCAACTCAATGAGTGTGTGTTTGTAAAAATGTGCACAATTCCGACGGAGATGGAACTTTTACTCAGCCGAATACTGGGATGCTAAATTAAAGTAAGATTATGAATTTGTCTATTCATTCCATGTCCCTTTCCTCTCAATCTTTCATGTTAGGTTTTTTTCCTCCGTTAGTCTAATTGTATAAATATGCGAATTTAACGAAACGAACTAAGTCGACTATCGAAATACATAGGCATACGGAGGTAGTTGTATGGTTAGAGTGCTGCCAATGCGTTAAACTCGTCAGCACAACACCATTCGAAGCCACAAGTACTGGCTTGAAAATTTAGATTTCTCATTAATATTCATCGTCGCGATTAACCTAAAGAGGTATAGCTTACATGTAACGTAAAGTGAGTATATTATATTTTTTAAATAGGTACTTTTCGAGTACATAATATGTAACCTTAAATTTACCATACATACTATTAGCGTAGAGAATAATTTTAACTTATGTACATACCATTATACAGGGTTTTCAGCTTAAAGGTAGACCGTAATTGCCCCAGAATTGTCCATGACCGTACATCTGTTGGCATTTTACGTAAGACATCGTCATGAAATAATGTTCCATGAAAGAAATGTGTTCCTGAGTACATAGACTCATGATAAGATCTATGTGGCAGATTCTCCACACTCACCTACTCTAGCAACGATAACTGGTTTGAAACAGTTTCACAGTATACAGAAAACAAGCTCTATCATCTTCATCTGGTGACAATATCAATAAACAATGTGTCCCACAATAAGAGCACTGGAAACTAACAATTATAAAACATTTACAATTTAGTTTGTGGTAAACTTTTTGCTGAACACCCTGTATTTAATTTTTATTTCAACACATAAACACTTACCTTGGATACTAAATATTGAAATATAATGCAATTAACCCGCAAGTGTTACATAGTGTAATATTCGAGTGCATGCACGCACACTAATACACACTAATACACGCAACTTTCATAAATTATGCAATTCTTGTGCGATTGTGGTTTTCATAATTTTCTTTTCTTTCACAGGTGAGTACCAGATGTCACTTTGCGTGTATGGCTTTATTCTGATATAAGCGTCTCCTGTACGGTAGGTCACAGACTTTAAGAACTAATCATGTTATAAGATTCCATTTCAACGGGTTTGTTTATTAAATTTTGAATGAGTACAGCCATCTTATAATATGTAAAAGAGTCGCATGTTAATATGAATCGACACAATTATTTCAAGAAATATGCATGTGTCTGGTTCTCTTTTCATACGAACATGCTTGTCTTCTACAACTTTTCTTACGTATACTCTATCGCTCTCATTTTTCAGCATAAGCTGCAAAATGTGATACAATAAGGTAGTTTAAGTAATTTACGACGTCTTCAATATACTGACACATTTCTCTGTTAGGTTAATACACACTTCTGTATGAAGTAAATTGTTGGAAATAACATTCGTCCTTTGAAGCTGATATTTATTTACTTTCAATTGTTCATGAATATTGAAGAAATTACCATCTCTTTAAGTGCCAAAAAATGTTCGGTGTATTTTTCGACACAAAGTTACATTCAGTGGCTATCGATTATACACTGTGAACTTGTAGAATTTGTCTTAGACAGTCTTTGTCTCTAGAATGTCTTCATAGATGGCAACCTTTTACAAATATTTTAAACAAGGAAAGTAATATTGTAATATACATGATTATAATCTTCTAGTTAACTAAATATTTACAGGTTTAATTTTGTAAATAGAAAGTAGTAACAGTTTAGCTTTCTTTTCTTGCGCACTTCCGTATTGTTCATTCAAGTAGTAAGTCTCCAAGTTGTTGAGTAAAAAATGTACATATTTGTGTTGCATTGAATATCTGATAAACGTTTATGATCCCTGATCAACATTGCTAGTTTCTTCCTGTTTTCAAGAAATATAATTAATTTTTTGTAATTCTTATTGTTTATTTGAATAAATGAATTGACTGTATGTCGCACTAACGACGCAAGAAAATATTTCGAGTTCAAAAGTTTGTTTTAACAAATGAGTTCTTTAAGGGAATCTGAGCTTACTACAGTCGACATGAATCTATTACATAGAGTTGACTTAACCAACTTGTGACTGAAGTATAATTGAGAGCTCGGGCTGCACTGAAGACGGTGTAGGCGACTGGCCCGCCATCTGCCACTCAAACACAGTTACTCTCTATACTACTTTGGAGATGAGTAGCATTAGCACTCGAATATTTGGAATCTTGTGAAGAACTCATTAGCTAAATTCTTACAGAAAACATGAATGCTCTTAATTATATTCTTGGTGAACAATTATTTTGCCTCGCAGACTTGTAGAAATTCTATATGAACTTTCTTGCATCAAAGTATTGAGTAGTTTGAATTGTTTATATATTTTACAGTGAATGGAGTTATTTTAAGGCGTGATTTTATAATTATAGCAATGAGATATTTTGGGAATTGTTGGCTTCATACTTGAACCAAACATTGATCATTGTGTAATGACATGTGAGTGAAACTGATTTGACATAACAGATAAGAAAAACAAAACTTACCTTGAATAACCCTTAATCTTTCTGTGCAATATAATACAACGATGGAATGAGTCACATGATGTTTTCAATACTGTTTTCTCAGATGTAAGTCCCCTTATAGTTACGTAAAAAGACAGTTAGATGTTCAATCTGAAACAGAGAATTCCAAATATATATATATATATATATATATATATATATATATATATATATATATTTCTGAACAATATTTTCTAATAATTTGAGCATTGTTCAAATATTAATCTGGAGAAATATGTTAAATTGGTCTGGTAATTCTTGTCAAGTGCCTAGGAGACCAGAAATCATGGAATTCGTTCCGGGGGAAAAAATGCATTTTCTAAATTGAGTTTTGTGTTTTGTTAGAACGGAGAGAAAGTCTGGTTCTAATATAAAGATCGGTGGTTGTTTTTACCGTTGCACACGATGAGCAAAACTCAAATCCAAACAAATGAAATGGAAGGAACAAAAAAGTAAATTGATCATGGGGTGAGAGAGAGACGCACACGCACACACGGAGACTGAGTATAATTACTTTTCTTTCCTTTTTTGTTCACTGTCGGGTGAAATCTGAAAGCAGTTTAACCGTGAAAAATTCCTCGCTGAAAAAAAAACGGAGCAAATGAAAAGAGAGGGAAGGGGTGGAGGGTGAGTTGGAAGGGGGGGGGTTGTCCCAATGACGAGAAAAGCTAGATTCACGACGTGAAGCGAGGGTGGGATGAGGGTCACAGGCGCAATAAAACGTGTACAGGTCTTCTGGGACCAATCGAAATAAAATTCTCAACGAGACGAACCGAGCGTACTATAAAATATAACATTTGATGGGACCAAACGATTCCACGTTGCAGTAACGTATAAAGAAATGGAAGGACGGAATCACAGAAAACGTATGCCTTATCAGCGACAATACAGCACAACTAGATAAAGCTGTATAGGATCCGAATAAAGATACTTTATAAAGACCACAACTGTTACGAAATATATTTTGTTACGAGTTTATCACATTCTTTCAGTGTCCGATACATCTGCTCATGTTTACAGCACTTTTTAGGGGTCTCCCTATCTTTTTAGTGCAAATTAAAATGCAATTATGTTCATAAGATGACAATGTATAAGTTATTATATGTATTCAAGCTTCTATTTATGCGCATGTACATCAACGCTGTTGTAGAATATACAATCCTCCGTCTATCAGATAATGGAAATGCAAATCTTGACAATAAAAAATCTTTGTAAGTGGTTCTAAATGTTACCTCTAAATTTATTTGTAATTTTAAGCTGGGTTTTACTACATCAATTACACTTTAATTCCATGCGCAGAAGTAATTTGAACCCTTTCCCGGTTTCGCGTTTAAATTAGGATCTATCTGATGTTTACTGCTGATTTTTTTCACTTGTAATTGGATATTGAATTACATAGCCTACTGGCCTCGAATTATAGTATAATATTCAGCATGAACAACCTCGTTGCTCAATAAAAGTTGTCGTGTACATTACGTGCCAAATTATCTATTAGGCAGAAACTGCACTTTTATTTGGGAAAAGGATTGTTACTGTTAATGACGGCAATATGAGATTCTTTTCGTTCTTTAATAGGGATTGTATTAGTTGTTTTTGAACCCTCGCTCCTTCTGACATCTATGTCCCTAACTATCTACTGACACAACCTTTAATGGCAGTTGACAAGCAGAATTATGTTCCAATACGTACCTCCGTTTCTCTAAGCATATTTCTGCTGTTTCGTATCTTCATCGCTCAATCTCAGGCCCGTAGAGAGAGATTGGCTAGGTAGGGGCGTGCAGACTAGAGCGCCATTCAAACTTCTCAAAAATATTTTTTTCATTTTAATTGTTATTCTTAACCTTTCTTCTCACTAGTAGGCTTATATTCTTGTTACATACTTCTGGAAATGTCTGTTTCCCAAGGTAGTAGTACGTTTTTAGATGTTCTTCAGACAGTAAGACTAACTGAAATATTCCTAAATATGCTAAACCTTTTGTTTTTAAATAAGTTAATATTTAATAATAACCTATATTATTATTACTATTATTTTTTGTTTTCTTGATTTTAAAATTTGTAGGATGTAAAAGTCACTGGTAACAAAAATTGTACCTATAGACCCTGAAACGTTGGCTAATCTGTAATGTGTTATGTGAGTTGTCTATCTCCACGGCGACAAGCAAACTTCAATACGAACTTTTCAGCAAGTTCTGCTATAGCCGTAGAGTTATGCAACACACACAAACTGAAGCCAATCAGGATCTAGGTATCCCATTTTTTTATGAACTTACAAATACAGGATGTTCCCAAATTAGTTCATTTTCAAGCTGAACACCCTGTAGTTGCATCAACGTACCGTTGTGTGTATGCCTTAGTTGCAAGAGGGAAATAATACTGAAGTTATCCTTGAACCTTGGGTGTGCGATTTGAACATTATTCCTGGTTTTACGATGATCCACATTCGGGGAAAGCAAATCTCCTGAAAAAAGAAAATAAGAACAGGGAGACACTTTTATTTCCTTCTTCCCTCTCCTCCCCGCACCCCCCTCCCCTTCAGTTGTCCTGGTATTAGTTCTGCGTTTACCAAGGCCCTAGGATTTGTCCCTCCGTTACAAAGGGATCTGTAGACGAAGGAAGGAAAAACCTCAAGGAAAGTGGATAGGTAACTTGGGCTTTCTTTTTGTGCGTGTGTGTGTGTGCCGTCCCCCCAACAGAGACCCGTTTCCATGGCAACCAGAGGGTAACCAGAGAACAACACGAGATCTGGGCGGAGGGGCACAGGGCATCTGTGCATGTCTTCCAAGAATCTGTCCAGGAGAATAAGCGTCATTCGTGTCTTGCTTTCGGAACTAATCATCTTCAGGCGTGGACGTTGAACCATCAAGTTTCGACATTATCAGTATACAAGTATTAACATTGTGAAGTCCAAGGTCCAATTCTTTATATTTGCTTTCTATTTTGTTTCATGCTTGCATGTTCTGTGTCTAATAGTAGAAATGTTAAGCAAAATGAGCTCCGAAATCCTCTTAAAAGCGGAAATCATTGTATGCACAATGTCCATGACGGTCCTAACATTTTTTTACAAATGTGTCTTCTACGTGCAAAATTCATATAGGCTCCAGAAATCTAGGATGGGAGAAGCTAATAATGTAAACGTGCTGTCGACCACTTTGGCGGTGTGGTTAGCACAGCGCGCTACGATGCCAGGGGTCTCTGGTTCGAATCCCGGCCTGGGGGTTCTTTGTGAGTGGCCTTTCATCAATTTCATCTAATCATCAGTGGCGGCGATTGGGTTCCAAAACCGGGGGCAAGGTGACAAAACAGTATATTTCCCTTTATAGATAGCGTTTATCATAGTGTAGGGGTAAAAGTGGCGAAAAGTGTAAGGGGCAATATCCCCCCGTCCCCCTAATCGCCGCCACTGCTAATCATGATTCATCCTCATCGTGGCGATTATCCAAAAGTGTAAAAAAGATAAACTCATACGCGTATCGGATATTTAAGTTTTTCAAATTTATTTGTTTTGAGGACCTTAGGATCTGAGAATAACACCAGAGGGTCAACGTACCCTTGAATAATATACATTCCGAATTGTTACCTAAAATAGAAGTGAGACTGCAATGAACTTATTTGTATGTTCCGTTGTGAGTGTCCCTTCATCAACGTCATCACATCACCAGTTATCTTAGCGATTAACCAAAAGTTGCAGAAAAACGTAATGCTCCCCTGTGCTTAGCACCACGCAATGAAGGCGTATAGGGGATGTGGGGGTTACGCCCCACACTTTCTTGATCCGGTCATGAGTGGAGGTGATGTGATCAGCATCACACCCCTGACCCCCCAGGGTTTCCCCCAGGTACCCATGTTATTCGACGCTGGGTGGGCGCCGGGGCCGCTTCCAACGTCAGAAAAGTTCCCGGATTTGAACCGGCCGGGGATCGAACCCGGGACCTTGAGCATGGTAGTCAGACGCGTTACCGACTGAACCACTGCGGCAGAAAACCAAAATAAAAATAAATCATTGGTTGAAAATTAACACTTACTTACGGCCTCGTTACAAGCATCCGTTGCTTACACAAACTAATGCATTTGGTGTGTGACTGCTGTCTTCAAAGCATTCTCAAATACTACAAAACGCGATATAGTGGAAATTTCTAGTTTGTTTTAGTACAGTCACGAGCAAATAAAGTCAGACCGCTATATCCTGAAATACTCGCTACCATGCAAGGCGTTATGCTATGTGTGTTGCCTACCTCTACGGCTTTAATTGTATTCTAATAGCAAATTCTCAATGCCAACTTCTATCACCGCCGAAGAGCTAGCTATAGGTGTTTTCTACTGTTACGGGGCAGCAGAATACGCATCAGACCAACCAGACAACAGCGGTTGCGCCGGGAGTTACGATGTCGATGGGAGGAACTACTACTTACACCTCGTTCTACAGGCTGCTGCGTTTCTTATAGCGCTGGATTGGTTGCTTCTCCGCTCCCCACTTCCCTTGCCAGCATGTAGGGCGTCCGCCGTAAGACTGGAAAAGAGCTTCAGCAACATCTTGCCGAGAAGCGAGCATTTCAGATCTACACTCTGTCCCAGTTATCTCTGGAGCAGCCGAACAAAAACAAGTCTCTGCGCAAGTAGTGACGCGAGACGCGAGAAAGCGACTGGAGTTGCACAGCCTTCCCAGCGGCATGTGCTGCTAGGCTCTGCCCACTCGATTCCTTTTCCCCTTCTCTGCTTCTAAGTGTGGCCTTACTCCAGAGATAGCTGGGACGGGGTATATGTGACCCATTTTTATTGCCGGTGACTGTACATTTCTGGTGTGAATGATTGTGCAGCAGCTTCTAGGATAGAGCGACACCAAAAACCTCCAGAAGCTTTCGAAGGAGCTACAATAAATTACATCCCGAGTCTCGGAAATGATTAAAGTTCCTTGGAGCTCTTCTCCGTATCAAACCGCCGTAAACATTAATTACCCCTCAGTCCTCATCTGCGTTTGGACTTTCTTTCCAACCCCCTCACACCATCCTCGATCCCTCTCTCGTTCTGGTTTCGATGTTCGACCAAAGCTAGCCCGACTGCTTCGTGGTCAGTTGCGGCCTAAAGCAGTGAGGGGGGGAAATCCAAGCTTCCGTTGTAATCCCAGGCCAAACCGTGCTCTGAGGGACCGCATACTCGGCCTAATTGTAAATTGAAACTGTAGGGTGGAGGTTCCACTCTCCGCAGAGCTTTTAGCACAAGACGTAGGGTCGTGAGAGGGGGAGGAGGAGAGTGTAGAATAATCCGCCAATGTGATTTCCCGATGCAAAACATTTTCGATTTTTCTTATCCCCTTTTCTCGACTCGTGAGTTTCTGTTAGTGACTTTCGGAAGTTGTTAAAGCTTTGTCGATGTTTTCGCCTTGCTTTGCAGCGTATGGGAATTTGGCTGCAGTGCTAAATGACCTGCTTTCTTGCTTCTCGAGGTTAATCGCGACTGTGAGGTTGAATTGAAGACCCTGGATTCGATCTCACGACCAGTGGCAAGCGATAATGTTAGGTACTTCTGTACGGAAGTCAGACATCCAGTATTTGTGAAATACATAAATAAATGTATTCTTCTGGCCACTATTGTTTTGCCTACCTATGTGGCGGAGTGGTTAGCAGAACGCGTTACGATGCCAGGGGTCTCGGAATACGAATCCCGGCCTGGGCATGGATGTTTGCGAGTGACCCTTCATCAATTTCGTCATATTATATGACACTTATTAGGACAACCTCAGATAAATTATATAGATACTAGCTGATTGCCCGGCGTTGCCCGGGTGTTTATTTATCCCAATCTTGTATTAGACAGGAAAATAATGAATTCTAACTATAGTGTAAAATGTAACTAATTTTAAATGCGATCGTGAATGTCACCAATTATCTTAGCGACTCCGAAAACTATGGATTCCATTCGCAACACAGCCTGAATGTTGACAACCCGATAAACACTATTGTTGTGCGGATTGCATAGAGTCACGGATGTCTGTTTGTGCAGAATTTAATATCGGTAGTTTTCGATTATTTTTACATGTCACCCCTTCCCACGCCCACCCCTAGGGTTGCCAGGGGTGTCTTACCCCCACAGTATTTCTTTCCAGGTGTCAAGTGATAGGCGTACCAAGTGTGGTTGAAATCGTTCCAGGCGTTCGAGAGTTTTTGCTGAACAAACAAACACACATATATACACACATACATCCATTTATATATATATATATATATATATATATATAGATGTAACTATACTCTGTCCCGGGTATCTATGGAGCGAGCGAACAAAAGCATGTCTCTGCGCAAGTAGTGACTCGAAAGGGCTCGACCAATGAACACGTGCGAGGAAGCGTGGAGGGGAAAGAGCGACTGCAGCTAACAGCCTTTGCAGCAGCGTGTACTGATTCGCTCCGTCCTCCCCTTCTCCACCGTTATGTACGACCTTGATCCAGAGATTCCAGGGATAGAGTATAGACGGAATTGTATGGCACGATTGTCTTGTTATGGTGTATTGGTGTCTGGTTTCCTGCCGTGGTCTCTTGCCCACGAACTCGCAATTGTCCATTTCAGTAAAAACTGTAATTTCTTCTCTCTGACCTCACTATACATTCCTTACCAATATCCTGTCGCCGGGAGTAGAGGGACAAGCACCTTTTGTAACAACTGAGTTGCCCTTAGGAACGAAACGAACTCGTGAGAGCCTTAGCAGGACATATACACCTGAATATCATATCTCATCCTCATCTTTGCGATTAGCCAAGAGTGGCAGAATAGCGAAGTAAAATAAACTAAATCAAATCAAATCTAGATAAAAATGGACGGTCACTATTGCTTTGATTTCGTTGTTCGATGAGTGACAGCAATGCCATACTACATTTTAAATCCAAGTATCGCAACGATATTTCTGACATTAAAATATCAGAGAATACAAAACCACAGTGTATACTTCCGACTTTTTACATAATTTTATTTTTGTAAATTTCATATACAACCGGAAGAAAATTGACATTATTATGGAAACATTAAAACACATAAAATCATAAAAGTCATGTTTTGCAATCACACATTTCCTCAAACATTATGTAAGATCATTTTGTTGGCTTAAATCAACTGTGTTTTGTTTTGTTTTCTTCATATCACATATTGCTGTCAAAAGAAGTTTTAAAATGTAGAATAAATCAGCTTAGAGCATCTGTCTTTTTCATGGTCACCACTAAAGATTTGGGGTTCGAGTTTTGTCCTATGCTTGATTGCTCCTTTCTCCCATCCTTGGCGGTGTGGTGTAAGGCATCATGCTTTGGACTCCGGCTACGGGCTGAGATTCGAGTCTCCTGGGGAGAAGCGTAACAACTTTTCTCCTGAGATTTCGGCCAGAGTATGGCACCAGTGGCCACCTACCATCGTGAGGAAATTGGGGAAACCCGGTAATGGAAACCTACAACGACGAAGGGGGGTTCGTCGTGCTGACCATACTTCACCCCGTAACTGTTTGGATGATCTCCCAAGTCCAGTGGGAGTAGGGCCGGCAGTCGGTACGTAGACTAAGGCCCTCAATGGCCTTTTGCGTCACGGGTTATTTATTGTTTTATTGCTGCTGTTACGATGTCTTTTTTATCAATTCCATCTACTTTTGTTTCATCCTCAAGGCAGCGATTAACCAAAAACATTAGAAATACGAATAAGTGAAATACGAATTGAAGTATATTTATGTATTACTACTATATTGCACTAACTAATAATTAAATCCTGAGAACAGAAGTTCTTCTAAAATAGGATTTTTTCGTTGTGTCTTATATAGTTTGCAAACAAGACAAAATTTTATATTTTATATAGTCTTCCAAATTCTATCGATCACTACACCTGGCATATATAATGCTAATATTATTCCATTTTGTCTACTTGATTAAGTTAGCATGCAGCATTACACGAACTCAAACATGCAAGATCAGTTTTTAATAATTTGAAAATGCATGAGAGGGTGATTCTACAATACGATTGCAAAATAAGATTACAAGATCGATGAACATTTTCAACTTTGTTACTGTATGCAGTTTCAGTATATGAATTAGTAATGAACTGTCAGCAGGCCAAAAAATTGGAGTCGAATGCGTTTAACTTGTTTCTAGTATTCTGATAAGCGATTCATTTCACAATGATAAAAAGTGATTATAGTTCAAATGGGAATTGTATTTCGCACACTACTTGTACAGTCAATCAAACAACATTCCAATATTATTGTCTGCTTTCAAACAATAGGGGTTACAATAGTCCATGTGTATTTGCTACCAGACAACACACGCCAGTCAAGTAGGTTGTCTAACTTAAAGGAGATTCTATATTTTCTTGACGAGGCAATAGGCTACACTCTGTCCTGTTAATCTCTGGAGCAAGGGAAAGAAGACAAGTCATTTGAGCAAGTAGGACTTGAAAGGGTTCAATCAGTGAACGCGAGTGTTTCTCCCCGATGGCGCAGTGGTAACGATTGGCGCCTTGTAATAGAAGGGTTCTGGGTTCGATGTCGGGCGAGGTACATAGCGGTTCGGATTTCAGTTTAAAGTTCAGGTCCATCTCCGATTAGCCTTCCTGCAGCTACCAGCCGTTCGTAGCAGCGCACACTCCTTTGCTCCGTCCACTCACTTTCTCCTCTTTTCTACCGTTAAGCACGACGTTTCTCCATAGATTCCCGAGACGGCGTGTACGAGGTCGTAACAATTTTAACCAAGTTTCATCGCGATTAATACACGGTGTGGAAAAGGAACAATAAGAAAACGTACTCCACGCACAAGCTGAGACTTAAAGCTGTAATCTTTCGCTGATGAGGTCGTGAAAACCAGACCACAGATAGTAAATTATATTGTGGTCAATAGCATCCTGTGCTATTTGACACTCGTGCACAATAGGAAAGGTATTAAGGAAAATATTGTTCACCCTTTTGCAGAAATAAATAAACGATGTCATATTCCTCACTTTAACCCACCCAAGCATCAACGGTATTGGAAACGTTGATCTTAAAGGAACATCTTCCCATCCTCGGGACCAGGTGCAAAGTATTAATATTATGGGGAAAGTGTCCGAAGGAGACACGGTTATGGGTGTGTACCACCGCATCTATCTGTAATCCAGAGAAAGGCTGGCGGATAACGTCCAACTAAAGGGTTCTTCGACCACCATACTCGAGATAGGTCACACAAGATTCAAACCGCCATAAAAGTAAAGTATCTGGGTATTCAACGTCGTGAAATTCCCACCGAAGGAAAACACGGGTTGTTACGGCGTGTAACACGAGCAGTTTCCACGATATGGAAAGTCTTCTGGAAATTGCTCCTCGACGAAGAGGAGTACCTTCGGTAATGTGAGGATTGCTGAGGAACTGAATTTCCGAAGGTTGGATCGTATAGTGTTTTCTTTGAGGTGCTCGCGCGTTCATATCGTTTCGTTAGTTTCTTCTTTGCTGGGTAGCAGTTGTGGATGTGAAAAAAAATATCTTGGGGTTTCTATTCCGTAAAATTTCATTGAGGTGTCATCAACACGTCACTCTTTTTCCTCTATAGAATGATCGTGACGAAGAAATCCAACCTAATGATGAGGTCACCGAAATTCCTCGGTTCGAGTCCCGGCAAAGGTTCGGGTTCATCTAACCATCACTCATCATCGTCGTCGCGAAAGCCTAAAATGGAAGAAAAGCGACGTAAAACACAAAAAAATACATATGTAAGAATTCAGAATTGGTTCTTTGTATTTCCAACAATGCACGTCACACAGGGAATATCACCAAGAATGGTGTGGCTCAGTCGGTAACGCGTCTGACTACCATGCTAAAGGTCCCGGGTTCGATCCCCGGCCGGTTCAAATCCGGGAACTTTTCTAACGGTGGAAGCGGCCCCGGCGCCTACCCAGCGTCGAATAAGATGGGTACCTGGGGGAAACCCTGGGGGGTAAAGGCGGTCAGGAGAGTGATGCTGATCACATCACCCCCACTCACGACCGGATCAAGAAAGTGTCGGGCGTTACCCCCACACCCCCTATACGCCTTCATGGCGTGGTGCTATGCACAGGGGAACACTTTACCTTTTTACCTTTATGGTATCATTCTTACGAATGACGGGATCGAACCTGCCAACTCCCAATTGATTTATGGGTGATGTAGTGTAATTATCATTCATCCTCAGATGGTGAGAGTACTTGTCATGAGGACAAGTCTAATGCTAAGCAGCAAGAGGTAATCCTGAAACAAAATGCACCAACTAAAACAAACTTAAATGGCAAACAGTTACTCTTTGGTTTTTAGAACTTTTGAAGCTGAATCGTGCATGGTGAGATTTAGGATAAATATCTGTCTACAGTTAGAAGATTGATGATCAAATCCAAAGATCGTAGTGTAAAACAATACTGACTCTCTTTAGGCTTCTCCTTCCTTCTCAACCTAAATCAAGCTGGCTACTCTCCTTCCAAGACTTCCCAAAGTACCCCTGACTGTCTCAAGTCAATTCCAAAAGTGTCTCTACCAAGCCTGCCTCCTCTCTCCCAGTGGAGACTTCCACCACGCCGATTCGTCAAGTATTTCTTCCTATTCAGTCAACAGATTGCTACATGTTTAAGTGTTTGCTTCAATGTTTCAGGAAGTGTGTACACACTTAACTGTGCATAATTAAAATACCTCAGAAGTGCAGGCAGCTGGTGAAAAACAAATGAATGGCCTCGGTCAGATTGAAGCTTCTAGAGAAAGTCTACTTAAAGTATATTTCTATAATTCGTTACTGAATAAAGAAGTAATTTTGTGTTTTCCTTACCTAGGCATGGGTATTCTTAATGAGTGTTCTTTCGGCAATTTCGTCATATCATTACTCATCCCCATCGTCGCTATTAACCAAAAGTTGCAGAAAAGCGACGCTAAGTACCAAAAATCCAATCAAATCCAATCTTACCTTCACGTCGAAACATTGTGTAAATCTGTGTATCTACCATACAGCTCTCTCGACCACTGTAGTGGCATTATACATACTGTAAAATGTTATTCAATGGTGTCAGCAATGATTGACATGGAAAGTTCTTCAACTTCATATATTCTCACTTTATGAAAATATCACACAGAGTTATTTTGAATCCTTTGTTTAGAAAATGCAATGTATTAACTCTGCCTTCATTATACATCTATAAATATATGAGACGACATTATAGGCGAAGAAATATATTACCATACCAAATTTCATAGAAAACACAAGTTTCACCAGACTGACTCTAGTTTAAGTAATACCCGATAGATGGCAATCAGAACATTATACCACGTAACAAGTGATATAAAGTCAGGGAAGTTCATGACAAAAGTTAAAAATCAGCTGAAAAATAGGTATTAATAAGTCAAGAATATTACAGAATTAAGTACTTACTTGAATTGTAAATTGTAAAAATTACTGTATGTATTTAATTATATTGCATCTTTCTTAATAAAAAAATAAATCTGTATGAATATAAGGATTAAGAAATTCAAATAAGTCAACATTTTTTAATTACAGTTTATTATTTTCATAACAGTAAGGTCTTATCACAGTTACAAAAAGTTATACAATGGCCTATTATTTTGATATCCATACTCGATCATTATGTAAAGACGTATTTACTTTTGACTTGAGTCCTAGACGAGAATACAGAATAAAAACAAGAGTACCACAACAAGGAAAGACTTCATAATTCAAATTTCAAGTTCCTTAGGAAATTAAAGCCTTGTGCGGCATTTCCTTAATCGAAATTACGGACGCGTGCACTTCCGGAGAGATAATAAAAGATAAAAAGGAAGGAAGAGGACTCCATCTGCCTTCTCCCCTTCCTCTCTGACCAACTGTTGCCTCCCTCTTTGCTTTTTGCTACCAGTGCCAGCCAGATCGTACCAAGATTATCCGATTTTGGCCGCCTACCAACAGATGTCCTTTGTCTGCATTATCTGCCAAGGGTTGGTGAGTAGCGGCAAGTGTTGTGTGGAACCAGCGTCTCCGATTGTCATTTGTCTTCTCCCTGCACAGCATCTGACTGGTGCTCTCGGAAGCATTGGGAGCATCTGCTGGTGCGGCGAACTATGTTATTGTCTTCCAGGAATCTTTAAGAATGCACGACGGTGTCTTGTGCTCGAGGCTGTTGCCACAGCAACTGCAGCTGACAGTCTCTCGACTGCTTCTTCTCTTTGGAAAGCAGAACCTAATGGGATGTGTATGTTAGTGGATGCATAGTGAATGTAACGTTGCATTACGTCGCTGGGTATCTGATTCTTTCCCTCTTACGCAAGAGTGGTGAGGCTCTAACAGAGCTGTAAACCTTCGGCCCGCAGCCGATAGAACATTCGAACGTCCGCATTCCGACTATTGTTGTTATATCTCATTTGATGGGTCCTGTTGAGGGTTCTGTTGCTAGTGGCTGTTGAATCGTCAAGAAGATCGTATCTTTTCTTCTCTTTTGAGGGGTGCAAGTGGTGCCCTTTGGAGAAGGTATCCAAGTGGCAACCTCACTTCTACGTAGCACACCCGGTGTACGTGGCGTGTAGTTTTGCAGGGCAACGAGGCTCTGGTGCCTGGACGTACGGTCAGTATAATCCTCTATAAATTTTGAATTTCTACTTCAAGTGGACTTTATGCACAGATAGGCTAATCTAAACTGGACCTACAGTTCAAAGACGGAGCCGAACCACTATGGGACTCCTTGATTACCAGGCGACGGCGTTGTCCAGTGTTTTGTCCATATACATGTATGTGCTGAGTGTCCCTTTCCAGCCTTAGCTATTTAACTAGGAACTTAGTCCTTAGAGACAGATATTGACTTTAGCTAAGGCAAGGGACTGCACCCCGTTTAATGTAAAGGCACAAATAGCCTAAATGCTGACACACCCACAAGTTTAATTTCAATCAATCAAATCAATTTTTCAATTTGAATTCATACTTCCTATGTAATTGCATACAGCTATCTCGTTCTTAGCATCCCTTCCCTAGGGCTCTCGGGTAACCAAGTGCTCAGCGCTCTCGCATTTGTTGCGAACGGTCCCGTGTTAGATTCCCGGTGACAGCCTTAAACATATCGATGTTGAACCAGCATCGTGAGGACTATTAGAAAACGAAGATGTAGCGGACTCCGCCAGAAAACAGCGGCGATGGGACTAGATGCGCTGACCAAGAGTCTGTGAACAGAGCAAATAGAATTCGATAAACGAACAGAAAATGCTGATCAAAAGTTCTGAATGTGCCGTTTCCTAAAACATTTTCAACGCAGGAATTTAAATATTACTAAAATGTGTGTGGAAAAGTTGATAATAAAATTAAACAACATACTACAAACTCCGTAATGGTTGTGGTGGCTATGTATGTAGATCCCAAACATTTCTTCTCAAGCGTCTTGTTTCTTGACTCGTGACCAATCCATATCATGTCAGTCTACTGTAAATACTAAGTGTGATTCCCTGAGAATTTGCTTGTACTACGTATATATGACAGTTAAGCCATAACATGTCCGAAAAAGTTGATAATAGGTGGCGCTACTCTAGTTACACAATCAAAATAAAATAATCGTTGTCAAGAAATCACTAAAACAAGATCTTGAAATACATATAATTTATTTTTTATTTCAACAGTGAAGTCAGGTAATAGTGACAATCAATAGGGAACAAACGATGCAAGATTAGAATTTAGAGTACTATAAATTGTGCTAATTTCAGCGCATTTTTTCAATAAATAATTTACAATGGCAGTGTTTGGTTCGGATAGAATGGAGTTACGTTAACGTTCTGTATATGAATATATAGAGAGTTGAATTGAAAGATCGTCATCAGTAATTATGCGCAAAACTTCTTTACGCATGCGGGTAATTACAATCTAATAGTTTCCTCCTAACTATTTATATACAAGCCTTTATTGTAATGTCACGTTCAGGTTCACTTGACGTTTTACTAAATCGATGTTTGTATACACTGAGTAAACCGAACGGTGGCTAGCTTCACTTGTGATCCGTAAAGCTTCAATACTGAATTGCATGATTTTACCTTCCGTGTTCTCTCTCTTTCAATAGGTTTCTCGGCTGAATGATCAATTTAGAGACTCCTTCCCGTCATTGGGGCGAAGTTTGATTTATTTCAAACCTGCTAATGGGAAGAAACAATGGAATTTGATGTTCGGGATTAATGATCGTGTCCGTCTCAGGAGATGAGCCAAGGCAACAATGCCGAGAATTAATTGGTGGATGGATGCGCTCTCATAAGGAAGGGCGTTGGGCGAAAATGGCCGCTGCTCGGAAATCGTGCCCATAATGCATCATAAACCTTCTTTCCAACTTTAATTCGATTATTGAAATTCGGAGAATTGGGCTTGATGAGAACAGGATATGCTCGCCCTCCGCCGTTGAAATTCAACAATGGATAAGCTTCATAGGAAGTTTATTTCAAGAGTTCTCCATTACTCATGTCTACAAGTTCAGAAGTTAATTTCGAATTCTCAATACCATTCTTAGAAAATTACATCTCATACTATTGCTATTCATGTTGACCAGTGATGCGCTACAGACCATAAGTATATCTTTACGTGTGCTGTGTATTCGTAGATTTATTAACATATAGTTCACATACCTTACTTTTACAGCGGCCGTTGTTAAGCCAGAATGTTTAAATTTTCTACGGGTATTTCTTGGTATAAGTGTAGACTATCGTGCACATCATTGATGTTGACGTAAATTATTCCACAATTCTACTGACCAATTGTTCGCACTGGAAAAACAGAACGAGAACAGGAGAACAGCAGATAAACACATGCAGACTGGATGTCTCTGAGAATGAGCACATGGAGAAATGCATTTATCATATATTGTAGTATGCATATATTACATATATGTATGTATGTATGTATATATATGGATAAAAGCAAGGAGGGCGAAAAGGGCTAAAGAAGAATCAAAGGAGGACAAAGGAAACACTCAACAGACAATGAAAATTTCGAATTTTTTCACTGTCTGGCGAGTGTTTCTTTTCTCCTTCTTTGATTTATATATATATATGTGTATGTATGTATGTATGTATATATATATATATATATATATATATATATATATATATATATATATTCATAATTTGGCACACGAGGTATAGCTACTACGACGAAATTTATGCAGGCTCGACCAGGACTCGAAACCGGAGCTCTAGCATACCGTGTCATTGATCAACCAATTGAGCTACCGAACCATCGTTGGTTTCGCCTGCTTCTTTTATAACACCATTAAGCCTTGTTTCCATGATTATGAAAAAATATAAATATGCTGACCAAGGCAGTAATTTATTTTATTAAAAACATAAACTAAACGTAACGTTTCAACCTTCTAGCAAGGTCTTCATCAGACTCTGTATCAAGTACAAAAGTAACAAGATACCAAAAACAGGGCATTATATATACACAAAACATTACTCCCTCCAGACTATTAGAAAGTTGTTTTGGAACTTTCTAGCAGGTGGCTTTCACTAGTGAACTGTACCTTCACCTAAAAGGCTAAAAATATATACTTCCATATAGAATGTGGATTGGGCTTTATTTCTCACTCTCTTTTTCCTTCATTTTCTTCCTTCTCCTTTCCTCTTTCTCTCTTGTCCTTTCCACTCTTTCTAACACTTTCTTCCATTCTTTGTTTAACTTCAGTCCCCCATTCCAGTTCTGCTTCTTTGCTTAAAATACTACACATATATGTAATGTATGACATATATGAATTCGTATCAGACACACAAATGCTGATACTCAGTTACTAGGTGGAGGACCGAACCCCCTTGTGCAAATTTTGAATTAAACTTTTAAACCAAGTTGTGTCAGATTCTTAGTTATATTTTTCACTACATTTCAAATAACTTTTTCAGTTTCCAAAACATTTTTCGTCAGTGAGAGACTCTTATGTGTATGGAGGCCGGGTCAATTGCTTCCCCAACCACCGCCTAAATCCAGGCTTGTTGAGACTGTCAGATATATCTACTTAAGTAACAAGTGTCTAGTCGCTATATCGAATGACAGTGTTTGTTGAGTTCTCCACTTTATGAACAGATAAGTAAGCCCGACAGTTCAAAGTACGATCCGAATCACTATGTGTCTCCACTTTGTATCGAACCCGAGACCCCTTAACGCCTACTGTTTGAATGATCAACTAAAGGCAAGTTCCTATTTTGACGTTTCTTTGTGAGCATCCCTTCAAATATATTATCTAATTACCATCTAAAACGACAATAAAGCAACATGGAGCATAGGAATAGGTAACTATATCTATGAAGTAGTGAGATCCACTATATTTGTGTGAATGCAGAACAACCTTGGAAAGAGTCAGATGTTTGTGGAGTGTCATTTAATGTGGCAATAGTAATAGAAATGACTTAATTTTAAAGTTATTACATAATACATAACCTAAAAACACCTAATGCTGAACAGGACACACGAGTGCTAATTGCAACACATTAATCTTTTATGACAGTTACAATAAAATATGTTTAGTTAACTGTGCATTCATCTACACGTCCTGTTGCAATCCCCTGATTTGCTGGACAGTTAATGTTACTTGGAGCGGCCTAAACAGATGACAGACGGCCTCTCGTGGCCCCTTGTATGATTTTTCAAGAGCAATTAGCAGCCAGCAGTCACATGGCCAGGTGAAATGCAATTTACCTGCGCACTTAAGTGATGATTGAAGGTTTCGCTCCCTCGGTGTAATGCCAGTACCTAGCTGTCTGGTGGGCCTATCATCTGCGGTAAATTTTGAATTCTGATCGCTGGGAGAAGCTATGACATTACCTGATCTCATTATCAAGTGCACAACAGTATATATCAGGAGGCGAAGTATAACGGGTCTCCACTCCAGGCAACTCACGCTCTATCACATGAAGTGGTGAATGTTCTAATACGTTTCGACCAACCCTTTGGCGTTGTAGTCGAATTTGCAACCATAAGTTGCGGAGGGAGAGTGGGCGATGTTATCAGTTGCTTGCATTGCTCAAGTGGAACCGTAATTTGTCTGTGGTAATGGACCATCAATATGGATCATGAGGTGAAAGACGCAGGGAAATTGAAACTTAAGTAAACATAGTCATCGTCTCAATGTTAAAATGTAGTTTAGTCTATTTTGCCAATACAGCGATATATGAAAAGGAAACCGATGATTGTGGGCTGAAACTGCCAGGACAGATATTTTACATGTCTACGATTATTGTCATATTAAAATGATATCCCATTTTAAACCCTCGAGCGGGTACGAGCGAGCGAAAGTTGATATATGCAGTGCACAGTGTGGATCAGTTACATCTGCGATACCATCTCCAAAAGTGAATTCGGGATCCAGGTGTGTCACGTGACTACTCTCTCGCTACTTCACTGCAGAGATGTTCGGATCTAATTCCTCGCCTAGCAGAAAGAGTTCCTCCCCATTAAATGTCGCCGGCGCGTCCAAGTAATTTTCCATGCTCCGGGAACGTTTGTTAGGTAAACGTATGCGCGTAGAAACGGCTTAATGAGGAGAGGGTTCCTCTTGACGCGGCCTTGCGAAAGGAGAGAGAAAAAGAGAGACGGAGAGAGCGCAGAGAGGAAGAAATTAAAGACAAAAAGGACAGCGAGAAGAATGAAAGAGACGAACAGATGAGACGGTGTGAATATCCTCATTTGGTACGAATTCGTGTCATAATTGAGTCTGCGTTCTTTCCTATCGTTCCCTCTCTTGCTTTAATCTATTCGTCCTGGAGTCCCATTTCTCCGATCCAATTTTTTCTCTTTCTCCTCTCTCTTTGAAGCCGCCGCGGAGGCAAATGTCGGTCTGAAGGATGGATCGCAAAGCTCCAGGTGTTCGCTTTTAACAAGAGGCGCAGGGGGGGAGTAGGGGGCGGTTCCTAGGCGACGAGGACGGGCTGGAATAAAAGTACGATGTTCACGTCTATTTCGTGTCTCGCTTAGTCGTCCCCCCAACTTCCCTCCTCCACACCCACACTTGTGACGGGACAGAGATCAGTTACAGCCTCTTCTTCTTGTTTTCTCGCTGCGAGCTTTTGTCTTGACTGACAAAATGGCGCTTTTACATGATGAATCACGGGAACAGTTCCAGGCCGCGACTATAAATCAAAAACGGGAGAGAGAGAGAGAGAGATATGCGCGTTTTCGGTAAGCGGGGCATATTCTCTCGTTTTCGGGAAGGACGTTTTCGTCTAACGAGGGATTCATTCTGAGCCCATTTCGCAAATTAATTCATGAGATGTAATTTTGAGTCCAGGTGGATCTAACGTCATCATTTTGGCTAAGGGCGTAATGCTGAATAGACATGAGGCGTTTGCAGTGCGTTAGTTGACATCTTTCTTGCCCAACGCTGCCTTTGTAACTAGCCCTGACTCTGCAGGCACGTATTTACAAAACCTACATTGATATCGCAACTGTGGGCGTGGCTTATATCAACGAATGAAAAACTTGGCGTCCAACTGTTATCGTGAACACCTAAACAACATCTTCCTCGGAATATTTCGTAATTCATATTGTTAACCTTTGTTTTAAAAGTTGTTCAATAAACAAAGTGGAATCGGGAGGACACTTTTAAGAGGATTGCATTTATCACCTGAACTTTCACAGAGTTCTTTACTGCTCTCAGTTGAAAATTTTGATTTCCTAAAAAATATCGGGAGGCGCTGTAGCCCCATCAGTCCCAGCGTATGCCAGGGACCCAGACTAACTATTGCTTATTTTCGGGGTGATGGAAAAGGTTTTAGTATCCCTCTGGAGTCCTACTCACTCGTGTTGGGCTATATCGCGATATCGAAAGAATATCGTCCAGGCGATATCAACAAGACGATATATTATCACGATATTTTGGCGATATATAGGGGAGAGTTGCCGAAATTGGACCAGTTGGTACTATTTTTCTTCTGCATCAAAAGCAAGACACAGAAAAAGAACGAAATTGTAGTATGAGAAGCACAAACTATATTAGCTTTCACTACATATATGTATTTCAACAAAGAATGCAGGAACCAATATAATAGGGTACATAAACGAAAGTAGGGACATCCGTCCATTACAGGCAGCTGGTTTCCTAACTTTCACCACAGGTTGCTTAGGTTGGACCGCTCACAAAAGACATGTACGTATGTATGTCTATGGTATCTAGACACCTGCAGCACTCACTGCACATACCATTGTGGTATTTACTCCACGTTCGCCGCTTGTAACAGCACCTACCTGTGATTTTCCTTTCTTTGCTACAATTTTTTGTGGACGTTTCTGGACTGTGGTGAAACCTGACTCATCCACGTTGAATATTCGGTCAGCTGTAAAACCAAACAAACCATACCTTCTACTACACTCGTTCAAGCCATAGTCCACATTATTGTATGCTGCTATAGCCATTTGCAATTCCATCTCTGTCCACAGCCCATACTTTCCCCGGTCCAATTTGGGAAACACGTGGTGGTCCAACTTAGGTAATTATACCCCGTTAATAAAAGTATGACGCTACACGAACATACCCAACTAAACAATAGTTTTACCACATTTAGTTAGTGGTTAATGAATGGCACTTTTATAATATAGTACAGGACATTTGATTACTTACCCCTAGTCTACACAAGAGCTTAAGATCCGAAGCACATTAATTGCAACACGAACAATGGAAACACAATAACAGCACTCCTACTTCGTCGAACGCCTCTAGTTGACTGACCATTCAGTCATTGGTACATGGCACTGCCGCCAACCAGTTGTGCCAACTCACCTGTTTCAAATACTCGTCTATAGGCAAAAACAAAGGAGGTCCGGTCCAACTTAGGCAACGGTCCAATTTCGGCAACTGTCCCCTATCGTGTCGGTGGTATGTATCTCGATATTTTGACTATATTTATCGTGTCTGCGATATATCGTCACGATATTTGGCGATGTATATCGTGGAGACATGTCGATATCACGATACGGAAAAAATATCGTATCGTATCGTTTGTGACGATATGTTCTTGACGATATATCGCGATATCAAATTTCCGATATCGTCCATCCCTAGTACTCAACCAACGAGTCGGTAGGTACCAGCTTGCCTGAGGTGATATATTTCTGCGGATAAGGTCTGCTCGAGAAAACATTTTTCAGTGAGATAGATGCATCATGTTTTTACAGTCATTATGTATTCAGGTGTGGCGATCTATCAGTAGTGGCTCGATGACACTACGCTACTACGCCAAGGGTCCCGGGTTGAAATCCCAGCCTTGAGCATGGATGTTCCTTCATCAATTTCATCATATCATCATTATTCGCGATTAGCCAAAAGTGGCAGAAAGGCGAAGTGAATACATGGATTCTAATTTGTTGTATTGTCTTGTATGCTTTGGGTATATCAATTTCTTCTCAAGAAACACTTGTATTGTTTCCTTTGTTGTCATTCGCGGGTTTTGTCAGAACTTTAAGCATACAATCGAGTGTCTGTTCTAACGATCCTGGGTCCTGCATGGCGAATGAACCTGGAGACAAAAGCAAACACAGGCCAAACGTTACGCAACGTTCCACGCTACACAGGAAATTTCACTCGGAACGGAAGCTCTCAAATTATGCTGCTTCTTGTTAATTATGGATGTAGGTGACAATGAGGTAACAGATCTCTGTACAGAGCGTCACGTGACAAAGGGTCTTTGCTTTTATGTGGGCGGGAAAAGGGCTCGCGGAAGGGCGACAAGGGGGTGGGAGTTGCTCGTGTGAGGCCGTTACATGCTGGTCACCTCTCCCCTTTCTCTCACGCTCCGGTTGGAAGGACAAACGTCCGTGGAGCTTTAAGATTAATCCACCAGGGAGGAGTGTTGTTCTAAGACTCACTGCAGCGCACGAAATCAAATGGATTGCCGCTTTGGACTTGCAAAAGTTTGATTCCGACGGGTTCTCCGCCTGCTGGAGTTTCTCTTCTTGTGGGCCTTTGCCCGCTTGCCCCCCTTTACGCTGCCGGGAAGTGCAAAAACATTTGCCTCGGTGCTGGAATTAACTATACGTCTTGCAAGTCGCAAGCTAAGATTCTTATGAAAATATTCATGACACTGCGACTGGGCTAAGCAACAATTATGCACAGAATGACGTCTGACATAGAATTTCACATTGGTTTTTGTTACAGTGTAAACTTACTCAGTGCTTGACGTTGGGAGGAACGCGGATAATGATAACTCCCTATGGCGTGATCCATCGAACATGATGGTTTCTACCCATCATTTTTCAAACTTTATCCGGTTTTATAGGGAGAATATCCATATTAAAGCACTGTAGTTCATTTAAGAAAAAACAATTATAAATTATTTCACTCAATACATTACTACATGGAAGAAATTCGAGATAGAGTGAATTACATTTTAATGTGATGACACCAAACTTAATTCATAACCTTAAAATCTTACGTTTATTTTTATCTTTCCTCACAATATTCACAAACAGTTTTTAGTAGTCTGGACACACCAACTTCATATATTTATGAGATGTTTCAGAAACACAGACTTGTAGGATGAAGTAAGGAAATTTATTGGCATAGGTTATTTG
This sequence comes from Lepisma saccharinum, assembly GCF_977018435.1. Classification (NCBI taxonomy): domain Eukaryota; kingdom Metazoa; phylum Arthropoda; class Insecta; order Zygentoma; family Lepismatidae; genus Lepisma; species Lepisma saccharinum. The sequence continues at coordinate 50,654,840 of NC_139237.1, read as the reverse complement.
GTGATAATTCTTCTACCGTATGCCACAACATAGCTTATGCATTAGATGAGATGGCTCGCGGGGACCATCTTCCCAAATGCTGTGGCATGCGGTAGGAGAAGAATCAGCAAATTATCTTACTTTTGTGGTGTGTTAGGAAAGAAGCAGGAACCAGGAAGTGTAAGAGTCAGAATGAGCTGGAATGAGGAGCGGTGCTAATGTAAAATTTGGTAAGGTTGTTGACGTAGAGAGTGGAATGATCTGGAGTTTTGGTTTAAATGGAAGAACGAGCCGGCAACGGAATAACATCCTCACTCATCCCAAGTAAATTATACCAACCTAGCACCTAAATGTGAATCTGTCTGTTGTACCAGTTATTTAGAAATGTGGGAATAAATGGGTATTTTATAATTCGACTACGTAAATTCGTAGGTGTATGTTCGTTCCTTTTGCCAAGGATGAACATCCGCTTATTTTGTCGCCAATGATTCGACATAATTACCTCTCGCAGCCCTTCCTTATGTCTATTAAGGCTATGTGGTGGAGACCCTACAAATGAAAATACTACATGTTCAAAAACGCTCCCGTCAAAAATCACTATCATGCTCCACTGAAATGTGAGCTCCGTAACAAGTCAGCAATAGATGATTTTAACATATGAGCTCAACGTACAGAGTTATTGGATTGTTCCGGTAAGATTCACTGGGAGCAACGGCAGTGACATGTTAACATGAACGAGTGTTAAGAAATAAATCCATTAAACATTTCCCCATGTAGGGTAAATTGCATTAGCATCCCCCAGCTACTGGGTCGTCTCCATGTTGATCCATACGAGCATCCCCCATCATCCAACTCGACCAAGCACACCCGCCCCCCTGCCAGCCCGGAATTTGCACTTCGAACTTGCTGATATGCAGCTACTTTCAAGGCAGGATTAAAAATTATTCCGCACTTCTGCTATTTATTTATTTATCAGAGAATTCCAAATACAGTGCTAGCCATTTTACATTGGAATGTCAAAATGCCACACCTGTAAAAATAATTTCTACGAAAGTGACTCTATTGAATTATGACGAAAATATATCAATTTATTGACTTAAGCGTACTTAAAAGCACATTACATGCATCAAAATACGATCCATTTGATTTGGTTTATTCTCATGTGGCTCCTGATTTTCAATTGTTTGCTAGTTACGAAACTGATTTGACTTACACCATTCTCGTTACAATTGTCTGTCTATACCCTATTCCAGTTATCTCTGGAGCAAGGTCGAGTCAGAGAAGTAGGCAGAGCGAAACAGTACACGCTGTTGCGAAGTCTGTAACTACAATCGCTTTCCTCCCTTCACGCAATACCGTTCCTCTTGCGTGTTGATTGGAGGAGCCGTCTGGTGTCGCTACTTGCGCAGAAACTTGTTTTCGTTCGCCTGTTTCAGATATATCTGGTATCTTCTTCGTTTCACACTACTATATTACTACGTGTATATCGTGCTTTTGAATTTGGTCATATACTCTGCCCAGTTCTGCATGAAAACAGTACTTTATTTCTTCATCAAGTCATTCCGTAGGTGCATATATCATTTTAATGTTAAAAAAATGCTCTTAATCTCAAGGGTGCATGTTTTTTTCAGTTACCTCAGAGAACCCGGTGACAACGTGTTTAATCGTTTTTCGCACCGCGAAACCTGTGACGTCATGGAATTACCAGTTTCCAACTAGTGAGCACCAAGATGGAAGTTCTGGAGCAGCAGCGAGTGAAGCCTGGTGCTGATGACATCAGTATGTAGAGCCTATATCAAATACACCACAAACCACCTGTTCAGCGCATAAATTCTAAACAAAAGCGAATCTCTAATTACAAGTTTAAGTTTCAGACTAAAAATCATATTGTAATTTGAGACCAATTAGCGTTGTAAAGGTGTCTAATTTCCATCAATTACTTTCCTCTGTAATTGTATGTAATTATGTCAGAAAATGAGTTTGACTAATTTTCACGTTCAATTCCAGAGATCACATGAAAACTGACTCTCTTTGCTGTGCGAGTAGGAGAAACATTTACCGTTGACTCTCGATGCAATTGGAGAACCTTCTTGCCATTGTTGGGATAATGTCATATACTGAAATTGATAACACATGTATGTAAATGAATACTTATTATTATGCATATTGAATACATATTTTTGTGGGTGTTTTGAATATTTGGGTGGATGTAAAGTTTCCTATAAAAGTTGCACTTTGCATATAATATACTATTAGATATGACCTTAAGAAGCAAATCAAATCTCACGATGCTTGGCGCGCTATCTTGTGGTAAAAAATTGAACTTCTCTTTTTAAGATATGTTTGATGCACTATTTTGGTATAAAATCTTCGTGAGACCCTTTCCACACACCAATTTGGTTTTGATTTTATTTTGATTTTTGTTATTAAGCGTCGGTTTTTTACCCATTTTTGCTAATCGCAACGATGAAGGTGATTAATGATATGATGAAATTGATACAGAGACGCTTAAAAGCAGCACCCATGAAAAGACCGGAACCTCTGACGTCGTAGCGCGTTTTGCTAAACACTCCACTGAGGAGCAGTGTCGGCGTAAGGTGGGGTCGAGGTGGGAAGTTGCTCCCCCACTTTCCGCCACATTTTCCCACGCACTGTGCTAAACCTTATATACAAAGGGAAATATACTGCCTTTGCCCCCCCTAGATTGGCACCTTGCCCCCACTGCTGAGGAGATTGACATTTTCCATACACTCTTGCAGCCTGAGACTAGCAAACATACCAGTGTTTATTTTCAGGCTTGGCCAAATGGTAATTAAAATAAGCTAGTCGCAATATGAATAATATATTTTTGTTATGTACTTTTGCAAGTTAACTTCTAACAATTTGCATAAAAACACTAGTCTTCTGGTTCTAGAAATTAAATTCTCAGTTACACGTATGTAATAAATGGAAAATAAAAGAAAAATATACAATTTATTTAACTTCTTCCTTAACTAATTGCAACGGTTGAAAAGACAAGACTGCTGCATTTCTAAGCATACATACAAGTACGGTTATAAGACTATCCCTTCTTCACTTCCTTTTTGGAAGTTAAAATATCAAATACAGGTGGAGTTTGTAATTGTGTTGGAGGATGTGCAGGCAAGTAGTTCGCTTAACGTTCTTTAAACATGCATGAGGATATTTCTTTGCTCCTTTTTAGTTCTCCCCTCTTTCAAATCATTATACATTCCCTTTGGCTACCGTCACCTGAGCTTATGTAAATGTTTGCTAAGCTTTTCAGCATGATCCCGCAGTCTTTGTGTCCGCACCTATTTTTTTATTAATGCGGAGGGGAGAAAAATCTTTTTTGAAAAGTGGATCGTTTTGAGTTTCTTCCAATTTATTTTACATCCACTTTTGTTAAAATTACTCACTTTTTCTGTGACTCGCATGTCATTACATTCACCTTGTCTTAAGCCGTGGTGTATTAATAATTTCATCTGCGCTCTCTCTGGGAGCTTTCTTTGCGTTCTGGTAAAGTGAACTCATGCGTGGAGCAGCTTAGCCAAAATTCTGATATTTATGAGTTTAATGTCCAAGTATCAAATAATGATCAATTAAATATTACTTAACTCTAACCTCCATTGTGATGTGCTTAGTACCGTGCGTTCATTTCGATCTTCAGCCGAGAGATCGGGAGAAGCGTGGCGGGCAGCACTGACGGAGATGCCGACATTTGCGGCCTGTAATGCCCGCTTATTTTTATGGACATATGCAGACATTTATATAAATATTGCAAAACGAGCACTAACCTGTGTTATAAGAGGACGGTTTTAATTTTTGTAGCTTAGTGGCTGTATGTGCTGATGATTTTGACACGCCCATCTCCTGTGAAACACGGCGTAGAGGTTTGTTTGGAGAACGTTCTAACGCTGCACCAATTTCATCGAGTTTTGCTTCGGTTAGAATCCGTCGTTTTTGCTTAGGTGTTTTAAAATTTAACGATCCAGTTTCTCGTAATTTAAGGACAAGATGTCTAACCGTATCTCTACGTGGAGGTGAAACGCCTGGGAATTTCTGTACAAATTGCCTACACACGTCTCGACACGAGTCTGTTTTCACGTAAGTGTCATACATAAGAATTCTTTGTTCTAACGTGAACCTTGCGGCTGGGATTCCAATCGTCTCGCTGACACAACACACATACACACTGCAATAACACAAACAAGTAACGGCAAGTAACCAAGAATATCACTCTTGCGCACAGTGCGAAATTAACACGCTCTGGTTTACATCTGCTCGCCACTATATTCACAGCTCTTGTCTTCATCTAGTCGGCAAGGAACAAAAAACTCGAGCTCGGAGATTTCGGATTGCAAGGAAGCTCACGAAAACCATTGACTTTTAACGGTTTCGTCTGCACCGTTATCTTTATACAGTGTTGCACATTCGAAACCTCCAAACGATCCCTATCGACACAAAACACTTTCAAGGATATAAACTTAAGTAGGACGTTACTGGTCAAAACTATGATTAAAATGTTTTATTATCCGTGGCTCTTAACATCGTTTCTATAGCGTATTTATTTGTGTATATAAGAGCAGAACTTGGATGAATTACAGAATAACTTTTGCGTGTTATAACACAGGTTAGTGCTCGTTTTGCAATATTTATATGAATGTATGCATATGTCCATAAAAATAAGCGGGCATTACAGGCCGCAAATGTCGGCATCTCCGTCAGCGCCGCCCGCCACGCTTCTCCCGATCTCTCGGCTGTAGATCGAAATGAACGCACGGTACAACGCGCTAAGAAACCTAGGAACCCGGGTTAGAATCTCGCACTGGCCATGGATGTTCCTTGCGAGTATCTCTTCATCAATTTCATCATATCATTACTCATCGTCGCAATTAGCCAAAAGTAGAAGAAAAGCGACGCTAAATAACAAAAGATCAAATCGAAATTATTCTGTAATTATTTTTATTTTTAAAATTTAATATTTTTTTATGTCTGTACATGTGCTCTGCCGTTTTAACTAACATTCTAGGTACGAAGCGTATTACTATCAGGCATTACACATTACTTCATTGCGGAGGGACCGTGCCAAAACTTAAGGAACAAAGTATATATTGCCCAGAAAAGGGCTTCAAAGTTCATGGGCGGACACGAACACAGTTGACAGCTACGTGAATACTTGCACTTCGCGTACTGGGAGACCTTTTGGAAGAATATATAGCTAAGGACATAAAGAACTATTGGCGTCCACACTAATCCACTTATTCACCACATCAGTCAGTAACACCCACTTCGCAGTGTACTTCTCTACCACAACCAGAAGCTTAACTCCACATCAACCTATCTCCTCGTCTGCTTCCATCCACAACTTCCCAATCATTTGCTGGATTCATCGAACTCAAATACCCTGATTCACTTCCTTTACTCTTCTATCTGTAGGCATTAGTTTCCTCTACCCTAATTCTTGTCGCGACAGTAGCAAGAAGGACCCACCACGTACCTACTTAAGCATAAAACTCCACTACAACGACACGACAACCAACATCCTTAGGAGACAATATAGTTCGACTCGACATTCCTCACCATGGACTTCACCGCGTCAGGAAAAGAGGAAAAACTTTCAACCGCTCAACAGAAGACAAAATTCACTGGGGACTCAACTCCAGACACCTCATGATTTACCACAGAAACGGGGTGAAGTGCAAATTTTGCCAACTTCAGACGAAGTTATGAATTAACTACACTAGATGTCCGTAATTGTAACTGAGGACACTCCATACTAGAAGTGCGACGGGTAAAATATCCTCTAATGATAATATTCAAAATAAAAGTGCTATTTTTTTTAAATGGGCATACGTTAGGCTTAAAACCCCCATCTCCCCTTAACCTGAACCTTAAAAATCTGTACCTCAGATTAATCGAATTAGCAAGGAAGCCAGGACAAAACTTCACTCCAAAACCGTCTCTGGCACGTAGATGTCCTTAAAGTTACCATCACAGCATTCACCTCGAGCATTTAAAAATGACCACACGGGTATGTCAGAAAAGCTGACCACTATATTTCACCCTCTGATCTTAAGAGAATGAAGCTTGTAAAGTGAAGGTACCTTTATAGAAGATAAAAACTCTCTCTTCGTGAAGTTGGTAAACGTTCAATCATCTCCAAACGAGGTTTTCGAGTGTTGTATTTTCCCATTGTTTGAAAAAAACAACAACACATGACTGTGTGCTGTCGTTTGTAAGCCGTGGATAACACGAGCCTCTCTGTCGGCTTCCTTTGAGCCATACAACTCCTCTCCGTTGCAATATGGGAAATACATCCTTTTTGTTATGCAACCCGTGTGTTATAAAAGACAGTCAGGCTGCCTAACCCGCAGGTTACCCGGCTTTTTCGGTTCTGTTTCTCTGCTGGGATATAGCAAATGCATTGTAACTTTCTGTATAAAGGCTCTGCTTTCGACTGGAATAATTTATTAGAACTTTTGATACATAGGTTCTATTAATAAAACTAATATGAATAAAATGTTTTACATGTAATCCTTTCAGATTTGGGATGAACATGATGTATAAATATGTTCCGAGAAAATCTCGAGTATATCTCTGAAATCCAATTCGAGGAACTATCGTTCAATTCCCACGTATTTCCTCAAATTACGCTCGAACATCGCCGGGAAATTTAACAAACTAGCTCTAAAAAGCAAATATAGGTCACTAAATGCTCACTAAATGAAAAAGTTGTTGCTAGTAACAGTTTTAGAAATTGTTACATTTAGGAAATCTTTTGGACCGAAGTTGATTGATTTGGCTATCTTACGTAGCGTTTCTACCACTATTGGTTAATCGCGACGATGAGGATGAATGGGGATAATATGAAATTGATAATAAAAGTCGCTTAGAGGATTTTACTGGCTTCGAATCCACACGATAAAGCCTCGTTAGGATGAAGGAATGTAGATTACGCGGAACAAAGGTGCTCGCACTTCAAATGCGTCTGAAATAAAGTAGTGGTTTACACACATGTTCATTAGTGGCAGAGTTGTTATAACACTACACTAATATTCCACAGATACCGGGTTCGAATCCATACCTTGATAAGAATGTTATTTGGGAGTGTTCCTTGATCAATTTTATCATATCGTTACGGTTAGCCTAAAGCGACAGAAAAGTAACGCTAAATAGCAAAAACAAAACAGTCATTGGTAATTCATACCTTATCCGAAGTTCAATTGCCATCATTACGTATTTGTGTTTATTTAAGGTCCTTTCTTCTTGAAGTCATGGTTAGAATTTATGTGATGAAATTGATAAAGTTGCTTTCGGAAACGAACACTCATTTTCTGCCTAATTTTCGTACCCGAAATCTTCTGTACGTAGAGTGAAAGTCGACCACTTGAAGAGCCGGAGGCGAAAAATGCAATGGCTGGGAATCGAACCCGGTACCTTTTGACAAATGGTTGTGCCGAAACTGAACGTGTTCTGGTACGCGTGGGCATAGGAATTATATTTTCCTAGTTTCAATACGGCTTAGGTGTCATTTATAACCCTTATTGCAACTATTTGTCCCCATTCTCTGGTTGACAGAAGACACTCACTAGAACAGCCAAACGAAATACATTATAGAAGAGGTCAGAGGTGAGTGGGTAAACAGAGAGATACGCCGGTTGCCAAGTACGCAGGAGGTTGCATTCGCTAAATAAAAAAAAAACAACTAAAAAGCTTGCTACTGCGGACTAAGGCCGTAACCGTGTGTGTGGGAAGAAAAACACCAGTTTCTCCCCTCGAGCAACACAAACATACTCGACGACCGTGCTAAAATACATCCACGGGACAAGTGCATTCGACAAAATGACACAAATGTGTCAGGTGCTGGGCTCGCTTTGACGCCGGGAGGATGACGATGTAAAATGGAGCTCTGGTCAAGCGGACACATCCATTATCCCAGGACGCATCCTGCATTGACAGCGGATCAGGTGCCCTGAATGTAGTCCCTCGCGGAGGAAGACTACAATTCATCACTATAGGACGCACTTGCTAATTGAAAACGGTCCGTATTAAAAACCTCCGCTGTCGGATATAGGGGTAAATTAGGCGGTCGGGCGTGATAGGAGAGTATTTTTCTATGTTCACGTCAAGCATCCGGACGTTTTCAATATCGTCTTAAGCTCTGCATAAACTGCCGGTGCCACAGCCTTTGGTGCGAGCGGTCACACCTTCGATACCGCTTCGATGTTGGCTCAGTGAGTACGTTTTGAGATGAAAAGTTTGTCTTTCGGTCCATTTGATGTGGTTGATCGGAACTGGACAAGATCGGAACCCCCTTGTGCTTAGGCTGGGATTCGAACCAGGGACATCTAGATTACTGGGCGACGATGTTAAGCACATCGCCATCTGATGGGCTATACTCTGTCTATGATGTCTCTTGAGCAAGGGCGCGCAGAGCGGTAGAGAAGGGGAGGAAATCGGTGGGCAGAGCGAAGCCGTACACGATGCTGCGAAGGCTGGTAACTGTCATTCCCCTCCACGCAATCCCGTTCCCTCTCACGTGTTCATTAGTGGGGTCGTCTCGCGTCACTACTTGCGCAGAGACATGTTTTCATTCGCTTGCTTCTGAGTATAATTGGATAAAGTATTTGCAAGTATTGTGGTTTCGTCTAGAAGGGCGGTAACTGTAGTGATAGGACTGACTGAGTTACCTATCCAATGGGAAGCAGTTTGCAAGATCGGATCCTCCAAAGCGCTATTGCACCACGAATTTAGTTTTAGCGTGTTCAAACCTTCATAATATACATACCAAATTTATGTCGAGTCGAAATTCACGTCCAATTTATATGTCGGGAGTCTGTGGAGCAAACAAACGAAAGCAAGTCCCTGCGCAAGTAGTGACTCGAGAGGGCTCGTCCAATGAACACGTGCAAGGGAACGAGATTGCGGGGAGGGGTGAAAGGTACATCAGTTCCCTGCCTTTGCAGAAGTGTGTACGGCTTCTCTCCGCCCACTTCGCCCAAGACCGTTATGTCCTGCCTTGCTGCAGAGGTTCCCGGCATAGAGTATAATCTGCACTGGGTCTATGGCTAGAAGCCTCCATCGGGTATTGAACCCACGGCTCCTTGATTACAGGACGACATCCTTACCACTACTTCATCGCTGAGACGCATTCTTTTGTATACAGCTATAGTTGTCTGCTGTTGTTTATTTAGTATTTTTTTTACGTCTCGTATTGCGTCCGCTTAGTTCACGCAAGGACAGTCTGTCTGTATGTCCCTTTGGTTAGAGGAAGTAGCATTCTGAGCTCAAATTTCTGGCACGATACGATGTTTTCTAGTATTTTGTCCAAAGCAGATATTATTCCGTTTTATCCTAATATAAGTTTACAACTTTAGCGAGCACTTCTCATCAAACGCATTTTGTTCTTCATAATGGAGAAACACCAACCCACAATCTCACTGCCTAAAATTCTGGCTTCGAGTCCCTTCCTTAGTACAACTTTCCATCTCACTTTCTCTTCGTTCATAACATTTAAACACCATCCTCATAGTCAGTGACATAAGACAAGATAAATACAATTTCGTTTTACTATTTATCTTCTTCATCCTAGAAAATCGTGTTTACCAGGTTGAGTTACAATTTCGCATGAGGTGCTTATTGTTTATATATTCAGTTTTGTGAAAACGCTGGGGACTATTATAAAAAGGCAAAAACAAGTTATAAGTGGAGCTGTTGGAGTTGTATGCTGAACTGCAAGTCGATAACTAAGCTACGTAGATAAATATTCTTAAAAATAGAAGTTATAAAAAGTGTTTCGACTTCCATGTATTTTTTATGGAGACTGCAAACTATTGCACTTCAACTTTAGTTTAGAGCAAATTTTTCGTAAAGTCCACTAATAAGTCAGGCACGCAACCAGGGGGTGGGCTAAGGGGGCTGAAGCCCCCGAAATCCTACAAATATATAATTTAATAAATGTTATATTTATTGTTAATAACAGAAATAAAGTTATAACCACAGTAAAAACTGCATTACATCGAACTGTATAATAGGGAAACCAGGTTATTATTTTATATTCTGAATGAATGAATCCACACCTTCCAAAATAGTGTTCTTTGTAAGAGGTCACAGAATATAAAATTTATGAGTAATAGTAACAATAAATTTCGAGTGAAATTGGTATATTTTTAATATTTTTTATTAGTTATTATTGTAAAAGAACAATAATTATTATTATCATTATTATTATTTGTAGTAATCCTAAAGTATGGCATGACCCACTCTATAAATATATCTGGCTTCGCCCGTGCTGATTAGGGATGAGCCCCCCTCAAATAAAATTCTGGCTACTGGCCTGTCCTAAGTAAATCTCTCTATTTTTCTGTTCTCTGCAGTTTTCTGTAAGCCTCCATGGAAAATTCCAGCCAATTAATCGTGAAGATGAAGGATGATCTAATGATATAGTTGAGGTGAGCCAAACATTATGATACATCCATGCCTGAGAAGAGTTCCAACTTTAGTTCTCAGGGTTTGCTTGTTGAGCTTACAATTCCGACAGGCAAGATGGCTTGCAGTAATCTTAAACTTTAGAGGCGAAGAAGAGGAGAAAATGTGTTGCGCACTTAAAAATTATATTTTCGTATCAAGATGCAAAGATTGTTCCACGCTTGTTAAGATTTAAATGGATTGTTTAAACATCAATATTATACCTATTACGGTATGAACGATGGTAATGCAATACATCTCCATTACGATCATTTTAAAATTTAAGCATTTCTTTTAGGAGAAATGTGCAATGAACGAGCATCAGGGCATATTCCGAGCAACCCAGAATAGTAATCTTTATGGTCGACATTTGCAGTAAACAAATCGCGTCTGCCACCTGACGTATATCTGCTGCGGTTGTATATGTTACACGAATAGGCTCTCAGTTTTCGAATCAAATAACAAATTCCGGCGCCTGATTATAAATAATGACTAATAAAAAATTCAAATTTTCATAAATTTATTATTATATGTTTCTTAGGAGGCTTGCATCTGCGCCACCTGGCGGTTTTTGCGAATGGTCCATCCACATGTTTGCATCGTATTGTTCCTTCCGTCTGTTCGGAGTCCTCCACTCATCTCATGCAGCAAGCGACTTTTAATATTCCGTAAACATCTGTCGTGCAATAAAATTTTCACGCTCCATGTTATAGTTTATGCCTGCCGTCTGCTTCCTTTATTAGCACAAGCTGGAAACACTGGGGGTTGCAGTCTGTCTGGAAATCTCCAGGAATCAGTTTGGATATTTATATAAGTTTGTAGCATGCTTAGGCTTATGATATAAAAATCCATAACCAATACTTCATGCTTCAGTATGGGTTTCTGTTCCATTGTTTACGTAAACAAGTAAATATGTTTTTGTCCTATATATCAAGGTCACTCCCCAGTGGCATAGTGGGAGTGTAGTCTCCTTGTAACCTTGAGTTTCCTGATTTGATCCCCAGTGGAGGCACATTACACACACAGTACTTCGGATCAAACTCCGAACTGTATGTACAGTCATGGACACTTCTGGGTTGTAACACCTCTATTTACTTTCAATTAGATCGTTACAAGCCATAAGTGTCCAAGACTGTACAATCCTGATTTAATCTCTGGCTATGAAGTGAGCTTGAAACGAATTTAGATTTTGATATTGCCACATAACAGTTATCTCTCTGTTTAGGTGGTTTTGCTACATCATGCAATATTAATGATACTATATCCATTGTTTAGTCCTTGTACTATTACAAATAATCTAACACAACGTCAATCTCGGTTCGATACCCGGTAGAGGCACCTTGCACAGTGGTTCAGATCCCACTCTAAACTATAGGTCCAGTCCCAATTAGCTTTCTGTGCATAAACTGGACTTAAAACAACAACGTCAATATCCAAACGGAATAAGACGTGCTCTCTCGAAATGTTAGACAAGGTAGATGTAATGAATAACATAACCACTGTCACTAATGTTCATAGGTTTTACCCAACTTTACAATTCTTCCTTGATTATTGGAGACAGTGGATAAATAATCGGATGAATACAATGATAAAATTACCCCTTACCTACAAATAGAAGCCAGAATCCTATACCGCGTTTGTTAGAACCTGTCCCGTTTCCCGCTCTAGGGATCGCTCCACAGTTTCGGTGCCAGTGAGAAACGAGGAAAAAATCGTCTGCTGGACAGCGAGGAGCGAATGGAAGAAAGAAGAGAGGCGCTTTACGTAGACGCTGTTGCCACGTTGCGTATTTTAATCGGCTGCCTGGCTTTGACTTTCCCCAGCACCGAGAAAAGCCAGCGATCAGCTAGCGCGGGAACCGGGACAGGTTGTAACAAACGCGGTATAGTTTCGTTGCCTACCGTGCAAACCATGTGATCCCAAGCTTGCAATATTGTTCATATCGTACCAACAGATAGATAACAATAGTATACAGCATCTCTGCATATCGTATGTTATTTTAAAGTATTCGATTAGTCGAAAGTGATAGAATTCAACGTCTAACAAGATAAATACACAAATATGCATTGATGGGAGGCTTATTTGTTTCCAGAGCTTCTAGTGCAGGAATATTGAGGGATAAATTCATGACACGGAAATCGAACCGAATTCTTCCGAGTCGCATTTAAACACCTTACCAAGCAAGAGGCCACTTAAAATTGTATCCATTGTTATTGCGAATAAAACTTCGTAGAAAATATTTTATTTCCAACGCAAAGCTCAGTGTTTTATTAATAATTCTCAATAGACATAAGGTCTCCTCGATGGTGTAGTGGTAACGTCGTCGCCCTGTAATCAAAGGATCCAGGGTTCGATACCCGGTGGAGGCACATAGTGGTTTGGATCACACTTTAAACTGTAGGTCCAGTCGCAAACAAACAAAACCAAACATTCATTGCTAGGCAATGGCACCCAGAACTAATTTATTTTGCTGCAGGAACAACACAGGTAAAAAATTGTGATTGTACTTTGGAAATACAATAAATATTGAACTAAAACCACAAGATAAATGCCAAGAAGAACCTTAGTTGTTTAATGATTACAGTGAAGAATTTCAACTTAACGGCCTGTACTCGAACAGACAAAAATGATTGTGTTTTGTCTACAACCGATAACTCTTATCACAATGAGCTAAGATAAGAGAACATCGATCATCACTTGAGATGAAGTCTCACAAGCCTTGCAACTGTAAATTAGATTTGTATCGGATAAATTTTACTGGAACTAAGCAGTTTCTTTCGCAAATGATGTTATCTCCAAGTTGAAGATGAATGGAATTTAATTGAGATTTACGGCTTCCATATTTTCTATCACCTCAAGATTGTTTCTTCAGTCTGCTATTGAAAACAGTAATGAATTATATTTTGATGTTTATATATTGTGCTCTCTCTCTCTACTAGTAGTAAAGCACAACTTTTTATCTTAAACTGAACATAACTTGAAAGTTTTATGTTTATCTCTGGTTAGAATTTGTTCCAGTTAACTAAGTATGACCTCCCCGATAGTACAGTGGTAAGGCTCTCGCTTTGCAATCACTTGGTTCCGGGTGGAAGCGCATTACAAAGTTGATTGTCTTCCACACTAAACCCACCCCGACTAGCCAACCAGAGCATAACCTAAACTTCAAAGCGAGAACGGATGTACAATTTTGAGTGAAATACGAGCAACTGAAATGTGCCCTCACAGAGAAATGAACCCAGGAACCTCACTTATCATTGTCTGTTCAAAGATTAGTTTTAGAGTACTGCTTCGGACCACTTTCGGTCGCTCAAACTCGTCCGAATATCTCACCCTTGAACGTACCGCACTAGTAGTGGAATGATTGACATCGTCCTGTATTTCAGAGCCTAATAACCAACACTGTCAACATAAATACCCATACATGGATGGAAACCACTCTGTGCAATTACAATACTAAGTAATAATTTTGTATATTATGTAAGACTCAAATGCAGCACATATGAAAGTATGCAATATCTACAGACCGAAATATACATGCTGAGAGACCTGCCTAAGCAATTACAAATATCACAGTGCAAGAAGTACGTGTACATCATTGTTCACTTACCGAAAAGGATAATCATATTCTGCGAAATAATAAAATGCAGTTATAACATTCAATCGAACATCATTTTAATGTGACAATAATCGTAGAAACAAAATTTCAGCCTAAGCCGTTTCAGCCCATAATCATATCTCAGTAAGATATACAAAACTGCTTTTTAACATGGAGATCATGACTATGTTCACTTATTTTCCAATTTCACTCCGTCCTTTACTTCACGATCCATATTTGAGCGCCCACTACAATAGACAAATTACGGAAATACGTGTACTAATAGGGTTCGAGAGTTCCGTCGTTTTTAACTCGAGCGGAAGAACTATTAATGCTGTGTGCCATCTAGCGTTGCCCGTGTGAACTATTTGCCACTCGAGCGAAAAACACTCATTGCAGCACTCTTGTTATTTTTTAGTTTGTTTTATGCTAAAATCAGACCACTTCCTTAATTTCCACTACTCTGTACGTAAATACGTGTAATTCTACTCAATAACCAGCTTTCCGCACCTCTCTCATATTTCCATCCATCTACATATGGGATTCTATATACAGTTTTGCCGTTCTGTCAATTTTTATAGATATTTTACGAGCTGTATTAGATATTGTTTATATTTATTCAGTCCATGTAATGTAATGGTTTTTAATTTTTTATTTATTTGATATATTTTACTTCCCTTTTCTGCCACTCTTGGATAATCGTGAAGATGAGGATGAATGATAATACGATGAAATTGATAAAGGGACCATTAACAAATAACACCCATGCCCAGGCAAGGATTCGAACCCGTGACCTCTGGGTATTATAATGTAAATAACATGAACGTGTTGAGTTTGGATCAGGCACTTGAATCGTGGTCACCACATATATGTGAAGGCTGCCTTATAGGGATTATGTTTGTTTGGAACTGCCAATACACAACGGTCCATTCTTAGAATCTACAATACATTTTTTTTTTTTTTTTCATAAAATGTGTAATTTCTGTATAATATGATCACAGCAACAGGAGTTACATGGTGCCCATCTCGAGCACTGAACTTCTTTCAGAACTTAACACAAAAGGTTCCTCTTTGAAACTAGATTCGCGGATTTCAAAAAACGTGGCTTTAAAGAGAATCTTCCGTAAAAACCGTGTAACAAGTGGGCGTCAAATTCCCCTGTGAAAAGGAGGAGTAGCCTTCTACAATTAGGTGGGCGATGTCAATGCGATGCCCTGTTTTCTCTTTTTTCCCGGCAGAGGATGTTGTGAATAGCCCTTCTGAAGTGACTACTCCAAGGCAATCACAGTTGTTTTTCGGAAACCTAGTGTTAAATTAAATGTTATTAAGAAAATGTATCTATTTGTACGATTCAACTTGCATAGAAAAAGAAGTTGGAGCTGCGATTATGACTTGGTTCATTGGCTATTGACGCTAGAATTAAATGTCCCATCAGCAAGATCTTTCAGAATACGAAACATTATGTATGAATCTACAGCACGTATGAAGTAATCGCTTCCTTCCTTCAGTCAAGCGAATAGACCAATCGAAGTAATTTGTGTTTGACCTTTTATCAGTCCAGCAAATTTCAGTTTTGTAGCCATTGAGCAAGTTCTGTGAGATTTGCTACCATGTAAATAGATTAGGTAGGTGAAGTTTTGTTTATTTAAGCTATTATATGCATACGTAAGAGATAGATTAGGTTTTGTGTTGATGACATATCTCCCAAGTGGCTAAGGCTATCGTTGCCCGCTCGTAGTAGTTTCGCCACATGTGTAGATGGCAGGACCATTCAGATAACTTTCTGTACCATGTTTTCTATCTTTGGATAGAAGAAATGTTAAATATGCAGATATAAAAAATCTGACTGATAAGAAAAGCACGAAATATTTGATGGTCAATCTCACAATTCGCCAGACGAGTTGATAGGCGAAGTTTGTTAAGCTATTATTTGCTATCATTTCCCCATACTTTGTCCTTATATTTCTGGTAGTCGATAATTGACAATTAATTATATAGAAATCTAATTCTCAAACCATGTGTCAATTTGAAGTTTCAAAATGCACGATTGCCCGCCCCAACATGGCGTCGAGCGTACTATCTTATGAACATTATGTTTAAATTATGATTGAATGTTTTGTAAATTCTATCCACGTTCACAGTATTTTCTTTATCAAGATCAATTCGGTTGAAGAAGTTACAATGCCGCAGTCGTAACTTCGACTCAAGCGTGAGACATTGATGTAAACACATCCCTTCTCAACCACTTCGTCTTCATCACAGTTAATGATTGATTGATCGATTTGCTTTATTTTACTTTCTTTTTTGTGCCACTTTTGGCTAATTTGCGAAGATCAGGATGAGTGATGACATGATGAAATTGATGAATGGACACTCGCAGACATCCAAGCTCAGGCCGGGATTCGAACTCGGGACTCCTAGCGTCGCAGCGCGATGTGCCAACCATTCTGCCACTGGGCCCGGCTTCATCACAGTTAAGCTGGTAAGCAGATACATCTCGTAAAGCTATGAATCTGATGTGTCCTCCTTTAATATTGATGTAATCTTGTTTCTATATTTATTTGTAGCCAGTTTCTTTCAGTGTAATGATATTTTTTTTAAACTGAAAGATTTGGAAATGGTGAAAGCAAATTTCATCCAGATACACGGGAACACAGTTAGTAGTGACGGCGCTAATGTGGGGTCAGAGTGGGTGTGTACTTACCCCTAAGAAATATAAATATCTGCCCCTTCAAGGTTTTATTTTATTTGATAACTACTATGAGAATCGCAAAGATGCTAATCGGGACAAATTATTATTATTATTATTAATTATAATAATAATAGTAAGAAGTCACCTTATTTTATGTGATAGAATTAAAGGCAGACATTCAACAGTATATATATATATAAGTGGCCGCGGTGGCTCAGTCGGTAACGCGTCTGACTACCATGCTCAAGGTCCCGGGTTCGATCCCCGGCCGGTTCAAATCCGGGAACTTTTCTAACGGTGGAAGCGGCCCCGGCGCCTACCCAGCGTCGAATAACATGGGTACCTGGGGGAAACCCTGGGGGGTAAAGGCGGTCAGGGGCGTGATGCTGATCACATCACCCCCACTCACGACCGGATCAAGAAAGTGTGGGGCGTTACCCCCACACCCCCTATACGCCTTCATGGCGTGGTGCTATGCACAGGGGAACACTTTACCTTTACCTTTTTATATATATATATATATAGCTGTATTCATAAACTTATAGTTAATATTGTTGACTTGATCTTAGGGTCGCACGCACTGTGCTAACTTATGGTTATATTATTATCTATAACATCTCTCTCTCTCTCTCTCTCTCTCTCTCTACTAAAAACTCTGGTTCTGTCCCAAGTCACTGCATAACAAAAAATTGCTGTTCCAAACGAAATGTTAATTTGTATACTTGCTTTGTAAAAATAAACAGTAGTGTTTGAAATAACACTTTTGTTTTCATTCGTTACGTTAAAGCATTCCCATATTTCCCAGTGTTTATTTTTTTTATTCTACCTGCGGAACGCACCCCCCGACTAAAAATCTACCCCAGCTATCAGTGAGATTGGGGAGAGAAAGTGAGAGAGGGGGGACTTGTTTGGTGGAGAGCCGGAGTTTACTGTTGGGGGAAGGGGGCGGGAAATAATGGAAACTCTCCACATGAAAATGGCCCAAAATAAAACCGGCTTCCGCAACCAATTCTGTTGCCAGTTATCCTAGCTGAACCGTTCGGTGTGTCTAATCGAAGCTATAGCAGCAGGTTGATTGGTCTTAATTATCACGGTGTGCCGGCTGCACCCATTTACGGTGAACCCCCCTCCCACCCCCTCCTCTTTTCAACCATATTTTCCGTCTCTCTCTCTCTCTTGCGATCCTCTCTCTCATTTCGTTGGGTTATGGTGCAACCTCTGCATCTGACCCTCATCCCTTTTAGGTCTAAATTTCCGCCCAGCTAACTGGTTATTCAGTTTTCGATGTGCCAGCACACCCGTGCTGCAATGACGCACTGCATTAAATGCCGGGAAGTAAACAGCGAGTAGAGGAGACAATGAAGAGCGGAGGGTTTTGGGGGGTGGGGTGCTCGTTGTCACGTGATTTTTCTACCCACTCACGGAAACAAATGCGATAAAGCTTTCGTAATACATCAGCAACGTGAGACTGTTATTATTATTTTTTTCGCTCGAGAAGTGCAACACTTTGGTTTTGGAAGCGTTTTTTAGAACGCTGACCCTATAAACAAGTTATGAGGATGAGCGGAACAAAGCAAGGATGGATGCAAACATGAAAGAGGTATAGTTGAAGTCCTGATTCGAACGCCAGTACGGTATCATTGACACAACTCGAGAGGAAGCCGATTGGTTTTGAGGCAGCGCTTGTTTTTTTTTCTGAAACTCGCTGCTGTCATTTTTACATGCAGTGTCTAGACTTCCATTCATTCTCTGCGACGCTTCAATATAGCACAATACAATAGCATATCCTAGCAATGGTAACGCAACCGCAACATCACGTTAAGAAATCTCTAAAGAATCTGAATGGGTAACATCTCATTTACTCCACGTGGACTTGACAAGAGCTGTCAGTTCCTAAAACGGACGCTATTGGTGGAAAAGGTTTTAGGGGAGGATATATAGTGGGCTCCACGCGGATGTGACAGATGGTTTTTTACTCCTGTAACACAGGGAAGTGATCTTTCGGAACTTTCTTTGAAGTAAAGTGGCGTTCGAATCAGGACTTCAACCATACACGTGAATGAGTACCAGTATTTCTTGGCCTGAAAGCGCTCTCTTCTTTGATTCGAGAGGTTCCGGGTTCGATTCTCGGTAGGATATACAAAATGTCGGTGTTAGCTCGGCATCGTGAGGACTACTGGAAAGTTACTGAAAGCAGTAATGTTGGACTGGTCTCTGAAGTCAGAAAACAGAGGCAATGGGAGTCGATGTATTGACGATACATCACCCAAAGAAAGAGCCGCTTGGCAAGACCAAGTCCTCACACATTATATACAGAGTGAGTCAATAAAAGTCGAATAATTTTAACGTAAGAGTTCTGTAACGTTCATAGCATACTTTGAAACGCCCAACGTAAGTGAAACATGACACCTGGCAAATGTTGGAAGCGTTCCACCACATATTCTGACATGTGGCGTTGTAGTTGTACGTTACTATTCGCCATACATCTACAGGGATGTGAGTGATGCGAGCCCAGATACTATCTTTCAATTCCTCCATGGTGACACGACGTGATTCGAAGACTTGAGACACTCCCATACGAAATCAGCACCTTCAGATCTGTTGACATTGGTGGACAAAAGATGTCACCATACGCTGGCAGGCAAATAATATCACAATCTAACATGCATGCTTGCTTTAGAGCATCGTATTACGGCAAACAAAGGACATTTCTTTCATTCCCATTTTTCTAATTGAAGACTAAGCAAATTAACACATGTTTTGTTTCATTTTCTATTTAAAAATACGCAATGATCGCTACATTATATGCTAACATTCCGTATACATATTTAATTAAATGGGATGATGCTAATTAATTCTCTCTGATTTTTGTATTCCTTCTTAAGAATGTACGGGTTGTTTTTGTTATGATAATTTCCATCAACATTCGTCTGCATGCTGACGGAGTGGCTTGCAACAGATCAGTGACTGACCCTCCTTATCCCTGCTTCCGCCATAACCGTAGAACACCTGAACGCACGAAAACCACGCCAAGTGATTGGCGGTGGTGCTGCTATAGCAATGGCCTCCTCCGCCACCTGGCTTGCCGTGGTGTTATGCTTGTTTACAAGGTGGGTGTAAAACCTCGCAAGAGAATCTTGCTCGCTGCAAGAAACGGACCTTAACGGCAAACAGAAACATGGATGCCAAAATGTGTTTGACAGAACCTTGCTTATCGCAGTGATATTTCACGGTCAGCAAGGGATCTCACGTTAAGGCGTTAAAAGTGTGTACAGGAATTGTGTGATTCAAATTATATGTAGAAATCGTTCATTTCTATTTGAGTAACCCTGTATACCAGATTGAAAACTTTTCTTGAGAAATATATTTTCATATTTAAAACAATTTGGAAAAGTGAGGTCTAACCGGTTTTTAAGAGAGCAGCATGGTGGGAAATTTCAAAATCAGTGACTACAGTCTAGTATTATTTAAAACTTTGTATGTACAGTCACCAACAATAAAATGTTATCTGCAAAGTGTTGTGCGTGTTACCTGACACTAGCAGGACTTGCCACTGAAAATTTGTCATTAAATATCCATTCATCGCCGTAGAATTAGACAACACACCTAACACTTTGCAGGGAAGCCAGTATTTCAGGATCTAGTTGTCCCACTTTTATTGCCGGTGACCGTACTGTACATGTATCATTTTTGGAAAGTTTCGTCCGTTTTTACAAGAATACATAGGTTTTTGGTTCGCTTCTTCTACTTGTAATTTTCTTACAATTACGTCGCCTTTTACAGCTTTTTCTCTTCAAGACGATGAGGATAATAAATCTTACATATGCATTAGGATGAAATTTACCTCTTTCGAGCGCTCGAGCATCGTAACGAGACCATACCGAGGAAAATGCTATTTTAAAAAGTTGATCGCCTTGATGTTCTCGACACGTCACGAAACTTTGTCGGCATTGCAACATACTGTCATCCTGTGATGCATTCACATATCTGCACTACATAATCTCATTGATGAAATCATGCTATACCTAAACTGCGAGGGCTATATCTTCAGTGGGATTTTAGTTTGTTATTTCGCCACAGTGTTCGCATCCATTTGATGCACTATTTGTTTTAGGAACTCACAGAGAAGGGCGTGTGACCTGCACACATTGTATTCACTTTTGAAAAGCGTACTTCAAATTCTTGTTTGAATTTACAATGTAGTTCCTTCTTTTTTCCTATTGTGTTTGCATATTTGAGAGCAGTTTTTTTCTGTGTGTTTCCACGAATTAAGTGAAAGCAAACAAGCGAGTACAGTACTGCGGAACTCTGTTCTGCAGAAGGTGAAATAAATACATCTTTTTGGTTGAGTTATTCTGTAATATTGTCATTTTTGGTCTGGAAAGGCAACAACTTGTTTCCTTTGTATTTATTTGTTTTTCTGTAATGCTGAAACTACTGAAGGAGTGCAATAAATACTAGGCAATGTGTGCATAATTGCACGTATTTCTCTCTTATTGAAATTTAAACACAATTTCCATTGCAAATTAATTGAAGCATGTATAAATTAAGACCATGACTAGAATTAGTTCTTGTTTGTTCTTGCATGTAACATGTTCAATATTAAAGTAAGTGTACAAGTAACTCAAATACGTTATAGAGTAACCGAAACCTCACCTTGTGTTATGTTTGAAAAAGCGTAACTGTAAAAGTAACTCAGAGTTAATTGTATTAGCAACTTAGTTACGTTTCAAAAGAGTAACTGTAAAATTGCTCACGGTTACTAATAGAGTAACGCTAACTGCAAATGAGTAACGTTTTAAAAAGAGTAACTCGCAGCTACATTAAGAGTAACTTCAACTGGGTTATGTTTATAAATGAATAACTGTAAAAGTAACTCACAATTACTTTGTAGAGTAATGGTAATTGTAATTAAATTACATTTCAAAATCTTAAAGGAACTGTAAGCGAGTTACGCCTTGAGCAAAATAACTGTAACTGAGTTACGTTTTAGAGCAAATTAAATGTGACTCGTTTAATTTGAAAAAGTTACTTTCCAAAATCCAGATCTTAGTCTCTTTTTTCTCTCTTTTTTAACATTTCTTTTCTTTTTCCTGTTCCACTCTTTCGCCTCCATACAATTGTTTTCTAAATGGAAAGGTGAATTTATGCCTTTTCAGAACTGTAACAAGTTATAAGTGCGTGTCATAATACTTTTGTCATATTTTATTAAATACAGTGTGTCTCAAAAGTAATATTGCAAACTGACACAGGTGAAATTACACGATAATAGAAGAAAAAGAGTCTGAGTAAACATGGGTCTGCAAACGAGCCGTTTTCGAGATAATCGCGAATGTGTGATTACAAGCCGCCACTGACTTCATTGTTTGTAAACGTCGTCCTAGTTGGTAAAATCCTAATAATACAGTAAGAAAAGTGACTCCCACAGTACGATTAGACTGTGTACTGATTGTATCCATCCTGTTTGATTACAACGCCACCTCTCGGAAATGTTCTGTTTTGTAAACAAAGAGCAAACCTCGGATCGCACAAGGAGTAAAGCACTCGGTGTTTACAAAATGCAATCAATGACTGCGTGTACCTACACATTCGCACAGATTATTAGCATTTTACCAACTAGGACGACGTTGACAAACAATGAAGTCAGTGGCGGCTTATAATCACACATTCGCGATTATCTCGAAAACGGCTCGTTTGCAAACCCATGTTTACTGAGACTTTTTTGCTTCTATTATCGTGTACTTTCACCTATGTAAGTTTGCACTATTACTTTTGAGACACCCTGTATATTCTTTACTTTTCTGCATCTCGAGTATATTTGTTTTCCCTCTTCGAATGCCATACGGTACTCACCTTGTCCAGACAGTCCGCGATTTTTTTTCTTTTTTTACAACAGAGGAAGGAGTATGCCCTGTACTCTTTGTTTGCCTTCATATTTCCTGCACCCATTTGAAACTCTACCAACAAAAAGCAAAATACGCCGAAGGTGTTATTTGCTTAGGAGTTTGCGAGAGAGAGTAGGAAAAAATAATGATGGGGAAAAGAAAGTTGCTTAAGAACGCCCAAGTGAAGGGGGGAAACGAGGAAAGGTGGGAGGGGAATGGTCGATCGGTCTGTTTTGCTAGTTTGTACTTTCCCCCGCTCGACTCAATGTAAGCACGTTGCTAGTGTTTGCTCTCGTCGATAATTGGAAACGCTCCAAGGACTCTGGGAGCCTCTGCTCTCGGCAAATGAAAAGAAACGCCGCCTGGCAACTCTCGGGCAAACACTCCACAGTCCGCCCCTGCGAAGAATTGAAGCGGGTTTAGGAGAATTGTTGGTTTGTGCCGTTATCTCAGGTCAAAAGTTCACGGAAGATTAGTTTCTTGCTTGCACCTTAGCCTTTAAACGGGGGAAAACTACTTTCCCGCCTTTTTTGGCCACACCCTTTGTGTATGAATTCTGGTTTCTGGCACGTGTCGGCACTCGTTTTGACTCCAATTTTTTTCTCGAATTGAAGCTCTTTGTGTGCTCTATCCGAAGATGTTATTCTTATCTTCAAGAGGTGAAGAGGTGACCTAGAAAATTACAGGAGAAAAACTTGAGAATTTGACTTAAATAGGTGCTTGTCTATATTGTTTCACTGGCCACTTTTTCAACTGAGAGGTTATTTTTGAGAATGCGAAATGAATTTAGAATACTAGAAACAATTACGAAAGTAAGTTTGAGCTTGTGAGAAATTAATTTATGCATTTTAAAGATGCAGAAAGTATTTATTTGTGAGGAGACATGCCTTTAAAAGGTAGGTTGAGCAAGTGATAATGC
This sequence comes from Lepisma saccharinum, assembly GCF_977018435.1. Taxonomy (NCBI): domain Eukaryota; kingdom Metazoa; phylum Arthropoda; class Insecta; order Zygentoma; family Lepismatidae; genus Lepisma; species Lepisma saccharinum. The sequence goes on along the minus strand of NC_139237.1, from coordinate 50,631,303 downwards.
TCGTTAGTCACAACTGGCTGAAGCGTTCTATTTGCATGTAGAAAATGATTGACTGTGTGGAGACCGTAAGCGTGTAGAAGTATTAGTTAAATGAAGTGCTACAAACTAAAAACACTACAATTGCCCTGCCTAACTCACTACAGAAGTATATATGAGCGACGTGGAAAAAAAATGTTTACCTCAAAACAGCGCAGGAAGAAATCAGAAAATCTATTCAGTATGTGCTATTAGAAATGTGTACTACACTATTTCATTCATGTAGAAAACGTGCAGGTATTATAATGTAATCGGAATTACACAATTTGTACCTGGGCCTTATTAAAAACAATCTATTTAAGCACATATAGGCTAATCGGGACTTTACCTACAGTATAAAGTGGTATCTGAACCAATGTGTGATGTGTCTCCGCATGGTATCATAGCTCAAATTCTTGAATAATGTTGTGCATTGTGGAACTTAGAAGCTCAGAATCAATTCAGAACCTTTTTATCAGATTACTCTGCACGAAAGCCCAAAGTGATTATGTAAATTGTAATATAAGGAATGGTGGGAATCTCTATTTTGTCTGCGCGTCACACTTACGGTCACTGAACAAGGTTCAATATTTTACACCTAGTTGGCAGCTAGCGCTATTGATTGTGGATTGAAGCGCAGATGATCGTTCCGTTTACCGTTTGAAGCAAATGTGTAAATATTGTATTTCAGAGTAACACAGCATTTAAAAAAAACAACGCGAGTATCTTTACCACTAAGCATCCCTTTAAAGCACAGTATTACAGTCTTTGGTAAATGTCTGTTATATCGGAGACACTTTTCTTCAAATTTACAGGAGAAACTAGTTACGGAAATGAGTTTCTGTTGCATTTATCAAACTTCGTGGAGGTATTTTGTCACTATGGAATGCTGCACAACAGAAAATAAGCACTTTTGATGTAATAAAGTAGCCTTTTGTTCAAAGCGACAACATTATGCCGTTGTTTCCATTATGAACCTGCAGATGGCGCGAGTGTCGAAAGTCACGAGGTCTCGCGAGAGGAAGAAGTGTTTCCAAACGTGCCTTTTTTTTACCAGAATTTTTTTTATTTTTATTTTTTTAACTATGCATACCTAACCTAACCTTGCCGGAAATGGTTCGTAAGGCTATCGTGAATGGTTTTTGGGGCTATCGTGAATGGTTTCTGGGGCTATCCGTCAATGGTTTTTAGGGCTATCGTGAATGGTTTTTGGTGCTATCGGGAATGGTTTTTGGAGCTATCCGACAATGGTTTCTGATGACATAATGAACACGAAAGTAGGTATTTTTCGGTTAAGAAGGTTTCAACACTGCATGCCCACTCCAAATTGACAAAACACAAGCACGACGCGTGATGATCCACAGCTGTGCGCGAAATATTCTATGTTCCGCAACGGAAGAAAGGTCCCAAAATAATTACTCGTAATGTGAAAATTCGAAGTTATTTTCGTGTAAAAAGCCTAATGGCACCTTAAAATAGGTTCCGCAATACACAATTGGTAAGTACAAACCATTTGAAACTTAAAATATGCGTTAGAAATGTGTCAACGATATAACAGACATTTACCCAGTCTTTCGTTCAGAGACGAGGAACAGCAGTTTCTTCATATCCACGACGCATTGCACAGACACACATACTCTTGGTTTACAAGTTTGTTTCAGGAGTACTAAAGCAATAACTGTATTTGTAAGGAAAATGCTATAATTTAGATACTGACTCTCTTCAAGAATTATTATCTACAAGGTTTCTAAATATAGGAGTAGACAAGACGTCCTGGTCTAAGTGAATTGTAACAGCGGTTGTGAACTGATAATAAACTGTAAAAGGTAATTTAAAGAATGGTGCGTTGTGAACTAATTGTAGAAATAGTAGACATGGTACTATATTTATCAATTGTTCAGCAAAATGGATCAATAAACCATTATTATAATGTCTTGTTTGCAGTATATTTTCATGTAATCTTACATGGTTATTCGTACAGTCACCTGCAATAAAAACGCGACAACAAGATTCTGAAATACTTGCTTCGCTGCAAGGCGTTACGTGTGTTGCCTAACTTTTAAGGCGGTGGTAGGATTGGCCATTTAAATTTGCTGTTAAAATCTACTTACCGCCGTATAGTTAGGCAACACACATAACTCCTCACGGGCAAGCGAACATTTCAGGATCTTGGTGTCCTATTTTTATTCCATGCGACTGTACATGTGCGGCTGCATCGTTTTTCTCTACGCATATAAAAATCTGCAAGATTAAGAACATCTATAACGCCTTTGTCTGAATTGACTCCTCATCATTCACACACTGTACTTCAACTCCTTTTGTTTTCTGACACAAAAAATAATTATCAGTGGCAACCGTGAATACCGTTGCATACATACAGGATAAAGTTGCATTGGAGACGATGTAAAAATGTTCTCTGTCAATCTTATCGTAACTAACCTAGGCGTTAGAACTAAAGATTAAGGAATACTTAATGTATTTCGTGAATACTATGGAATTCATAGTTCGTAGCTGCGAGTATAGAGGACAATGCAAGAGTCAAAGACAGGCTTATTCAAATACCCATCTCGTCCCAGACGGAGATAATTATATTGTCCTTTGACAACGTTATATCAACATGTCTAGCTCCTGAAATCATGCCTCTGCGCTCCCATGCTTTCGAACACAGAACTCCGAGGCAGCGATGCAAACCGTGTGATGACAAATACCCACACCATATCTGCTAGCCCAGCGTGTAGAATCAATTTCAGTCGCAGCACATGCACGCACACACACACACACGCGCGCGCGCTAGGCCTGTAAAGGACATGAAAGCGATTCGTTTCAGTGGTACAATGCCTTCAAAAACACTACTTTTTAAAAACTCGTGTATACAGTATATGCAACCACGCAGTACAGATTTGTGGTTGCCACTGTCAAATATTTTTTCTTCTGTTTCGGTAACGAAAAAATCAATATTCAAAGTGAAGTTTCATATCTCTCCTCCTGCTTGAATCATTTATCCTTTATCATATATGGTTCTTATGCATATTTTCTTGAAGGGACGTAGGGTTTACAACATTGTCAGTTAGAAAAAAATAACGGTCAGTGGTGAACCCTGAATCTAAAAAAAGAGTTTGTCCTCTATCAACGTACAGTCAATAGAATGAAGAAACATGAAATTTTAGAAGTGTCTTCCTCTGATGATATAAGAACATCATACCTATAATATTGTTTATACAGTGGCGACGATTAGGTGGGCGTAGGGTGGCAGTTGCCCCCACTTTTTGCTACTTTTGCTCTCGCAGCAAGGCCTCAATGCTAAGCCTTGTACACAAGAGAAAATAAACTGTCTTGAGCCCCCCCCCCCCCCAGTTTTGGAATCCAATCGCCGCTACTGTGTTTATACACATTTTTCTCTTAAGTGTTTGATATTACCATAATTCTGTTATTCATTGTGTAAATTGCATGCTTGTTGAATATTGATTATGAATACGTTATCTCCATTAGAGTCGGTCGGTTTCCGTTGCGTGGTGAGCATCAAGCGCTGTGAAGCTAGAGGGCCCACATTCGAATCCATCTCAACGCGTAGATGTACTATTGTGTTTGTCCAGTCATCATTTCATTGTTCATGAATCCTCAACATCGTTATTAATCTGAGAGGTAGAAAATAACGTAAATATAATTAAAATGGAAACGTAAATAAGGTTGTTTTATTTTCATGCAGTTACATAGACTTCGTTATGTAATGACGATACGAGTACTTTAAATACATATTTTTCTTTGGCCTGTCTCTCTCTCTATATATATAGCCTATATGTGTGAATCGATCTGAATGCTGAAGGGGTGATAGCCTGCAGGGGTTTACGAACACAAGCACGACACATTATGGATGAGCAACGGGCACTTACAACGTAGTTAATTTCTGAGCAACCCTACACCAAGTTTCAAGTTAACTGGTTTCAAATTTCAGTATACGTGGCTTGTTTTTGAGCTTTACGAGAACTAATAAACTCCCTCTCACCCTCCGGTTTGATTCATTTTGTATAGTTAGTAAACATATTCATCAGCAAAGGGTTGACGCGGGAAGGGCACTTTGGACGTCCCCCCCCCCCCGAACTCGACGAGTAGGAGTATCGGTTTGCGCCATCATTGATGCTATCTACCGCAGATCTACAATGGAATGGAGGCTGGACGCGTAGATAAGGGCCGCGTCCAATCAGCGGCTTCATCGAAATCATGGTGTGGTCCGCACCAACCTCTCCCCGTTTGCATTGAAAAAAAAACGTCATGGAGCCGATTCGGAGCGAAGGGTGGGACGTTGGTTTGGTTTCCTGGTCCATTAGCCAAATTGATGGGTTTCTGTGCTTTTACTGGCTTTTATTGGTCTTCTATCCGCTCCCCCGCCCCCCTCCCCAACCAACCTTCCTGATTTTCAAATAAAAGAATTACAGAGCGCTCAGGGTCGCAGCTTACAGATTGGCGTGGTCCACACATGTCATTACCAATTTTCAGTCGCACGAGAAACTTCCCCTACGCACAAACATAGGGTTTTTGCTCGATTTGTGCGATGTGTTCGAGGAATTAAAAAATAAACGAATTGGAATAGGCATATTTAACCATATAACTGGTGGAGATTTTCTAGTTAAAATTCTGTAACGGAAATCATTTTTATAACAATGAAATTTCACAAAACCCGCAAGGTGGAAACTAGATGTATCATACCGGTACACTTTGAGTTTGGTAATTTTGTGACAAATTTTCACAAAATTTGTAGATCTGTAGATCGCTTTCAAAATTAAAGCTGTAATGGTTACGTTATTTCAACGTTTATTACTTCGAAATATATATATTATGCCACAGGCAATTATAGTCAGAAAGAAAATCTGTTAAACAAGTGGAACTTTTTTCTTCAAAACATCCTCTCTATGTCATCACACTTACAACACGATTCATAGGACAGGTGGATGGACCAGCCTTTATATACCTATCTAAAGAGCGTTTACTCTCAAATAAAGGATTGATTTGTTATATTTTACTTCGCTTTTCTGCAACTCTTGGTCCTCGCGAATATGAGGATGAGTGATGATGTGATGAAATTGATTAAAGGACAATCACAAGGAACACCCATGCCCAGGTCAGGATTCGAACACGGATTCCCTGGCGTCGTAGCGCAATGTGCTAACCACTCCACCACGGAAATCTGCTCAAATTAAAGGGTCGTCAACAACAAGACGATCTGAAGAATGGTTTTCGTGTTTAGGGAAGTTTCGTCTGTTAACGGGAGTGATTTCAAATGGCAACTTTCTTGTTCGGTGTCATCTGTACAGTCATATACACTGGTTTGTAACGATTCTATTGAAATTAATTGCTACAAGTTTTCGTTTTATTCCCCCTAAATTTCGATGTATTTTTTTACTGCAATTCGGTGTAATTTTTCACGGTTTAGGGCAAAATTCGGTGTTATTTTTACATGCATTTTTACTGTTTCTTTTATGCTTAAGGTTTTCACATTGTTTTAGTTCTGGAACATTTAGACATAATTTTAGTTTTAATGACAAAAATAATAATTATGGTTTACCTTTGTGAGAAATGACCAAATTTCTTCCACTAAATATGAACTATTTGTTGAATAACACCCACATTTTTAAACACAATCATACACATCACATTTCCCTAGCAATGCCAAAAAATCCCTCTGCGACCTCAAAAGAGTTTTGTTGATTGATTTGTTGTTTTAAGACCAATTTATGCTCAGAAAGGCTAATCAGGACTGGACCTACATTTTAGAGTGGGATCCGAACTACTGTGCCATGTTCCTCCACCGGATATCGACCCCTGGACCCCTTGATTACAAGGCAATGACGTTACCACTATGCTATCGGGGAGACACAAAATACAGTTTTGTGTACCCACACATACATGACCTCCACCTCCCCTCCGAAACACAACAGGTGCTACTCCCTAAAAATTTTCCCGTTTCCACGAAATCTCCCGAGCGAATTGACAAGGTTAAACACTTATCAGTCGTGTCTACCCAAAAATGCAATAAACGAAGCGCGATAATATATTTTTAATCGAACTATCACCAGCTACATTAGAAATTATAGTTTATATCTATTGCATATTTTGGGGCGTTTTCGCGGTTAAAATGTGAAATTCTGGTTTATTCTGAGAAAGTGGCATAATTTGCGATCTTTCTCGATTCCGAAACACCCAAAACTTGCCTCCGTTATGTACCCAAATACATTTCAAACACTTTATTTTGCTTTCGTCAACTTTCCGGTGTTATTGTTAAACCGAAAACGTCACTTCCCTAGTTACAGGATTGCACTTTTCATGTCTTCAGGCATTAACTGACTAAAGACAAGGATATGGACCTGTATATTTTTTGTAAACTAATATACGAGGGCTGAAAGTATAGTTAAGGTCTAATTAAATCCTTAAGTTATTGAGAAGACACAGAGGTACCTGATTGAGTCCTCTGGCTTACGGCAGGAGCAGCAAGGATAATTTCCCAGTGGCGTAAGGATACGACAGAAAAAGCTCTCAAAGGATAAATGAGCCTATTGTACAATCACAGACACTGCTGGATTATAACAATTATCTTGAAAGTCAAGGGGATTGTTACAACCCAGAAGTGTCCATGACTGTACAATTAAATTCCTCGCAGTATATACCCGAAATGAATCTTGAAGTCTGACGAAGCTCTGCCATCTGGAACGGGTGTGTTCTGCCCTTATGTGTTTGTACCTGTTCCTGTATCCATTTAATCTATTCCCTATTCATCCTCATCTTTGGGCTGTTCGAAACCGATATAGAATATAATTACTGCAAATACAGTTGATACATCTCAGTAGTTGGACATTAAAAACACCAAGATTAAAAAATAATAGTCATCTTATGTTATAACGTCATTTCTAATATATGAGGCACTTGTGTGATCTCACCAAGTGGTTATGTACTAACCTGTATATTTTCAGTTGATAAGATCATATTGTTGTTTGGACATTAGGATCCAAAGTGGTGTTATTTGTTTTGTGGAATTTTGACAATTGAAGTTGAAGAAACTGTGTTCGGTGTTAATACTACTATGATTTCCTTTAGTGCTTCTTCTAAAGTGTGACGCCGAGTTTGGTGGCGTGTGAGCATGGTATTGCGTCATTCGTTGCTTAACTTTCCCCAGATTTAAGATGATCTCTTTCTTCCCTTTTTCTCTTTCTTTATCTATTTTTTGTTTCTCTTTCTTCCCTTTTTACCTATCTATATCATTCTTTCTCTATCATCCTTTTTTTCTTTATCTCTGTTTTGCCTTTCCTTTTTCTGTATCTATCTCTTTATCTCTTAGTTTCTCTATGTACCAATTTCTTTCCTTCTTTCTTCTATGTTTCTCTATCTACCAATTTCTTTCCTTCTTTCTTCTGTGTTTCTCTATCTACCAATTTCTTTCCATCTTTCTTCCTTCTTTGTTTCTCTATCTACCAAATTATTTCCTTGTCTCTTTCTTCAATGTTTCTCTATCTACCAATTTATTTCCTTCTTTCTTCTATGTTTCTCTATCTACTAATTTCTTTCCTTCTTTCTTCTGTCTTTCTCTATCTACCAATTTCTTTCCATCTTTCTTCATTCTTTGTTTCTCTATCTATCAATTTATTTCCTTGTCTCTTTCTTCTATGTTTCAGCCCGACCCTGTGGCCGAGTGGTTAGCACATCGCGCTGCGACGCCAAGGGTCCCGGGTTCGAATCCCGGTCGGGCTTGGTTGTTTGTGAATGTCCATTCATCAATTTCATCATTTCATCACTCATCCCCATCTTCGCAAATTAGCCAAGAGGCACAAAACGCGAAGTAAAATAAACTAAATCAAATCAAATCAAATTCTATGTTTCTCTATCGACCAATTTCTTTCCTTCTTTCTTTCTTCTATGTTTCTGTATCTATCAATTTCTTTCATTCTTTCGTTCTTCCTCCCTTTGCATCTCTATTTAACTGTTTCTTTCTTTCTCTATTTTTCGTTTGTTTCTCTTTCTATTTCACTTTTCGGCTATATCTCGAACTGTTTCACCCTTGCTTCCTCTTTATATCTTCCTATGTAAGATTTTCTATCTTCTTTTCTATCCCTCTTAGTATCCCTCCTTTTCTCTCGTCTCACTGTTTCTACTTATTCCTGTCCACTTCTTACTATTTCTGCCCTTCCGTTTACGTCTATCGTTCCCCGCTTAGGGGGTGAGTAATATATTGAATAAAGACCACAGTAACGTAACACCCTTAACTATTTACCTTTTACCCATATTGCACCATTCAATGAAGCATTCTCCTTTGAGATTCACAAAGTTGTCCTCATATTTTATACCCCTAATGAGAATTTGTGGCAGCGAAATATTTCGCATCACGTGAGGATCATTGATTTTTTTTCCCCCGAGAACTGAAACATGTTCTAGAATCTCTGCTAGCCAGGATGCATAAACAAACAATAAAAAAAAACGCTTTGTTGATTTTTTCCCCTTTTTTAATTCCGGATGTTTCCTTTGTGTTCGTCAAATCCTGTCATGCACATTCCTACAGACCCATGTGCCCATAAGCCTCAATATATCCGCCGCATACAAATCACATGTTATCGTTTTCTGCTCTGCTTGCCTTTTCCAAATGCCGCCTAGGAACCTACACTCGTAAATGCTTTTTTTGTGTGAATGTATTGGTCCATTGTTGTCTTCTAGAACGATAATGAAATTTATTTCACATTTCCTCTTCGAATGTTAAAATGTCAAAAGTTTCCATGTTTCCATGGAGAAGAGCGGTGAGTTTACTGAGTTAAAGTCAGCCATTGACCTGTTTAAGAGATCCTCCGTCGTAAGAATGGAACAGTATTTCAACAAATATCCTGTTATATTCCATGGTCTAACTTTAAGGTTGAACCAAAGAATTTCGTACTTGTGGGTTCAAGTGTTGACCAAATAATCTCAGTTGATAATTTGTGGTCGTGTTCTTTTCTCTTTTGGATTCCCTTCCTTCTTTTATCTCTTTCTTTAATATATCTATTTCTCTCCTACTTTCTTTTCCTCTCTCTTCCTATGTTTATCTATTTTTACTTTGTTCCTTTGCATATCTATGTTTCTCTTTTTTCTATCTGCCAATTTTATTCTTTGTTCCCCTCTTTCACCCTTTGTTCCTTTTTATCTTTCTTTCTCGCATTATTTCTTTCTTTCTCTTTCTACCAATGTATTTCATTTTACTTTTTCCTCTCTTGCTTCTTTTGTTTCTTTATCTATCGATTTCTTTCTATCTTTCTCTCTTTTTAATTTGTTTCTCTTTCAATCAACATCTCTCTTCCTTTATCTTTTTCATCATTTGTTTCTCTATCAATTTCTTTCTTGCCTTCTCTCGTTTCCATTTGTTTTTCTGTCTGCCAATTTTTCTTTTTACCATCTCTTCCTCTCTTGTTTATCTGCCAAATTCTTTTTTCTGTTTCTTCTTTCTTTTATATTTCTTTTTTTATTTATTTATCCACCTTTCTTTAATCTTTTCAGCTAATTCTCTACAGCATTCACTCTATTGCCCATTATATCTTTCTACGTGTTTCTCTATCTCCTTCTCTTTCTTCTCTTTTCTTCTGTCTGTTTCCATTTATTTCTGTCCAATTCTTTCTATTTCAGCCCTTCCTTCTTCGTCTGTTTTTTCACACCTTCTGTTTCGGATTCTTGCTAAGTGGATGCGCCAAGAGCATTACAAGATTGTTTACGTCAGTTATAGTAGTAATATTGTTACACGTTTACAGTGGATAAGTTCCCACCTGAAATCACACATCGAGGGAATCGAACAGGTGCATCCTGCGTGGCAGTCAGACGCCATATCGACTTGACCACCGCTTGTTTCTGTTATAGCGACTTTTTCCTAACAAATAAAAGTACGAGCGTGTTTTGTGGCAAGGCAAAGCATTTGTTATGTGGAATTGGCCATTTAAGAAACCATAAATGCAATAATGGATTGAGGTTCAAAAGCTGATTAATTATGATAAAACTTATTCTCATTTGCAATTCGTTAAAAAGCTATAACAAATATACCAGTGTACTGATTACTTCAATATTACAGTGCGATTGCAAAGACTCATCAAGCAAAGCGCCCAACGAGACGAGAATCCAAGAACGACTTTCGTCGAACCTCGAACATATTGAGAATGCCATTCCGCCCTTAAAGTTACGACCTTAGGGCTTTATCTGTCCCTTTTTCCTTGTTCCCGCGTGCCCTTTTAAACTCACCCGGGCTCTGTTCCTCATTAAACCGCGATTTGCGGCTGGCTATGAATAATTCATCCCCCACCCCCGGACTACTATCGGCATTCTTTCGGATGCAACTGAGCAAGGTTCATTGTCACCCCCCTCCTTCCCCTTTCCAGGAGTAACTACTTCTTAACGCACTTCCGGCGACTCTTTGTCCTCTATTTATCCTCCCATTCTTTCATTTTACAACGTATTTCCAGTAGGGGCCTGGAGGAACGTTGCTTCCGGTAAGACTTGCAATTGTGTCTGCATTCAAAGCACTTGTCTTTTTAAGACATCGTTGTTTTTTTGTTCTCTTTTTTCATCTCCTTTCTTTTCTGGTCCTTGCAACCTTCCTCCCAGCTACCGTAACCTTCACCCCTTCCCTCCCACTCTCTCTCCCTTTCCTACTTCCTAATTAACCAAAGGAAAAGGGCCGAGGTCACACCGTCGGAAAAGGAAGAGATCTCCTAGTGACGTCACAACCCAACCACAACGGAAATGTACCTTCCTTTTATCTCATGCAGGAAGCTGTCTTCCCCGCAAATAAGACTACGACACAAGAAATGTACTAGTGCTTGTATTGCAAGGTAGTGATATTAATATGAAAATGATTGAAGCACCGTTAACTGCAGCAGACATGCACTGTATCAACAATAAGAAAGCATTTGGCTCTCGATGTACCAGTAAACTAGCACGGAACTACTTAATACGAGGTGCATTCAAGTTCTAAGGCCTCCTATTTTTTTCTTCATTACTAGAAGCAGTTATAGACGTGAGAATTGTTTGAGAAGAAGAATCCATTCTTGAAGGTTGATGAGGCCAGATGACAGCACGAAACGGCCCATAGGAAGCTAGTGGCGCTTTCTAACGACGGACATGTTTTGATACTGGAAATGACATCACTTACATCGAAAGAACAGCATGTTATTATCCATTTTCTTCACCTGCGTGGAATAACACCCATCGATATTCATCTTAAATTGATTGAGACATGCTGTTGTGGTGTCATGGACGTGAGCAGTGTGCGTTCGTGGGTTCGATAGTTCAAGGATGTCGAACGTCGTATGAAAACAAACCAAAGAAGCCTCGCCCACAAACCAGATGCCAGTTACTCCATTGCTGAGAAAAGGGATATTTTGGGACAGCGAAGGCGTTATGATCACGCATTGCTATCCTAAGGGTACCACAATGATGGGTACAAACTATGAATCTGATTTGAGGACCAAGTTGCTTCCAGCATTGCGAAAGAAACGGCCGGAAATGGCTGAAGCTGTGTTCTTTCATCAGGACAAGGCACCTCCTCATTGGGCGCCCATTGTTCAGCCGCTCTTCATGGAAAACAAATTTGAAGTGAATCACATGCTCCGTCCATACTCCCCTGACCTTGCACCTAGTGATTTTTTGGCTTTTCCCAACGCTGAAGGTTTTTCTCCGGGGCCGCACATTTTCCTGTCGTGCTGCTATTGCATCGGCAATTTTCCAGTGGGGCAAGCAGACCCCTAAAGAAGCGTTCGCGAAAAAAGTGTTTACGTCTAGAGGGAGACTATGTTGAGAAGTGAATGAAGTTTTATCTCTGTTGTGTAAGTTGTTTTTGAAAGAAAATATAGGAGACCTTAGAACTTGAATGCACCTCGTATAATTAAGCGATTGGTTTAGTTTATTTTACATCGTTTTTCACCACTTTTATTGGTTGATTGATTTAAAAATGTTGGGTGCGTCGGGAAGAATTGCCATTTTGCCACCTTTGGTGTATGCGGGTAAGATCCCTTTATATAAAACCCACCACTTTTGGCTAATCGCGACGATGAGAATGATTGGTGATAAGATGAGATAATATGAGATGAATATGGTTGATTGGATTGATTTGGTTCAATGAGTAAAATGATGGGGATGAGTGATGATGTGATGAAATTGATGAAGGTACACTCGTAAAGAACACCCATGCCCATGGGACCTCTACCGTCGTCGCGCGTTCTGCTAACCACTGCGCCACGGAGACCGGCATGAGATGGTTCGCAAACATGGACGACAAAGCACGAGCCCCACAGCTGTGAGTCCACACGCCAAAAACTCGTTAGTCTGCAAGTACACTACGTAGAAGAGATGGGCTTTGGGTGTCTTTAGAAAGAGCCGCCCTTTGCACACCAATGTAGGTACTCTGATATATCGTTATATTAACTCCCACAGAATGATGGAATAGGTGTAAACTTTTCACTAGTACAACAAAATTGATCGATACAGTTAAATTACTACTTCCACATCTCCTTGTGTATGTTTAGTAGTTTCTATAATTGAATGGCCATTTGATTTCTCTTCCATTGGTTTCGAACCTAGCTTCATTTCCATCCATATTCTTCAGTACCTTTTCTTCTATACCTACCATTGATTCTTTTTTCTCTTCATCCATTGAATATCCTGTCTTTGTTTGTCTACGATACAGTATACCGGGTGTCCACAATTTATCTTTACATATTCAAATCTAAATAACTAAATAATGGAACGAGGTATCTCAGTTCTGTTGCCATCATTTAAAAGACAAATTCTCAAAGTCTTTTACTGTTTTTCTAGGTACATTGAGTAAGTGGTGAAGAGGTGAGGTAACATTTCAACAAAATGACTACTCCACAGGAGAAGGCACAGTTCATGGTTCATAGAGACAAGATATAATGCACAGGTCCAACGAAATTTCAGGACTAAGTATGGCAGAGAACCACCATCAAGACCAAGAATCCGTGAATGGCACAAAAAGTTCATGGAAACTCGTGTGGTCTTATGCACAATCAAATCATTGGCCTATTTTTCTTCGCTGAACGAACTGTTAACTTCAATTGTTACCTGGATATGCTGGACCAATTTGCTCCGACAATTGGAGAATCTTCAGCCATATATCTTTTTCCAACAGAATGGTGCGCCACCTTACTGGGCTCTAGAGGTACGCAGGTCCTTAGATGAACATTTTCCTGTACGATGAATTGGGAGGAATGGCCCAATTACTTGGCCACCAAGATCACCCAACGTAACCCCTTTGGATTTTTTTATGGGGTTATGTTAAGGATATTGTGTACCGAACCCCAGTTGCCAATATTCAAGTCCTACGACAAAAATTTACTGCAGCCATCGCAACAGTTAGTGAGGAGGTACTAGAACGGACATCGCAGGAAATCGAGTATGCATTGATATCCTACGGGCAACAAGGGAGGCACACATAGAGATACATTGAGGTGGTAGAAGAAAACTTTGAGAGTTTGTCTTTTAAATGAAGGCAATAGAATTGAAATACCTCCTTTCATTATTTAGTTATTTATATTTGAAGTTGTAAAGATAAATTGTGGACACCCGATATTTCTTCCCAACTATTAAAGAATTAGTTTAGTAACATGTCTACATTTTAATATCTTTTCAGTTGATTTATAACAAATAGAAACAAAAATTAGCATGATGTAATTTCATAAATTGGTCGCCAAATTTACCTGTAGAACTATAAATGTGCATTATCAAAATTCAGAAACTAGTCCTAATACTTGCCTGTAGATATAAAAATTAGCATGATGTAAATTCAGAAATTGGTCCGAAAACTTGCCTGTAGAAGTATAAATTTGCATTATGCACATTAAGAAATGATCCACTAAAACTTACCTGCAGATGTATAAGTTGTCACGAACTAAATTCATAAACTGGCCACAAAAATTACCTGTAGAAGTATAAATTGGCATAAAGCAAATTCACAAATTGGCCAAAAATCTTACCTGTAGAAGTATAAATTGGCAAGATGAGAATTCAGAAACTGCTCATTATAAACCTCAATTTAATGACGTGTTCGAGTTTTACTCATTAAGAATTATTAAGAAAAATTGTGAATGAATTTCAAATAACCAGAAAAAAAGAGTGGCTTTCGACGGTTGCTTCCACGATGCCCCTCCCCGGGCCCTTTTGGTTTCTGGCAGTCGGCCAAGATTTCGCCCGGCTTTTCCGAACGAGGGAACCTCCCGAGGTAATCACCTAGGGGTTGGTTCGTTTCTTTCCACGGCGATTCTTTCTTCTCAATCTCAAATCTTAATTGACTGTAAGAAATTTCTCTTTGAGTGCGAAGCTGGAAGCAACTGGGCAAGAGAAAAGATTGAGGTAAAGTGTGGAAAGGATATGACAGGGAAATGCTATAAATTGTTGCAAAAAAATAAGTTGCTGTACTTTCATTTATCGAGTTGTAGCTTTGCTGCTTCCAGTTACCAGCTGATAAAGAAGCTTTCTTTAGTTCCTTCACGGTAAGTACCTCACAGAATCACGAACGTCTTAGCAATGGTTTTGTATTAACCAGGTAAAAAAGTCATATTTTTTCGGGATTAAAATACAGGGTGTTCCACTGAAAATTCCTCTACTTTATAAACCTCTGTGCCTAGAGAGAAACTCAATGAATCGGTATGAAGAGAAAACATGGAACACGTTGATGTATAGTAGCGATATACATTTAATCACCACAGAAATGCGGCATGTTTTAAAACGAAATGTTTAAATTCACTGAGCAACAAGTTTAGCACGCTTCGAAGAATATTTTTGTTAAATATAGATAAATCAAGTTTTTTATATTTGCTGTAGGGTGCAGTAAGTGGTGGCGATTGGGTTCAAAACGGGAGGACAAGAACAGTTAGATATGATTTAGCATAGTGCCGGGTCAAGAGTGACAAAAAGTGGGGGTTTCTACCCCCTACGACCCTGATCGCCGTCACTGGTTGCAGTAGTTTTACAGTACGATCATTTTAAAATGGTGACGTTTTCCTAGAGAGAGTCGTGTATTGCTTTTCTCTCATTTTATACATAGGATAAATGCTGGATAGTAGTGTATTTATTTTGTAAATAACATGTCGTCGTCGCCTTGTAATCAAGGGTTCAATACCCGGTGGAAGCACATAGTGATTCGGATCCCACTTTATACTGTAGGCCCAGTCTCGATTAGCCTTACTGTGCATAAAGTGGACTTAAAACAAGAAACCAACCAAACCAATGAATAACTTACGTACTTGCATAATTATCAAAAGTAACTCTGTTAATTAATTCTTCCATCTCAAAATTTGTTTACAGTAACATTTAAACTTACTTGTGCCACACTGATATATTCTCTTCATGGATAACTACTTAAAATTAGTAGATTAACTTATGACAAATTATTTCCTGAAAGATGTTAATAATGATATTTAAATATGTGCAAACCTACTTAACATCTAGCATGCTAACACTTAAAATAAAATCACACAAAAGTATTTCGAAAGTTTACTTAATTTTTCAACAGCCAATTGCTCTAAAACTGAGAGAACAATTTATATCTCAACAGATGGCGCTCTTTTATAATTAAGCTAGGAAATTGATAACATAAACTACTCTTTGAAAGATAACGAAAACTAAAATCTCATATTGAGATAAAAAAAAGGCATAAACTATGTTTTTCACAATATACAGTCACCAGCAATAGTAATGTTACACCCAAGATCCTGAAATAGGCTACTAGCTTTCCTGCAAGGCGTTATATGTGATGCCAAGTTCTACGTCCATAAGTGGATTTTAATTGCAAGTTTTCAATGGCAACTTCTACCACCGTCGTGCAGTTAGGCAACACACATGACAAAACGAGTATTTTTGGATGTATGTGTCCATTTTTATTGCTGTTGACTGTACTTGAATATTATGGGTTATCTCCTCGGAGGAAAGATCCTATTCTCTGAATTCACATGTCGCTGTGCATTATCAGAATGACGTAGGAGAGAATGTTCCATCCTTTCGTCGTACTTTTGTTGTTCTGCGCATATTACTGCACAACCCCCTCTGACGTTGCATATATGGCGCCTTCCTATTGTATTTTCTTGACTCAACAAGCATAGTAGGCTACTTGGAACGTGTACGAGATTTATTTATTGAAAGCAACAAAGAATGTATATATTGATGAATGGAAACTCTATTTTTCTTCTCGAATTTACATGCGTGGTTGCACAGTGAGAAGATTTTCTCGTAAAAAGAAGGACTGTGAACATTTCATCAGCGAGAGATACAAATCCTTTGTGCAGCACCCAAAGAAAACGTATGTGAAGACAAAAGAATTATGGCATTTTCTGGTTTCTGCTGGTTTAACACATCCAAAGCGATATCCATTTATAACAGTTTCATTTTCTTGCGCCTCCAGCTGAACAAGTTTTTAATCTTCCACGATCGTAACCAATTTCGCTGCAACTCCTTTTCTTTCCTCTCATTCCGTCATTTATAAGTTACCGAAATATAAGGAAAAAAATAGAAGGGGGCGATATGTACTTGAGAGAGAGAGAGAGAGAGAGAGAGAGAGAGAGAGAAAGGATCGTGTTGGGTTGGAGGCTAAAAGAAACCTGGGATCCATCTGTACGACGTATAACTGTTCAAACTGTACCCTGGAAACACACAAGATAAACAGAACGAATTGGATTGAGATGGAGGGAGGAGGGGGATGGAGCGGGGAGGGAGAGAAAGAGAAAAATGAGGGCTGGGGTTGTGGGAGAATCTGGAAAAGAGGCGGAGGTTTTTGGAGAAAAAGAGGGTTGGAGGTCTTCTCTCCAGAATCGATGGTTTTCTGTCCATAAATTTTTATCAGGTCGTAGCCGTTTGAAGAAGCGCAAGGAAGAAACTGGGCTGAGACAAAGATGTGCTGCGGGGCCCTGGTTGCGTTCGTACCAAAAGAGAGAGGGTAAAGAACAAAGAGGGGGGAGAGACCATGAGGCAATTATGATGATTTCAATTGGTAGTTCGGACATTTAAAACCTGCATACGAGTCATTCCATGCCAAATCAACACAGATATGTGAATTTTTTAACCTGACCATATCCAATTTTCATGAAATTTGGGGAGTTGACACTATGCATAGAACTTAGTAAATATGAAAATTTTTAGTTTCGTGCGTCTTGTAATTGTTAAATTATTCAAGGTCAAAGTTTGCAGAAATTGCCTTTTTTGAGCCCGCTTAGCTATATTAAATGTGCTATAACTCCGCCACTATTTTGCCTAGGAAGCTCAAATAAAGCTTATTGTACAGGGAATTGAATAAGCTTTCCAGTGATATATAACAAGCCTACCTTTGGATAAAAATATAATTTTGTCACGTGACCTTGACTTTTGACCTTGAATATCTCAAAACATGTCATCACCAAAAATCGTGAAAAAATATATTTGGTCCCTCATACCATACTCTAAAACATATCAAAAAATCATTCTGGGACTGCAATGGGATCAGAAGGTACAAAATAATATGTGTAACTATGTGACTGATAAAAGCCTCATTACATGAACTATGAAGAGTCAAATGTCCCTTAACACCCCCTACAAAATGTGAAGGAGTTATCCTGGGTGTAATTGGTCATGAAAGAAATAGGGTAGGCACAGGGAGATCCCTACCCATGTGTGTCAAGCGCAGGTCCGGCATATTGTTGACCGCCATATTGAATTCAACGCAAAAATTTCAAAGGAAAGGGGGTGATGTGATATATCAAATGAGGCTAGAATTTCACGAGAAATGAAGTGACGAAGGTTTATCCAACATATATTTAACCAGCAAAAATTTATTACTGCATGCTTGAAACCATTTTCTCCTTTTCGAGGTGTTAAAAACAAAGCATTGGAATGCTCCTAACGTGTTAGGAAATCATCGAGATCACGCTGACATCTTGGGAGAGAAAGCAGTATACGCACCATTGCATATGATTTTAATCAGCTACATTCACCAAATAGTTGAATAGTGAAGAATATTGGGAAAAGTATCTCAAACAATTACGTGACACTTCCTTTGGAATGAAAAATTCTTCAGTGACGAGGCTAATTTTTATGTTCACGGTGAAGTTAATAAAATAAAAATAATATGCAATACCTGTGATTTGCTCAGTCGAATGGTTGTTGCTGGTAAGCTAATTATGTGGTATAATGTATGGCGAACGGAAATGGTTGGTCCATATTCAACAACGGAACCTTAAATGGTGAGGGCTTCTTGGATTTGTTAAGTGAACAGGTTTTTTCACCCTTGCTTACGGGATATTGCACTTTTCGAGAGTTTTGAAACAGGACACTATGTGGACATTTTTGCAATTTCTTCATGGTAATTTTCTAGGTAGATTGATGGGCACACGGGGATCTATTAAAAGGCCTGCACATTCCCCAGATGTAACATCTTAGGAGGACTATTACCTTCAGAAACATTTGAAGAGAATGGTGCATGCACAAAAAGTCCCTGATATTGACATCTGAGAGAAGGCATAGTTGCTGCTTGCGATGTTGTTGCACATGCTACATTGCCAAATGTTCTATGCGAGTGTGAGAGACGTCAACGAGTGTGCTCACAGGAACGTTGACAACATTATAATGTGCATATATCGTAAGTGAAAGATATGTGTATAACTTTTTGCTGGCGTAAGATACGTTGGAAAATCCTTCGTTACTTCATTTCTCGTGAAATTCTAGCCTCATTTGATATATCACATCACCCCCTTTCCTTTGAAATTTTTGCGTTGAATTCAATATGGCGGTCAACAATATGCCGGACCTGCGCTTGACACACACGGCTAGGGATCTCCCTGTGCCTAACCTATTTCTTTCATGACCAATATACCCAGGATAACTCCTTCACATTTTGTAGGGAGTGTTAAGGGATATTTGACTCTTCATAGTTCACGTAATGGGGCTTTTATCAGTCACATAGTTACACATATTATTTTGTATCTTCTGATCCCATTGCAGTCCCAGAATGATTTTTTGATATGTTTTATAGTATGGTATGAGGGACCAAATATATTTTTTTCACGATTTTTGGTGATGACATGTTTTGAGATATTCAAGGTCAAAAGTCAAGGTCACGTGACAAAATTATATTTTTATCCAAAGGTAGGCTTGTTATATATTACTGGAAAGCTTGTTCAATTCCCTGTACAATAAGCTTTATTTGAGCTTCCTAGGCAAAATAGGGGCGGAGTTACAGCAGATTTAGTATAGCTAAGCGGGCTCAAAAAGGGCAATTTATGCTAACTTTGACCTTGAATAATTTAACAATTACAAGACGCACGAAACTAAAAATTTCCATAGTTACTAAGTTCCATGGATAGTTTCAACTCCCCAAATTTCATGAAAATCGGAGATGGTCAGGTCAAAGGCTGTGTTGATTTCGCAGGGAATGACTCATACGTTAGTTTCATAGTCGGTGGTTGGTTTCGATCATTCCTGATGGAGTCCTACGAGACATACTGTGTATTGTAGTATTTGTTAGCACACCACTATTTAGTTTTAGAGTTGAGACTATATAGGGTGATTCAGAATTCCTATTACACATTTCTAGGGATTGTATAGGGGACTTAGTAGATCATATTTTGATAAGGTACCCATGCCCGGAAATGTACCGTTTTGGTACTACACAGTTGACAAGGCGAGAGAAAGGAGAAATGGTAACTAAGAGAGTGGGGAAAACGAAAACAGTATGAAAAGAGGACAAAGAGATAGAAGGAGAACAGTGTTCTTCAGATGCTTATCGACTCATAGCAGAACTTGCTGATGTTTAAATGAAACATGTTTTTAGAAACGAACACTTTAACATTAATCTGAAAGAAAGCCTACGGACTCTCGACTATTGATGAATAGTTTGGGTTCGATTTTCGATGGAGACTCAAGATGTTGAACCAGCATCAACAGAACTATTGGAAAGATACTCTGAGAAGGAAGAAGAGAGTTCTGTGTAGAACTAGACGAGCTGACCAACGAAATGATAGTTCAACACTCCATCTACTAATTAAGAATAATGAGAAGTTTGTTAATGTGTCACTTAGCAGATATTGAACATGTAATAAAGTCGCCATAGCTGTATTCATAAAAGAACTTCAAGAGAGAAAATGAAAAAAAAAATTGGCACACTTTTCAACATTTCCCTGGCATTGGCCCAAAGAGAGGGGAAAAGTAAAGGAAGCTAAATCGATGACTTAATGCTGTGAATCATTTCGCGATGTTTCCTCACAGTCCGTGCTTTTTTTCCTTGTGTAGCATTTTTAACAGTTTGTAAGAAATTTGGCTGAATTGTATGGAGATTTGCCAGAAGATTTCCTGCTCAAGAATTTCAGAGCGCGGACCTGGAAGAAGTCTGTTGAGTTCAGCGGGAAAATGCATCAAGGGAAAGGCGCAAAAACGTACTGAAATGTATTTTTGCGTAGGCTGGACAGTACAGGACGTGCCAGAGCTGTACTGACAGCCAGGCAGTACACGTCAAGGGCATTGCTTTTTTCTCAGAAATATCAATGAGATGTTGTGCATTGTGGTGAATTATTATTTTGTTTTTTCTAAATGTGTCCGTCATGTGGGCCCACAGGAAGGGTCAGATGGGGTTCTTGTCTCTTTTGAACAAAAGAGAACTAACTAAATCTCGAGCTTTCTTAAACTGGAAGGTGTATATATATGGGTGTCCCTCTCCTGGGCAAGATCAATCCATTTTTTCCACGAATCCTTATATTCAATAAAGAAGCAAGTTGCTCCATGCTGTCAAACAGAGAGAGCTTTCTTCTGTACACGTCAGGATGTATTAATCATTGACTTCACTTCTGATATGTTCATCATATCAGCATGTCCACATGTTTCTTCTCCTTATGAATAAAACGCAGTTTCCTTTTGCTGTCTGGACGAAGAAATGCTTATCGATTGAAATAAGAGAGAGAGAGAGAGAGAGAGACGGACGTGGCGAAAAATAAGAATAAAAAACAACAAAGGAGACCGATGCTTCTGTGTCTGGCGTAGAGCGTGGAAGGGAAAACATTCGCCACCGTGTCTACATCCCGTTCTGATCCGTCTTTACGATCGCGGCGTCGATACACAAATGCGACGTTATTTCCCTGAAATCTCTTTGCCGGGCCTGTCGCCTAGGAAATCGATGGCGGAGGCTGGAGAGAAGGAAAAAGACGGGAGAAGGAGAAAAGGGAGAGGAGGGGATGGAGAAACAAAATAGAGACTTGTTAGCGCGAACACATGCAGGGCGAAATGAAAGGGCAATTTCACTTGCTAACGCATGCCGTGTAAACTGCAACATCGCAGAAGAACTGTGTTTGAGGAAGGGAGGGACAATGCTTCTCTCTTTTGACAGCTGAACGTAAAGGAGATGACTGTAGCTCTGGAATAATGCGTTGCTTAACCCAACTCCCTGTTCGATTCCCTTTCGCAATCCCCTCCAGATCCATAATTACGCTTTTTAGACTTAGGGCTGCAAAAAATTGACTGAAGAAATAACGATGTAAAACCGTCAATTTCCGGTGTACCAAGTACCGTAAAAGAAATAGCCATGACAGTTTTTAAAGCATTAATGGTCATTACGTAACTAATGTAATTTTAATTATTCTGTTTATAAAAACATATACGGATCATTCAACTGCAATTCATAAGCTTCAAATTGAGACCATAAGCAGTGTACTGGAAATCAAACCGGGACCCCTTCATTATTGGTTGGCATTGTTAGTCACTACGCTATAGTGGAGGGCCGGAAGTAACCTATCAAATACAATAGATTAGTATATTACTATGCTACTACGTTTTAGAATAGCTTCACTATACTCTGTCCCAGCTAACTGTGGAGCAAGGCTGCGCATAACGTCAGAGAAGCGAGGGAAATCTATTGGCCAGAGAGAGCAGTAGACAGACGCTGATGCAAAGGCTGGTAACTTCAATAGCTTTCCCTCACTCCGCGCAATTCCGTCCCTCTCACGTGTTCATTGGTGGAGCCGTCTCTTGTCACTACTTTCGCAGAGACTTGTTTTCGTACATAGCAGAAATCTACATGAAACCTGGTCTCAGTAAACATTTAGAAAATGTATATTTAGAAGCAGTGAGAAAAAGGTAATACGTTCACGCAGCCATAAGTCTAATGCTTTTATCAATGTTAACTTCTATCCTTGCTTGCTATGCAACCGTGTGCACTTTGTGCCGAACTGGGTAGCGTTTCTATAAGGCATAGATTAAGGATTTGTTTTCTTTTCTCAGATGGAATTCCATTTGCAGTTAACTCGTATCCTTCTGGAACAGGGTATACACTTCACATTTATCCTTCCTTGCCTAATTATCATGTACTGGAGATGTCATTCGTAATCTCTCGTAACTTAACTCGCCCAATAATCAACTCTCCAATTAGAATCCATTTTTGAAATCCAGCTTAGATTAACTGGCACGTATTACACTCAAACTTGCGGCTATCGATGGTGACGGATTCTTTTGTGTCCAAGGTAAAAAAAATGTATGAATTGTTCTTTCCATTCGCAATATCTGAACGATGAATTAATAGGGATTTTCTCTTCAAAAAATATGTTCAGTGAGAAATTACGTACTTGAAGTATTCAAATGCAATGTAGAGGCGAAGCTCGAAGTGAAGTTACTTCACTTTAATACGGATTGAACAGTCTCTATTTCAGAGTAGTGCCTTGGTCTCGTCATTAAGGAGTTATGGATTCGATACAACATTTGGATTGGCTAACATGGTTCTGACGCTTATGAGATTCCATAACACATGTATGTTGCGGTCAAGTGATATACTATAGAAATTTGTATTATCTTCTTTTATAAATTTGTGCCTTCTCGATGGCGTAATGGTACCGCTGTTACCTTGCAGTCAAGGGGTATGGAGTTTGACCCCCAATTGCGACACATAGAGATCCTAATTTTACTTTAAACTGTAACCCCAGTCCCGATCAGCCTATATGTGCACAAATTTGACTTTGAATGCATTTGAATTTGTAACCAATCAACAAGTGTAAGGTGTAATGGTCTTGGGAGATACTCAATCGTCAACCAATCCTCAGCGTATGCTTGCAGAGTAATGTGGCGCTATTGCCCTGACATACTGCAAGTGAATTGTCTGTAGGATAAGTGTTATTTCGTGCTCTTCCAATTTATGTTTGCGATGGTTCTTTCACACCATCGTCGCGATTACAGCGATCGTTGCGAGCACTGCTGCCTCTGCGTGCGCCTCCTGCTCACTACACAACTCTCACGTTCTTACGAGAACGCTCTTTGACAAGTACGGCAGGTTACCCAGATCTTTGGTAGAGAACAATCTTACATCCTTGGGGCTTATCACGTTAGTCATGCTGCCGCTTTGTAATCAAGAGGTACCGGGACTTAATTCACTGGAGGACACCCGATTGCTTATTTTAGCACAAAGTAGACTTAATACAAACTTTGACCACTCATGCTCGTCATTGTAAAACGGCTTTAAGAACCAATATACAACCAGCTCCATCTACCGTGCTTTATTATAGTGACACATGCAGTAGCACATGGCCATAAGGAGAATGGCTCACCGTCTGCTGTCGATATAATTGCTAGGAGTTACCCCTGACGATACATAAATCCCATGCGTAATTAATTTTACCTTTCTCACTTAGCGTTAGTAAGCTTCAGTACCAGAATTCCTATAAAAGTGTTGTGCTGTGTTATTCTCGTGTTTATAATGGCCGGCTGTAATACCGGGAGATGCATGGCTGTGAGAAACTCTTCCCAGCTAAGTGGACAGAATGGGAGGAAAGCTAAAAATGAGGATGAGAGGGGAAAAAAACAAGAAAAACGGAAGTAAGAGGGGGAGGCGAAAAGGGGTGAGTTCATTACTTTGCAGGAAAATACGGTATAAACCATGAATGCTAGACAGGGGGAAGAGGAATGCAGACGATATCACTTGAAATTATCAAGAGTTATTATCCACACTTTTTATATCGTATGGGCCATAATGGCCGAGAAGATGAAACGCAAGAAAGTTCTGGGTATAAAATTCGCGTAACGTGAAGCACGTGCGTACTGTAGGGAGGAGGTTGGAGGCTGGAGAGATGGGGGGGGGGGATGCTCCCAGTTTGAAACAGACGAAGATCTGCCTCCGTCGAGAAAAGATAGAATTTTTACGATCCTGAAGGGTTTGGCAACAAATGTACGAGCATTATATTTAATCTTAGGCAGTTTACGATCTTTTGTAACTATTTCCGTCGGTAATTTCGGAATAAAGATACGGACAAACTTGCAAGTAACAGGCAAACATGCACCGTAACCAACACAAATACACTAATTTGAGTTTCCTTTGGAGATGATTTTGGAATGAAAGGTAAGATAAATTAGAGGTACAGCCTTTAAGTTCATTAGAAAAACAATTGCAGACTTTACATTATTGTAACAACATTGGAGCTGCTTTTACGGTCTGGGAACCTTACATATCTCTATTTTGAAGATTAAAACTATTTTAATTTTAGCAATGCTATTAATTTCTCAAATATAGTTAATGCAAATATGTGAGTGCATCTATCAGTATTGATGTGTTTCAGATTGTTTACAAGAAATTCATTTTTGATTCATTGTTTCCACTTTATGCACAGGAAGGCTAATAGGGACTGGACCTACAGTTTAAAGTCGGATCCGAACCACTGTACCATGTGGCTCCACGGGTATCGACCCCGGGACCCCTTGATTACAAGGAGACGACGCTACCATTACGCCATCGGGGAGGCATGGAATTCATTTGAAATTTGTTGGAAAAATAAATATTTATTTAACTTAACCTTGATGAAAGGTGTCTTTTCTACTGTTACGGCGGCCGATCCTAATGCTGGCAAGGGAAGTTGAGAGCGGCGAAGCGACCAATCCAGCACGTTAAAAGAACCAGCAACCAGTAGAACGAGGTTCACGTAGTACGTCTTTCTGCCGCGTCGTGTGTCTCGGCGCCACTGCTGTTATCTGGTTGGTCTGCGGCGTAGATCAAGGAATTAAGTAAAATGAAAAATTTCTCCAAATAATTTCAGGTGAATATTTACATCCCGATTATATTATGAATTCGTACACGAACCCTGACTAAAACACACAGGAAAGGCATTTAAAATTTCCTAAAATATTTAGAATGATGATTACATGGTTTTCCTGAGAAAGAGGGGCATTCAGCGATCATATATAGCCTAGCCTACACACAGAAAATACATTAAGAATTTAATTTCCAGAACCATGATATAAAATTTCAAATGCGAGAAGACAAATGTCTGAAGGAACCAATGCTTTAGCTGTAGTTCTTGGAGAGAAGAAACAATTATTACATGAATTACGATTACATATAAATTTATAATTTTCAAGAAACATGTTTCCTAACCTTGTAAAGAGATCTTTGCCCAACATGCACAAAAATATTATCCCACCATCTGTCGTATTTTTTATCAAGGTCAATTTTACCTTGATCCTTGTTGGTTGTTTTCCATGAAATGGAATATATTATGCAATCAAATCTTTAAGGGTTTTTGATTGATAATATATATATATACGGATATCAAAATTAAAACAACACAAGGAATGAATGAAATCTCCGCGTAAAATACTTGATTTTCTTTGCCATTTACTTTGAATGGATACAAACATACGAACTTCTTTTATTTATTTTTTTGGTATGTCTTCAAACAATAAATAAAATCTGGCACCAAACTGTTTAAATTTATATTGTTTAATATGTTCGGAGAATAAACTTTATCATTATACAATACAGGAACATAATATGTTTGGGTTTCAAATTCTAATGTAGAATAATTAAGCTCTCAATTCAACAAGCGACTCTTGCATTCCAGCAATCTTATCTAATTTTCAGTACATATGATGATACGGTATGTGTTAATGATATGACGCAAATCTTGCTTTGAATTTTTCATTTTAATAATATTTATTGTGGAATATCTGAGAGCACAATGGCGAAGAAAGCAATCTGTGTGTGTGTGTGTGTGTTTATTCATACATACCATATATATATATATATATATATATATATATATATATAGGTATATACCTATATATATATTATATATACGTATATATAGTGTATATGTGTGTATAACTATAGACACTCTCACATATACATACATACATTGATACATACATATATTTCCGGAGTCCTTTCCTTTTGCTATGGAGATCTATACAGGATAAATAATTTGTGTGAGGCAGGTTTCGTAGAAATTATGGTATCATTGTATGGTTAATATTTGTAGCACAACCTACTTGACTGAATATACATTACCATAGATTTTCTACCGTTGTACGTTAATTATCGTTTCATTTTGTCATGTTCTCAATTTTATTTAATTGTGCTTTTCTCTTTCTATTTCAGGTGAGTAATTCTCTTGTTTTACGTCTCTTAAGAAGTGTCCTGTTTTGGTAAGTTTTTATCAATTTTCTCCAATGTATTGGACCTACTGAAAGTCACATATGCTTTGAAATTAGGTACTTTATATAAATATGGTTAAGTGTATCACAAAATCTGCAAAAGCATATTATAGGAGTTAAATATTTACAGCATCGTCTGAACTCTTGTGTTTCCTTCTGGCTCTGGTTTCTTGAAATTTAACGAGGCATTGAGTTTGATTATGTTTATTGTGAGTAACAATAGATGGCGTTCAAAGCACAGTAGCAGAAGTCACGTCATTTCTACCCGCAAGTTTCGAAAAATTGTAAAATTTCTCCTGCTAATTTTCACTGATTAAATACGATATGTGTGTTATCCATAATATTCTTCATCGGGGTGCTGATTACATTTGTAAAGTGTGGTAAAATGTGGTCCGTATCAAAGGTTTCCGAGCATATTTTTTATTCAAAGGATTGTTGACGTGACAATTATTTAAATATTATCTTTCCTTAATGATTACTGAATGCACAAAATGCAATGGAAATTGCCAAGAAATAAATATCCATGATGTTTATTTTAAGAGTGTCAGTTGTTTTACAATGTCAATGGAAAGTAGTTTCAAAATTGTATTGCAATTTGGAATAATGAGCAAAATATTCTAGGGAGTTGAATGCCAATCTGTCTTTCTTGCCAGAGCGTGTGTCAAACACTCTACCTGTCTTGGCATATGTTTGACCCATAGGTAATGGATTCAAAATTTCAGAAACCGATCAAGGAGTACTGCCCTTGAAACTCGGAAGAGGTATAGGATTGTATTGGCCTTTATCTATGTATAATCATTACATCATTGTTGTCCTTTATCTATTTAATCATTCCTTCATTGTTGTCCTAGCAAGAAAGGTATATGCGATAGAAAGTACGTGAGATTGAAATATCAACGTACAGTATTGTAAATTCCTCTGTTGCTTTTCTTCATATCGTACAACCACCCTTATTCATGGTTGTTAGGGATCGAATCTAGGCTGTGTGAGCCTAAAGCAACTCGCCTCTACGAGAGGTCCCTTTTATATGTAAGGGGACTCACGCCTGTGAAATAACGAGAACACGAACGACATTCAATATTTAACACTTCTATTGATTGGGCAGATCGGGATCATGACAACAATAGAGAGGATGTTTGCTTACCTGTAGATTCCTGTAGTGATGATCTTTCCGCTGACAGTTAAGGTACGGTCCTGAAATGAAACGTCTTTAGGGGAGAGCAACTCCCTGCTTATAACTTTGGCGTAACACCGATATTCACTCTATCACTTGGAGACAGCAACTCTTTACTCTTAACTTTCGAGCTAGAACTGGGGTGAGATCTGTTCTCTTGAACTATTTAAGAGGGATTCAAATTTCCGATTGTTAAAGCCGTTGAGGCAGTTCCATCCTGTCGTTAAACGTACTTTTTGCATAAAATTGAGTTTTATTTTAGTACGATTTCCTGTTGATTCCCGTGTCAGCGGAGTTTACAGATTCACTGAACCTCGCCGGTGTAATATACTTGTAAGAAGCTACTTCCAGCGCTTCAGCCGGACCCTTGGAAGTGATTCGTCTATCGAGCTATGACGCAGGGGGTCCCGGGTTCGAATCACGCCTTTGGACTCATTTTTGCAGACTAGCGAAGCTCTGGCGCCTCTGTTCACAACCAGAAGAATCCTCTGTGGGGTTTGTGCTGTGTTGTCCATTATGTGCGTGATTGCCTATCAACCATTTCATCTTTGTTTCAGTTTGTTTGAAGTACATTTTATGTACTGAAAGGCTAATCGGGACTGGACCTACATTTTAAAGTGGAATCCAAACCACTATGTGCCTCCACCTGGTAACAAAGCCGGGACCATTTGATTACAAGGCGACGGCTGTACCACTACGCCATCGGGGAGCGCTCCATCTCATCTCGCCATCATTCATCCTCGCGATTAGACACAAGTGGCACTAAAGCGAAGTAAAATAAAACTCAATCAATATGAAAGCGTTGAAAGATTAATACATCACGATTACTCTCAACGCCTCACAGAGATGCGGTAAATAACCGTTTTCGAGGAAGAACAACAAATCTTTAGCATACCCACCGAAAGGTCATCCAGCAAGACCAAGCATGGCACTCGGACAGACCGGAAGCTGCACAGACACCGCTTTCCCCATGTATAACCCAGCATCTCTCTCTGGGGATAGTTTTGTCCTGGTTTTATCGAAAATCTCTTTGGTGAGATGCATCTGAGGGGAGAAAGAGAGGGAGATGTCTCCTCACAGCCTCCTGGTCCAACTAATCTTCCCCCTTCTCTCTCTAGAATGCCGCCCAAGGACATTAATATTAACAGCGGGTTGGGAGCGAGTGCGGACCTATTGAGAGCAGCTTCCTCTGGTCTCTCTCCCGAGCCATGACCCGAATCTCTAACCACGAGGAAGGAAGACCTGTAGCTCGGCAGATGTGGAAGCGATATTGATTTCCCGTGCAATATCTGCTTCTGCCTTGGCAGAGTTTTGTAATGATGTCTTACTTTCAGCCAATTCGACTGTGAGCTATTGCCTTGATTCTGTTCAATTTTCTCGGCCCAGTTTCCCTTGCATTCAAATCAACTTGAAAGCCTCTACGCGGCAAATGGAACGATATTTCACGATTCCTGTCGATGAGAATGTTTAAAATTTTTAGTAATATTAATGTACTAAGTATCATCTTTAATTCAAATTTCAGACGTCAGGTGTCCCGGGTTCGGCCTGGGCGTTCTTTGTAAGTATCCCTTCATCATATAATCACTCATCCTCATCTTCGCGATTACCCAAAAGTGGCAGAAATGCGAGGTAAAATAAACCAAATCAATCAATCAAATTTGAGCACATTACGTTAGATCACATGCCAAATTTATTCTTAAAAATCAGGCACGCTCTTGCACGTGACTGGAACTATATCTTAAATTGCGACTCGAACCATTGTGCCTCGAACGCTGATAGAACCAGCATCTCCCTTTTTACAAGGTAAGCCACTGTATCATCGGAGAAGCCTAGAATTGTTACAAAGATCTGCTGGTTCTCAATCCTAGAAAAGGTTTGTTCGATTTCCTGTAAAAAAGTGGGGGGGGGGGCTGTATTTTAAAGTTGAGATAGTACTTTCACGTCTTACTAATATACGTATAAAAATGGATGCAAGTGTGCATGTTTGTTCCAGCATAACTCACGAACGCCTGGAACGATTTCAACCAAACTGGGAACACGTATCATTTGCAATCTGGAAAGAAATACTGTGGCGGTACAACACCCCTGGTACCCCTAGAGGTGGGGGTTGTAAGGGGGTGACATGTACAAATAATCGAAAACGACCGATATTAGTGTGTAATCCATAGTTTTCGGACTCAGTAAGATGAATGGTGCCACTCCCAATCCCGTCCAACTCCGAGACACCCTGGCACCCTTGGGGGTGGGGGTGGAAAGGGGTGAAATGTAAAAATAATCGAAAACGACAGATATTAGTGTGTAATCCATAGTTTTCGGGATCGCCATGATGAATAGTGATACTCCCAATGCCGATCTACCACAAGACACCCCTAGGTGAGGTGGAAAGGGGGGGACATGAAACAATAATCGAAAACGACCGATATTAGTGTGCAATCCATAGTTTTCGAGGTCGCTAACATGAATAGTGACACTCCCAATGCCGTTCAACTCCAAGACACCTCTAGGGGTTGGGGTGGGAAGGGGGTGGCATGTGAAACGACCTATATCAGTGTGGAATACATAGGTTTCGGGGTCGCTAGGATAAATAGTGACACTCCAAATGCCGTTCAATTTATTTAATATTGCTCTTGGAGGTGGAGCTAAAAATGTTGTTCATAAATTGTTATTAAATTTATATTATAGTGAACTTGTAAAAGATATTACTTTATAATTTGTATATTTGACTTATACTTTTAAATAACTGTAATCAGCTAGTGTGAAAATAAAGTAGATTTGAAACCAAGTAATTTCTTTCGTAAGTAACATTTGAATTTAAAGTCTCCCTTCTACTCTATCAAATAAAACACCTTGTCCATCGTCAGTATGTTATTTAAGCACAGTGTTCATTTGTGTTGCAAATTATATTTTCCTGAGACATTATTATTTTTGTATTTCAAGATGAACTTAGATATTAAGCACAGGCATTGCAAGTAATGCGAAAGGGACACAAATTTAATAAATTTTAGTACTTTTCAAAGCAATATTTCCAAAACATGATGTTATTGAGGTATCACCAACCCTACAGATAGCTTTCAGATAGGAGTGACACTTAACTCTTGGAAACAATATTCAGAAATGAATGGAAAATGTCTTAAGAAACGCAACATGGCAAGCTGCAGGTGTGTTTGTGTGTCTGTTCTCGCATGCGCGGTGAATACTTTCTATATAGAGTGAAAGGGCCTGTGTCGCTTGTCGCACGTCAGCTGTCGCTTTAGTCTGAGAGCTATGTCAGAAAATACACCACAAACACTCCCCTGAGTGGGGGTGGGGCACTCCCAGAGCACACAAGAAAAACAGTATTCTCTAACTCATATTACTGGTATTATTCTCCTGAAAATGTGGAACACAGCCATAAGAAGAATTATAAATTTTACCAAGAAGTAAATGTCTCCAAACGTTACATCTTCAGGATAAAATGTTGTCTGTTGGCTCGAGTACCCATTTCCACCGGTTTTGTAGAATTGGTTTATAATAGAACTTTAAACTGCTGATTACGAAATGGTGTACCCAAAAGCACTGGTAAATTTAAAGGTACAAGTACTTCAACGGCACGATAACGAATTTGTCCCCAAGGATAGTGGTTGCTTGTTTTGCATGGATGGCAACACTTTGCATTACCCTTCCCCTGTCCGTAACAGGCATATGGAAGCTTCCAAATCAATCACTGCCTCTCCTTTTCTTCAGGAGACGAAAGTAGCCTGCTCGGGCTGAATACTAATGCGCAGGGTATTGGATTTCAACACCCTGAGATGGCAACACTGCCTGCGCAGAATCATTTTTCATTTTTCTGTTTATCCTGCCCGGAAGCGCCTCGTTCCCGTTGCATCTCTTCGTATGTTTATGTTGGATATCTTTCTCCTGTTATTTTGCAGAAAAGTTTGAAGAGCCCGAACGTTGGTTGGAGGAAAAACACCAGCCAATGGGAAACCTTCCCCGCGGACCGCCTCGATTCTAATTCGTTTGCAGAGTTTAGAAACGGGTAATTAGTTCTCGCGGGAACGCAAACAGCGGCTTATGTGAATAAACATGGCACGGTGGCTGGAAGAAACCGGCTCGAGTCTTCCTGCGGTTAATTTTTAATGTCGGTTCTGATGTTGGGCATTTGATGTCCGTTATTTAGTTTTCTGACCAACAGATGGCAGTCTGAACATTAAGGAACTATTTTAATCACTTGTGTCGCGTGAAAAGCTGCATTTGCTTTTAAAAGTAGTTTTTTAGATGCATCTAAAAATGTTACGTGAGCCGAACCGTTAGGTGTGGTGTATCTCAAGAGAAACTAATGCAAGATTATACAGGCTGTTGCATTACGGTAGTGTGAAGGGTAGAATTTGTTTCATAAGATCTGTATCCAAGTTTGATATAATCCGATCAGTGAAATTCACTACGAAATATATAGGGTGGCAGAAAAGTAGACTAACAATTGCTAAGTATGCAAAAACTGTCCACCTACTTTTTTGCCCCACCCTGTACATAAGCAGCCAAGGATGAATGACTCACTAATAAAGAAAAACATATAGGGAAGAATTCCCTAACTTCCTTTATTCCCCTCCTCTCCTATCTCGTGTTTTTCTCTCTATTCATTTCCTATCTCTTTTACATTGCTTCTTTCTGTCGCTAAGTCTCTCTCTGTGTTACTACCCCCTCCTTCTCTTTCTCCTTCTCTATTTCTGTTTCCCACTCCCTACGTAACTCACTCTTTCTCTCTCTCTCTCTATTTTTCTCTGTCTCTCAATAACTCTCTTTCTTTCACTTTCCCCCTTTATCTTTCACTCACTCTGCTTTTTTCTTTCTCTCATCCTCTCTCTCACTCGCTCTCTCCATCTTTCTCGTTCCTTTTCAAAACTTTTCCCTCTCTTTCTCTTTCGTATTCTCTCTGTATTTCTCCACGACTCTCACTGTCCCAGCCCTCTCTGAAGCAGTTGAACGAAAAGAAGTCTCTGCGCAAGTAGTGACGCTAGACGGTCACAACAATGAACACGTGAGAGGAAACTCGATTGCAGATTGCGAGGGGGGCTGCTATTGCCAGCCTTCCCAGCAGCGTGTACTGCTTCCCTATGTCCAGTCGATTTCCTCCCCTTCTCTGACGTTATGCGCGGCCTTGCTCCAGAGATAGTTGAGACAGGGTATAACTCTCCTTCTTTCACCATCTCTCTCACTCACTCTGCTTATTTCCTTCACTTTCATCCTTCTCTCTCTTTCTCGATCGATTTTCATCCTGCTCTCGATCCATTTTCATACTTCTCTCTATTTCCCGATCCATTTTCATCCTTCTCTCTCTTTCTCAATCCATTTTCATCCTGCTCTCGATCCATTTTCATACTTCTCTCTATTTCCCGATCCATTTTCATCCTTTTCTCTCTTTCTCGATCCATTTTCATCCTGCTCTCGATCCATTTTCATACTTCTCTCTATTTCCCGATCCATTTTCATCCTTCTCTCTCTTTATCGATCCATTTCCATACTACTCTCCCTTTCTCTTTAACTCACTTTTCTCTTTCACTTTTCTCTTTCACTTTTCTCTCTTTCTCGCTAATATTTCTTTGTCTCCTATTCTCTCTCTCTCTATTTCTCTGCCTCCCACTAACTCTCCCACTGTTACACTTTCTGTCTCTCCCATGATGACCTGCGTTTGAGAGGCGAGAGTAGTTTCCAATATATGTTATGAGTTCTGCTTGTTTTGTATCAGAAGCCATCAGCATGCGGATATCCAATTAGGATCAAACGAAATGCGAGGAGGTCGAAACGGGAATTACTGTCGAACTGAATCGTACCAATTCAATCACTCAATGATTAGCATGGGATTAAAATAGGTGGAGGACGCGGAAAAGATAGATTTTCAAAACTGCATTCCTCCATTCCAAATATACAATGTTTACGTATCCTGATGCTGTTCCGATTGAGGCTTGTCTATAAATGATATTTTTACATTGTTACTTTAGTACGAGTGGTTTGAATTTGTTATGTTTGTGATTTAAGGAATGTGCCATTCCCATGGTTGTTGTCGGTAGAGAGTTTCGTTCGTGTGGTCTGTCTCTGTCTCTATCTTCGTCTCTTCCTTTTCATCTCTTCCTTGCTTTTTCTTTCTCTTTCCATCTCCTCCATTCTTACTCTCTTACTTCATATCAACCTGCTTCCCTCTTTCTTTCTTTTTCCCCTTCCAGCGAGACTTTCTTTCTCTTTTCCCCTTCCAGCGAGACTTTCTTTCTTTTTTCCCCTTCCAGCGAGACTTTCTTTCTTTTTTTCCCTTCCAGCGAGACTTTCTTTCTTTTTTCCCCTTCCAACGAGACTTTCTTTCTTTTCCCCTTCCAGCGAGACTTTCTTTCTTTTTTCCCCTTCCAGTGAGACTTTCTTTCTTCTTTCCCCTTCCAGCGAGACTTACTTTCTTTTTCCCGGCGAGACTTTCTTTCTTCTTTCCCCTTCCAGCGAGACTTTCTTTCTTGATCTATCACTACGTTGCCTCTGTTTCTATCTCTTATTGCCTTTCTTACTAGCTCCTTCCTTATTCCTTTCTGTTGATTCTTGTTTTATCAAAATATTCGTCAAGATTCGAGTTCTGCATGGGACCACTTTTGCTAGCTTGTATTCGTTCCAGTCTCCCACCCTGCGTATACAATGGAATATCTTTTTAATGTGACAAATCGTAAACACATCCGTCGTGGCAGTTTCAGCCCACAGTGATGTTTCATTTTCATACCAGGTGGCCTTAAAGTTACCCAACTCAGAACCCTCTGTAGCCTGTTTGAGACATCGTAGAACTCTGAAATTTGGTGAATCCACTATTCAGACCATGGGGAAGAGGATGGCGAAAAAAAGAGATATGAGAGTTTTACAAATATTTTATTAATTTTACTTAAAAACTATGTATTTCACATTATTCTGACTATGTTTTTATTTTCAAGCAGAGTTGAATAATTTTAAATTAGAAATTCCTCAAACCACAATCCTGCCTTAGGGCGCCAATACATCTAGCTACAGGGCTGAAGTGATGTGACTGAAGCAACAAACTGTGATTAGTACCTGGTGTACAATTTCTAATGGGAACGGGACTTTATGAGCAGCCTGTATTACAAGCACCAACTAGACAGTCGGTGTGGTTTAGTCGCATTTCCAGCGTCACGAGCACGCTCCAAAGCCTACCATACGGTGAACAGCCATCATCCACTGTTTGCCTTCAATTTACGCATGAGAGGAAAATGCGAATGGACCTCCCTCCGATCTTTATTATTGCTTTGTGGGGTGTGCAAACTCGGAGTGCGTCGAACAAACTCATTAAAAGTTGGGAGTTTGGTTCCGAACGCAATAATGTAACGATCTGCACCCTCGTGCCTGCTCAAATATTTATGGTTCCAAAATAATAACTTGATCGAAGCTGTCATTTGCTGAAAATCGCTTCGTTTTGGATTATAAGCGCCGAACCGCTCATTGACGCCAGTTTTTGGCCAACGGTGTGACAAGAATTTTCAATAAACTATTAAAGATTCGAAATTAAAATTTTGTGTCCATTGAGGAAACTGGAATATCGATTCAATGTGATAAAATTTAATCTGTAAATCTCAAGCAGAGTCATGTCAGTCTCCGTGGGTATTAAAGAGATGCATCTTGTGCCCACCATCTAGCAGTCTCCTGCTGACATATCTTCTATCCTTTCCCTCCTCCATCCATAATATAATTTCAGAAAGTAGGGAACATGAATATGATTCGCATGCAATGTTAATTGGACATTATCCAATGTCTAGTGCTTTAAACTATACTTATTGCAACATTACTTCTCGAGAGATAACTTCTTCTCTCGTATTCAGGTGAAACATAGGAAATGCGTAGGAGGACCAGGCCGCTCTCTACAAAAGAGGGTAGACGAACAGAAGCAGTACACATGCAAGGACAAAATAAATAGGTCAACGCACATGGAGTGAATCACATGGAATTCAGTGGGGCAACAGCACTACACAAAGAACCAAATTGAAAACTTAAGAAAAACAAAGAAGCAGCCTTTAGAGCAATGTTCCAAAACCGTATTAGCCATCCCAGTGTAGAATTCAAGCACTCTCCTCAAAAATTACAAAAAATGGCATAAATTAGCAAAAAATGGTACAGAATTCTTGGAGGCGCCGTGGAATAGTAAGGGATTTGTAGTAAAAAAGAACAGGTCTGTCGTAGGTTCGATTCTCACCACGGTAAAATAAATTTAATCTCTTCTTGCTTAATTATTTTGTGTTTCTTTTTGCTTACCCTGCCTCTTCTTGATTTTTTTGGTTTTGTGTTGCCTTTTGTTTACTGTATTTTTTTATTAACTTCTTTCTGTATTTCCTCTTGTTACTCTGTCTTTCCTTAATTATCGTCTGAATTTTATCTTGCTTACTCTCTCCTTTCTTCCAGACATTTTAGTCCACACTCTTGCGATTTCTCCATCGTTCTTTCTTCTCTCTCTCTTCATCTCAATCATCTTGTTTCTCTCTCTCTCCGTCTTTCTTCTCGAGCTTCTTGTTTATCCTCTAGTTTGTCCCATTTCTCTATCTCTCTCTCTTTTTCTCGATATTCTTTTATCGCTGCCTCTCTCTATGCTTTATATGTAGTGTTTCGTTTGTTTCATTTCCTTTCTTCTTCCTCATTCATACGCTCACTCGTTTATTCTATTATTTTTCTAACTCTATTTCGTCCTCTCTGCTTCTCTTAAAAGCATTTCTGTTCTACGGTGATCCAATAGCACAACGTTGTACGATTTTGCATCCCAACGCAGAATAGATTTTTTATTATTTTCACGCTTCAGAAAACGTTCTGCGGGTATCGCAATGGATCACATATTTTCGTATTCCCTAGATCCACATAAGTATATAAAGTTTCATAAATGGTGGTAGATAACGAGTCGCCAGTATCATAAGTGGTTTGGTAAGCGTCAAATGTCAGAACTATATTTACACGTCGCTGTAGGTGCACAGCTCATATAAAACAACAATTGTACCAGAGAATATAGGAATAGCATAACAAAAGATACAAACCTACACGTGGGAAATGTATTTCCGGTTTCAGTAGGGACTGGATATATGCCCCTGGCGAGGACATCAGGAGTAAACACAGTCTATCTGAATCATCACACCTGTATCAACAAACGCAGGAGAGCTCTATTGTGAAAGGCAAACACCGTGCTGTGAATTGAACTTCATGTACCTGCAAGTGTTCTCCATGGGCTGTTTGGGTGGCAGTGTTGAAATCTGCATATTGGCGATGACCTTCTATCGTTAGCAGGTTCGAATACCATTTGGCAACCTCTGTGTTCTATAGATAGAGCAGTGTAATTTCAAATACAAACTTACTATGAAAGAACGTATTTCGATTGCCATGTCTCGCTCTGTTCGCGCGTGCCAAGTGCATTCATCATGTGACCTGCCATACTGTGTGGAGGACTAAATCTATACTCCGTACCAGGAATCTCTGAAGTGAGGAAACGATCTCTGAGCAAGTAGTGACGCGAGAAGGCTCGACCATTGAACACGTGCAGGGGAACAGGATTGAGTGGAGGGGGAAAAACTCTGGTACCAGCTGTCTATACTGCTTCCGCTCTCTCTTTCTCCCCATCTCTACCGTTACGCGCCGGTTTTGCTCCACAGATTCCCAGGATAGCAGTGACGTCGATCAGGGGGGCGTGGGGGTCCACTGTCCCCCTAGTTTTAGCACCTTGCCCCTCAGTTTTAGAACCCAGTCGCCGTTACTGCAGGATAGAGTATATAAAAGTGTCATCATAGCGTTGGTAGCCGAACCTAATACTCCAACAGTATTTCGGATCTTCTCTTTGTTCCACATTTTAGAATTTTCTCCCCCCCCCCAACAAAATCCTGGGTACGGGCCTGCATTGCACAGTGATTCGGCTCCCCACTTTCAACTGTGAGTACAGTCACAGTGCCGAAATCTGGCAATAGCGCAAATACTTCCAGCAGCCTAACTTCGCGGCTCTGAGTATAGAAAGGTTCTTTAAGTAAGAGTCAGAAATATGTTACTCCATAATCTGTCGATGTGACGCAGCAATTATGGAACATAACTCGGAAAAAGTTCCATAAACTGAGCTCCAGCTTGTTTATCTACTTTCTGTCACCAAGTGTATCCAATTGGTATCTTTCTTTCTTCAATGGGACACCATGACGAATCATTACTGCAAGACTGGTTCCAAAATACAGCTTGATTGAAGACCACGAAGATAAATTAAAATCGTATTTCAGTTGCTGCTTGTAAAGCGACGCGTTTCAACCAGAAACTTCTGCTGCATGGGCTCAGCGACCTGGAAACATTGAGATTGTTTCGAAATAGTTCGCACTTTGTTTGAAACAAAATTATGCTCTAGTGAAACGAACCCGAACCAAACAAAACTTTTTTTCTGTTTTTGTTTTTGTTGTTCGCGTTTAGAGTCGTTCTTGACGCATCGGGGATCAAATATCAAATGAGTATTCTTTCCCGCGGAAGCAGAAGTTTAATGCAATCGCTTGATTTGCTTTCGGTCTTACTGAAAAGGATTTTCATTCATTCAATAGCAAGAGGAAAAGTTGCAGAACGATCCTGAATTGCGCTGACGTATTTTTTTTGCACGATATACAATTACCTTTCTCCTATTGAAGCTCACTAGTGTTCAGGACTCTATCAAGGCTCTCTATTGGTGGAGACACGCTTCAGTTTTTATTCTAACCAATTACTGGTACCCCGGTGGAGTGGTTGCACATGGTGCTGCTACGGCAGAGATCGCAGGTTCGAATCCCAGCCTGGCATGGGTGTTATTTGTGAGTGTCCCTTCATCAATTTCATCATAGCATCACTCATCCTCATCTTCGGTATTAGCTAGAAGTGGAAGAAAAGGGAAGCAAAATAAACCATATGAATCAATCAATTACTTGGGCCTCTACTATGGCGCAATGGTAGCGTCATTGCCTTGTAATCAAAGGGTCCCGGGTTTGATACCCGGTGGAGGCACTTAGTGGTTCGGATCCCACTTCAAAATGTAGCTCCTGTCCCGATTAGCCTTACAGTGCATAAAGTGGACTAAAAACACCAACTCAATCAATCAATCAATCAACCTGTTCTTCACTTCCAATGTCTATAACACTACGATAAACCGAGCTTCTCTCATGGCTTAGCGTTATCGCTTTGTATCCAGGGGTTCAATACCAGTGGAACTACATTAGACAATGGTTCTCATTTTGCTTAAAACTAATTCTGTGTATGATAATTCCTCAATACACTGAAAAACGACGGGTATTAAGGCTACACTGACAATGGTCTACGAGGGATACTCAACAT
This sequence comes from Lepisma saccharinum, assembly GCF_977018435.1. Classification (NCBI taxonomy): domain Eukaryota; kingdom Metazoa; phylum Arthropoda; class Insecta; order Zygentoma; family Lepismatidae; genus Lepisma; species Lepisma saccharinum. The sequence goes on along the minus strand of NC_139237.1, from coordinate 50,592,371 downwards.
TTTGGTCAATGTGTAGCCTCAGTGGTGTTAAAAAGGTGTTGATTACAACCATTTGTCACCGATGAGGTTAAACATTCAATAACATATGATGTGGACTTTCTGGGACTACTATCTGTGTCGTTTGAACACATTTTTGTAAAGTGTGTATATACTATATATGCCTAATTGTCACATCCATAGACGTTTGCTTCCAATATTTCCGAAACAAGCAAGCAAGATAGAAGAGAGCATTTTTCTCTCTCTTTCCTCTTCTCTTCTCTCTGCATTTCTCACTGTCTCTCACTAACTCTCTCTCTCTTTCACTTTCTCTCTTTCTCTGTCTCTCTCCTACTCACTCCTTCTTTCTACCTTTATCTCTCTCTCTCTTACTCACTATACTTCTTTCTTTCTCCCTCTCTCTCTTACTGACTCTGCTTCTTTCTTTTTTGCTCTCTCTCTCTTACTCACTCTGTTTCTTTCTTTCTTGCTCTCTCTCTCTCTCTCTTACTCACTCTGCTTCTTTCTTTTTTGCTCTCTCTCTCTCTCTTACTCACTCTGCTTCTTTCTTTTTTGCTCTCTCTCTCTCTTAGTCACTATGCTTTTTTTTTTGCTCTCTCTCTCTCTCTTACTGACTCTGCTTCTTTGTTTTGCTCTCTCTCTCTCTCTCTTACTGACTCTGCTTCTTTCTTTTTTGCTCACTCTCTCTTACTATCTTTGTTTCTTTATTTTTCTTTCTTTCTTTCTCTCTCTTAATCACTCTACTTCTTTATTCCTTTATTTCTCTCCTTGCCTTTCTCTCTCTTTGTATTTACCTTTTCATCCTTCACTCATTTTCTCTCCCTCTCTCCCACTCATTTCCTCTTTCTTATTAATTCATTTTACTCTTTAGTCCTCTTCTGTTACTTCATGTTTATTCAAATCTTGAGTTTCGTTTTGCCGCTAAACCTTGCAACGGAAATTCTACTAGCACGATGCTCTTCAATACTTCTTTGAATGTTAAAGATCTTTTCTACTGTTACGGCGGCCGATCCTCATGCGGGGAAGGGACCAGTCCAGCCCGATAAGAAACGCAGCAGCCAGTAGAACGAGGTACACGTAGTACTTCCTACCGCCACGTCGTAACTTTCTTCGCCACCTCTGTTGTCTGGTTGGTCTGCGGCGTAATACCCGCTCCCCACTTCCCTTGCCAGAACGAGAACCGGCCGCCGTAAGAGAGACAAAGACCTATGCTGACAATTGATCTTCGTTAGCACGTATTGTTAATTGTACATTATCCGTTGTCTAGTGTTTCTATTTACAGCTATTCTAACACTATGTTTGAAGAGAGCATCTCGTTATTTGATATCAAGAGAACTACTCTATTTTGCCCGTCAATTGAGATATTTAAAGGTTCCGCTCCCACAAAACGCAAGAAGAAGTATGTTCACCTGAAGACGAGAGAAGAGGTGTTAGAATGTCCAATTAATATTGCATTCTTATGATACTTTTTTCACAACAAACTAACGATTTTAGTATATCTACGACAGAAAAACAAATATCAGTATTATGTTAATCGTTTAGAAACATGCAGGTTAAAACTGAAGAACTCGTAACGTCAAAACCAGGTCTCACGTAACAAGAGTTACTAATAAATGTTGTTCGTTTTAATGCCCTGTACGTACACGGTGTGCAAGTATACCGTTTTGTAGTCCAGGGTTCGAATCCAGGTCTGGGTGTTCTTTGTGAGTGTCAATTTCATGATATCTTCACTCATCCTCATGATCGCTGTTTTGTATGCGGTCCTGGTGAACCAAAATGTGTACTGTGTTGGCCTGATGTACCAAAATGTGCTTGCCTGTTGAACAGTAATTCCATAGCAAAGATGGTTTGCTATCTGAATTCAATATATGCTTATAATACGTTTATCTGTGCTGAAGCCAAATTTCTTCAGTAAAGAAGTAAGTTCGTGTATGGTAAGGTAACGCACGTCTTGCAAACCAGCATCCAAGATACGCTTTGATGTGAACAAAAAGATGGCTTCAGCGATGAACTGAAAAGTTCATCGCCCGTGTCGGCTGAAACAGAAATTCGATTTCAGACAATTAATCCTTCAGCGAATCTCTCTCTCAGCGCACCAACGTCATCTACATACCTGGAGCTTCGCAGATGTAAAAATAGCCTTCCCCTACCACCATCAGAGCAGCCCGGGTTGCTGGTTTAATACACTCCATCTAGATTATTCCTGGTTTTTACTCCAGTTTTCCCCCCCACCTCTTTCCCAGTTCTCTTTCTCGCCTTCCCCCCAATGTGTACTTTCCGTTCAACCCCCTGCTTCTACGTTCGGGGTAAGCACATTTTCCACCGCCGCGCTCGGCTAATCCTATTACAAACACCGTCGACAGCCCGTGGTGCTTTCGCCGTGCTCGACTCTCGCTCAGAGAAGCGGCAGAATCTTTTCCGCTGTGCGGAGCCGAAGATGCGATGCACAAGATTCAAAAGCCTCAACGCCTGCTCCTGCAGCAAAACTCACGCTTAGGCAAACAGAAAACATTCGCTCCGGATCTCCAGTCAAGCCCGGCGTGGTGAGTCGCAAGTTTGCGTCTTGGAGATGCACAGTCAGGCAAGCTGTCGTCGCGCGACACGGACAAACACTGTACGCAGATGGCATCAAGGTGAACAACATTTCTTGATGGTGTTATTGTGCTAGTTGAGGCTTCGTTTTGGCGCTGGGAGTCCTTGAGAAACTTACATTTATCCTGCAAGTATGAAACCGGCACGTATTCATGGTTCCCGCTAAAGGTATCTTCTACTGTTACGGCGGCCGATCCTAATACTTGCAAGGGGAGTGGGGAATTTAGCAATCCAGCACGATAAGAAACGTAGCAGCCAGTAGAACGAGGTACACGTAGTACTTCCTACCGCCACGTCATAACTATCGGTGCCACCGCTGTTGTCTGGCTGGTCTGCGGCGTAATCCTAGCTCACCACTTCCCTTGCCAGAACGAGGGCCGGCCACCGTAAGAGTGGAAAAGACCTACAGCACTTATACACGTATTTCTATCAAACCCTTTATTTCTATTTGTCTATTTCGGTTATTGTACGTCGTTTTCGGCCTTTTACATTAATCGCGACGACGAGGATGATGAACTGATTAAATAGATGATAGGACAACCACAATGATACATCCATGTCTTAACCCTAGCTTACCCGTCCTGTGCAAGAAACTTACTTGCCTGAGGGCGGGGAGGAGCTCCTGCCCCCACTAAAGTCCAAGAAACCATTTTTTGCACAGAATCACTGCTTCCTATGTTGTTTATATAGATACAGTTATATCATAATTATAATAATTACATAACATACCATCATCGAAAGTGTCACATACATATTTTATGATTCACTAAACCTCAAAAAACCATACTAATGCTTATTTGTATATATGGATCCACTTATGTATAATAATTACAGAAATTTCCATCATTACCAACTATTACTTGTATGAGTGTCCTTAGAACACACATCACAAGGGTGCCTGATGACTTTATGAACAAAGGTATGTATAATACAGAGAAATTGGAATCTATAGAGAGCCACCTATTTAGTTTCAATTTTTTAATAAAAATATATATAATGGGTTGATGTATAAGTTCGTAGCGTTTGTGTTTGATATGGCAACACTGCGGTGTTAGGAGTTTGTTTATCGTTTAATGTTCATCAATTGGAATGGCATTGTTGTCCTTGTGAATACGCATTGAATTTTACAGATTTGAAGATAGACGGTGTTATTTATGGGCTAAAGAACAATAAGTGTCCAGTTGGGAAAGAAAACATTTCCGACATATTCTTCTGTCTGAAGAATTGAGTCAAAGGCAGAGGAAGGCGGCTCGAAGCTTTTGTCCCTTGTATGGAGGGAATGGCATTTGCATTCCATGGGTAAGGTTCAGGATACCGCACGCTTTAAATGAAAACCACAACCAAATCAGCGAGTAGTCTAGGAAGACAGCAAGTGCTGCGACACGATAATGCACACCCACACTCCGCTAACATGACAAAAGCTGCTATGCAGGAGCTAGGTTGGGTAGTTGTTCCACATCCTCCTTACTCCCCCCGATCTAGCGCCCTCGGATTGCTACCTTTTCAGCTCTCAATCCATCAATCTTCAAGGAAGCTCCTTTGGTGACGAAAGTGCTCCTCAAACTTGGCTTGACGTCGCTCTTAACCCAGAATTAGCTGATTTCTTGGATTGAAAAACTGCCAAAGCCGTTGTCCGACAGTCATCAACAATGAAGGAAAATATACTACTGATTAATTTATGTATTTTGTTCATCTCAAATTAGTATCAAATAAAAATAATTTTTGCACGGTAAAAAGAACCGCAACGAACCCAATAGTTGAAAAATCGAAAAACTATGTGATGGGCCTGGCAGCCGCCCTTCGAGTAAGGTAGGGTTCGAACCTTGAACCTCTCTCTGCCTCGTGCATTAGATCGACCACCGGATGTAAACTAAAACTTCAATAAGATATAAGTTGCTCTCTGACAACACATTCAATTAGAGCTTTCTCAAAATAGCATGTAACGGAATAAGAATGGTGATGCATGATTTTGATAGAAAGGATAATATCAAACCACTTCATCCAGTTAGTGGAGGCACATAGTGGTTCGGATCTAACTTTAAACTGTAGGTCCAGCCCTGATTAGTTTTCCTGTGTATAGTGGCCTTGAAACACCAAATCAACCAACCAATCAGTTACTGTTGATGCTTGATTGATACTGTCTTCGTATCATACTATCGCTTTTCATATACATAGGAAGAAGAATATGAGTGACATTGATTTGTTCAACTTTTGGCTAATTAGCGAAGATGGGGATTAGTAATGATGTTATGAAATTGATCAATAGACACTCACAAACATTTATGCTCAGGTCGGGATTCGAATCCGGGACCCCTGGCGTCGTAGCGCGATGTGCTAACCACTCCGCCACGTGGGCTGGCACCCCCACCTTGGGCACGCCACTGTAAAGAACACTAGAAAAACCGCGATGTGGAATATGAGTGGCAAGCGTTAGTCTGTGCCATGGGGCTGCATGCATATATGAAAATATTGATCCTTTTTCATAGGCCTGTAATGGAGTGCTCCATCGACGCTTTTTTTGCTTGATCGGCTAATAGTTCGCACGGATGACGCTAGATGGCTTACGGAATCGACTGTTTCTTCGCTCGAGCCAATAACACTCGAACTGGCAAACGATCGCGAAGACCAGTAGTTCACGTACACTCGCCTCACTTAGCACTCCGGCAGTAGATTTCTTTATAGAGCATATTTGCAGAAAATACAATTCAACCTACAAGTATCAATATACGCTGTATAAAACACACCTTATTACTAACTTCGTTGACCCTGTTCAACCGTAATTTGCCTTTGGTAGTGGACCTTCAAAATTGCTTCGTGAAGTGAAAGACGCAGTAAAATTGAAACTAAAGTGAATATAGTCATCATATCCATGGTAAAATGTAATTTAGCCTATCTTATATGAAAATGAATAGATGGTTATGGGCAGAAACTACCAGCACAAATTTTACACATATATTTCTATGATTATGGTCACATTGAAATGATATTTGATATTGTATATATTCGAGCGAATCACTCTCGAGCGTGGGAGATTCGATCGAGTTTGAGCGAGCGAAAGTGGTCCAATGCAGTACTCTAGCTGTAACATCAAAACGAGATTTTACCAACAAAATGTCATTAAGAAAAATTGTTCTTCTTGACATCCTCTACGTACTGTGAAGGTTCGTCGAATTTAAGTGACGTCATCCTGTCTCTGTGTGTGTGTTTGTATGTGCGCGCGTGAGCACACACACACATACCCCCCCCCCCCACACACACATATATATATATATATATATTTATTGCAAGGTAACCAGGAAGAATAGGCACACGATCGTACAGCTTGGAAGTTGCAGTAAAAACTTGCCTATTGGACAGAGAATCATGAATGAATGAATGAACGAACAATCTGGCTGGATAGAGGATTTGAACCTATGACCTGCAGAGTACTTAAGCGACATACCTTCGCACCCGACTCGATCATCTCGCAACATCTTCAAAAGAAAACCAAACAAAATTACCCCAACATTGTTTACAACATGTGCCAAGTTATCAGATGAAAACTCTTTCAAACCATGTCTATTTCTGGCATCATCAAAACATTAACAAGTTGTTAACTGTCTATTAATGGATTACCTTTATCGAAATGCTTCCCGATAACAACTGGAAATTGCCTACACAGTGGTGTTAATTGCCATTGGAACTCAGTACCTCAATTGTGGAGAAATTATCGCTAAATTTATGAAGGCGCGTGGATTTCCAAATGGAGTCAGATAACGGCAATGGAACACTATTAGTTCGCCGGTTTGAGATCAACAGTGAATAACACGGATAGAGAGAGTCATTTGTGGTTCAAAATAAAATCGCTCAAGTATTGAAGAATACTGATGTATGTATAGCCTATATATATTCACATTACTGTTGATATTCCAACAATTTTGAAGTTCCTTTCGTTATTTACAATGCAAATAGCATGTTCGGTCATGTCTGCTATTGTAATGTCTCAGAAGACCATTACGAATAGTATTGTTATGGAGGCTGTTAGTATTATCTGATTGGTAGTTTAATAAATTCATTGTTAATGAGAAATAAAGAGGTCAATCAAATGGCCGGAGTTTTATCTCTTGCTTTTCCAAGTTTCGCTCCCTCCCCCACCCCTCTCTCTATCTCTCTGCTACTCACCCACACAAAGAAAAAATAACAGTAAAAAGCACTAAGCAACGGTTAATTAGAAATAGAATTGGATATTCTTTATTGGTTATTCACAAAACTTGCACAAACGAAAAATTCAACACTACTGTGATAAATGAGAGCATTCAATCATACTATTCCGTAGACATTTCAGCAACTATCACTACAAAAATTGGTAAAAACTCAATCACACAATCACTTACATCAAAAGTTATTCCTTTCTAATACAAGACTGTTCATACACAGCGTGTCCACAAAAACATTCCGTGATTATAAACGACCACAAAATTTAATTATGTATATTACGAAATTTATACCGATACCTTTCGAGAGAACAGGTCAAAGAATTTTAGCGGATGTGTAATTGTTGGCGTTAACTACAACAATAGGCATAACAATAAAAGAATGAAAAAGGAAAAAATATTCCGATTGTTAATGTGTTATTGTAAATAGCATTGTCGTTAGAAATTGTGTAGAGCTAGCCTGCAGTTAAACATCCCTAAATCCTCCGTGTCCAAACTCCATCTCTACGTTCGGAATTTTCTAAATGAGAAACTTGAAGGAAAATGGATTGGGCTCTCCGGAAACAAAGATGCTGTGATCTGCAAGTGGCCACCGAGGTCCCCTGACTTGCATGTCTCTGACTTCTTCTTATGGGGTTACATAAAAGATCTTGTATACGTACCTCCACTGCCTCAAGATCTGGAAGATCCGAAACGTCGTATCATTGCCGCCATCGGTACCGTCACTGTAGATACGGCGGAACGCGTGTGGCATGAGTGGGAATATCGCCTTGGTGTTTGCAGCGTGACACGAGGAGCACACATTGAGTGCCACTGAGATAGGTAGTTAGGTATTAGAACTTTTGAATTTATGCTTCTTATGGCACCAATTTTATATAAATATGAGTACTGGGAGCGATGCTATATGTGTTTATAATCACGGAATGTTTTTGTGGACACGCTGTATATTTGCTATGCTGAATCCACCCATCCGCTCTAAGGCTCTGTCCTTACTCATCAAGAAGCACCGTTGATCTTGTCCTTGTAAAGCTACTGTATGTAGCACACGAGATGTCTTCTGGTGGTAGTACGTTCCAACAATATGCCGAGGTACCTTGGAAACCATATGCACATGCATATAGATGTCAAATAGACCATGCATGCTATAGTTTTTTTCTGGTCTTAACGACGGGCGGCCTACATGCTGGCAAGGGAGCGGGGAAGCGACTAATCCAGCGCGATGAAAAACACAGCAGCCTGTAGAACGAGGCGCGCGCAGGACCTCCTCCTGCGACGTTGTAACTCTCGATGCCACCGCTGTTGTCTGGTTGGTCCGCGGCGTATTCCCCGCTCCCCCTACTTCCCTTGCCAGCATGTAGGCCGGCCGCCGTAAGATCAGACAAGAGCTATAGTGTAGAACCACTGTTAGTAACATTCATACAGTTCCACTTACTTCCTTCACTACTTTTAATCAATTGTTATTAACATTCTTCACGGATATCTTAACACAATTCGAGATTTTGATAACAATATTAAGCATTGTTTCCAGTTTAAAAAGACACTCAAAATGCTGACCAAGGCAGAATTTATTCTGAAATAAACGCACCATAAATGTGACGTTTCAACCTTATAGCAAGGCGTTCTTCAGATTCTGAACCAAATTTGATATACGTAAGACAGTTTAGCCTGGTGAATGTGGACTGGATTTTTTTTTTTTTTTTAAATTTTTAGTTACAAAGGCGGAGGGGGGATAGAGCCTCTCCTGCACCATTTTCACTTGGGAACAATGATTCCCTTACTGAAATATTTAGTTTGACTTCTATGGTGGGGCACTTTTTTTTTTCCAAGTTTACTTTCAGTGCCATTTAATTGAAACGGGCATCCGCTCTGTCGGTGGACTTTCGCCCCCATAAGAGCAGGAACCGCCGCGCTCCCAGAATGCCCTGCGGCGTAGTTTCCAAGAGGACCAATCTCCTGGAACAAAAGGGGCCGCAGACTCACTCCGGGAACGGAAGGAAGCGACGAGATAGCCGCAGCCCACCAGAGGTCTCTGCCGACGAGAAAACCCTTCAGCGTCGAGGACAAAAGATGTGGACGCTTGCTAACAGTGGCAGCTGTTTGGTGCTCTCCTCTGCTCATCTTTCTGTCACTCTCTCTCTCAAACTCTCTATCGAAAATTAGAAAAGAGTTTCTAATAATCTCTTCCAAAAAAGAAACCCCATGGAGACATGACTGTCCTTCTGGAACAACCAGGCCTTGAAAGGTAATATTTGTTCCATTGATATACCCAACAGCTACGGAATCAAATTCAGAAATGGCAACTTGACGGGCTTGTCAAAATCGACTTGAAAACAAGACCAGAAACATCAATATTGGTAACGCATGGTTAGTATCCCTTAGGTATGTGTTTTTTTTTAGTAGAAACGTCACTTCTACATTAATCCCCCACTCTCTCCACTTTCACACACTAAATCCTCAGTCATTTGATGTCATTGAATTGTAAAATTGTGTTTTGGGCGTCCATGCTGGATAATGTCTGTCATAAAAATAAACAAACTAATAGGGATGACAATGTAGACAAACGACTCTTGAATCATAGGTCTCACTAATCACTTTATAACACGATTAATGAGACTGGTAAATGCTCTCGGTTATATTTCAAGTTCTGACTGGTTTACCATTTTACATATATACCTGTCTGATATGTTCATCCAATCAGAATTCAGATTTCTGTATCTGCACAGTAGGTAGCAACATGCTGAAAGGAAATTACTTGCAAAATATATTGTTAGAACCGTAAAAACCAGAAGCTAAAACATCATCAAATTATGCATCAGAAAACATAACAATTTATAACATATAAATAAAATTTAAATAATTGATTGATTAATTTGCTTTATTTTACTTCGCCTTTTGTGCCACTTTTGGCTAGTTTGCGAATATGGGGATGAGTGATGATATGATGAAATTGATGAATCTAAACTCGCAAACATCCATGCCCAGGCCAGGATTCGAACCCGTGACCCTGGCGTCGTAGCGCGATGTGATAACCACTCCGCCACGGGGGCTGGCTAAAATTTCAATAAATATATTATGTCTCTGAATGTCTTTTCAAAAGAACAATTAGTCTTTTTCTTCAATTTTTTGCATGCAATAATGTTAATATGAGTATACTCAAAGAGAAAACTCTTTACCCTCATTTTCATCAAAGTGGATTCCCTTCTTCAATTTGCAAAACTTAACATCTGGTTAAATCGTATCCAAATGAAGAAAATATATGTATAACGCTATGTAATATTACTCAAAATATCCATTTAAGGTATTTTAACACTTTAAAGCTCGCTTGAATCTTTTCATCATCTGACGCAAGAGCGGAATGCTCTCGTGGTCAGGTTTATGAGGTTTACATCTTTTAACATAAATACAGTAAAACATCGTTAATCCGGACTTCGCATAATCCGAACAGGCAGAAGGCAAAAAGAAAAAAGCGGAATGCAAGGTTTTAAATGTGGCTAGAAGTTAACAAGAGAACTTCCCAAAGAAAAGGCAGTCAACTACTGATGAAATTATGTTTTGCGCAGACTTTGTACTGTACAGTATAGTGTATTTAGGCCTAAGCCCTTTAAATACACCATTTATTGTTCTTTTAGATTATTTCAGTTAATCCGGACTTTCGTTAACTGGTCAACTTACCCCCCCCATTAGTCCGTATTAACGAGGTTTTACTGTACATTTAACCTAATAACAAGGGCATGTTTATATATCCTCGGCAGTGGCAACGACTAGGGGGGAGGCACTCTTTGCCACTTGTGCTCCCGCACGATGCTAAACCTTATCTACCAAGGAAAAGTTGACTGTCGTCGCCCCCGCAGTTTTGGCATCTCCCTTCCAATTTTGGAACCCAATCGCCGCCACTGAACCTCAGAGTTGGATTTACCAAACAGAGATAAGTGCCAGGTATTTTTATGCGGGTTTCATCATCCAATGTACTACATTTCCAGTATCGTGATATGGAATCCAGATATGAGGATTGGTTTCGTCACGTGTACAGGATGATTAGGAAGTCCGATTCCGTCAACCAGATTTCTGCGGTATTGGACTGTTCAGGATTAGCAAGTGGCAGTCTGTGCCAATCAGACAGTCTTCTCTGAGGTCCGCGTGAGGTTTTCGATATTGCGAGCCGGAAACGCGAACAGTAAGTAAGAACGTGCCGGCATCATTGCTCAAATATGCACTTCCTGGGTGGGGATTGGAACTCCGAGGCTCAATTAGCACAGGCCCCCAGGTAATCGTCGAATGGGGTTCTTCTGTGTGCTTCTGCGGCGGTGACTAATTGCATTAATTCAATCGACTAGTACGCATGTGTGTAAGGGGAGGAGGGGGAGCGAATAGCCTTCGGGTTTAATTTTGATCCGTGTAGCCTCTCCGGCACCCTGTCCGTAAACTTGCACATCCCCGTCTCACCCCCTCATCGTGGGGGGTTGATCCTGTGGTCCAAAGTTGTAAACGTGCACCCTCTCTTCTGCGAGACCGACGAATAGCAATAAAAATCGCGGGAACTCGTCTCGCGGGCGTTCAAGCATGTGTCCTACCACACTGAGCTGTGGAATCTGGTCTAACCCTTCTGCCTGGCTGAAAAAAGGTGTACACGGACATGAGTGGTAATGAGCAAATTCATATCTTTGAATCTATTCACATTTCGTAAATAATACAGGTTTATAATATATTTTCCAAAGATAAAATATTTCAAATGCATTTTCCAAGGTTTTGTAGTTTTCTTTCACCATGCCATGAGGCATATATATGGGGATGTGGGGGTAAGGCCCCACACATTCTATCGATCTCGGCCATGTTGGAGATGATGTGTACTTGAAAAGTAACATTTACAACTACTTTCTGTTGGAAATTTTCTTGTGAACAAAATCGACGCAATAAATGATCATTAATTGTAATAAATTAAATGTACAAAGACTTACAAAGACTTACAAGACCAAAAAAACATGGAACAAAACACTGATATCTTCAAGTGCGATTAGAAATGACGAAATAAGGCGTGGATGTTCTAAATTTTAGGATGCAACGAAGCCTAGTTCCCTTGCCTTAGGCTATTTCACGAAAATCCTTTCACCTTAGCATCCAGAGAACATACATAATTGGAAACAGGTTTTCCGAATTTAACTTTTCCTCCGGTTTAGCTAGTTACATTGCGTGGTTACATCCAAACACTGTTTGTTCCTTCATGTATTCATCCATTCACCCTTCATCCTCATCAATGTGAGAAGCATACAAGTAACGTATAGCAAAATAATGATAAAACAGACAAATTCTCTTCCAAGGGACCTTCATTCGCAGTTTCCTTCTCCATCTGAAGACGAGGTCTTCCATGTAGATCCCATTTCTCCCTTAATACACGCGCCTGGGTAGGTGATTGATCGACACAAATTGGGAAGGAAGATGCCTTCGTGGACGGCTGGGCTTTTGCGCGAATCGCAAGAAGAAGAAAATCGCTTTTGTAGCTGAAATTCACGCAGCAGTCGAATCTTTTCTTTCGTCTTCCCATTTCCAATGCCCTTCCTGTCTACTAGTGTGGGAGGGAAATGACTTATTTAGAGAAATCGTGCTTCAGAGGAACTTGGGTGAATATTTCCATTAAAGTTCAATGCTCTGGATGACCGGATTGCATCATCTATTTGAAAATATGACTAAAATTCAGAGTAGGGGTAATTTTATTGTCAATCAAATAAAACTAAGGAAGATATGTGAACTATTGATACACAATATTTTCTCTGGTTGCCTTTTAAATGTCCCATTTAAATGCTTGTGCATAAATCTGTAGTAAACAAAGTTTCTGTTTTGTAATTTTTTTTTAAAAAAACTTACTTGTACTATGTCCCGGTCATCTCTGGAGGAAGCGAACGAAAACAAGTTTCTGCGCAAGTTTTCACTTCAGACGGCTCCACCAATGAATACGTGAGGGGGGATGGGATTGCGTGGAGGGGGAAAGTGGCTACAGTTAACCAGCGTTCGCAGCAGCGTGTACCGCTTCGCTCTGCTCACTCGATTTTTCCCCTTCTCTTCCGCTATGCGCGGCCTTGCTCCATAGATACCTGGGACAGAGTATAATTTTTGAGGCTTTGAAAAGAATGTAAACTGCAAGTATTATGATAACTGCCGTACCTTTCAGATGATATCGTGATAACGCCTTCCCTTGTAATCAAGTGGTCCCGGATTCGATCCCCGTTGGAGGTACACTGCACTATTGTCCAGATTCAACTTTTAAACTGTAGGTCAATTCTAGATTAGACTACCTGAATATGAAATTGACATAAAACGATTTTTCTGATAGCTTCTAAATTGACACGCGTTTAGTTTCGTGGCTACATAATCGTGTTTTCCATCGCAGATATGTAGAATATGGCGATAGCAAAACACACGAATGCTCCAGAATTAATTGAAAAATGTTGAAATAGACGCGCAGGCCAAAGGTCCTTAACAACGTTTGCCTTAACACAGTGGTCTTGAATTTGTTGTTATTTATCTTCTGTGCTGTTTATTATAACTAATTATTATTTACTAACCAAAGAAACATGCGAATAAATAAAAATGTCGTATGCGCCAGACTAGGTAGCATTGTGCTGTTGGTTGAGGTACTGTTTAAGTCGATTTTATGCACAGAAAGGCTAATCGGGCTGAACCTACAGTTTAAAGTGTTTTTCAAACCACTTATGCCTCCACTGGGTACCGAATCGATACCCCTTGTATACAAGGCGATGCCGTTACCATTACGCCATCGGGGAGGCACGTAGCATTGTGATTAATCTCTGTCCCGGAATCTCTTGAGCAAAGTCGCGCATAACGGAAGAGAAGGGGAGACGGTGGATAAGCAGAGCAAATCAGTACACGGTGCTGCAAAGGCTGGTAGCTGAAGTCCCTTTTCCTCCATCCACGCAATCATGTTACCTTGCAGTTATTCTTTGATCGAGCCATCTCGAGTCCCTACTTGCTTTCGTTCGCTTGCTCCAAAGATCACTGGGACAGAATATACTCAAAATGTGTTTTCTAATCCGTTAATTGAGTGCTTTTCTACCTATCCCATACTTGGTAATAACCTGAAAAAGTAGAAAATTATGTTGTATTACTACAATACAAGAAAAACACACCCATTGTAAAATAAATATTGCAGCCCTAGTGCGTTTATGAAAAAAATATTAGTTTACGAAGATCCAATTTGTGTTGAGAGAATGCCTTCTGTTATATTATTGAAAGAAAGGCTTTATCCAATGTCTTCTCCGCTATTAATTCATCCCTAATGATCATGGCTGTACATCTCCTAGGACCTTTTGTTAAAGAATGTTTTGTTGGCTAAGGGGAAAAAGAGACATTTCGTCATCGAACCAGCCTACAGCTGCGCTTCAGACAGCGGTAATGCTTAAGGTATTAACGGGCTGTCTCGAGCAAGACAGTGTCCTGGATTGTCTCCACAAAGGCCGATCACAAAGTAAGACATTCCCTTTCAGCCTGCCTGAGCCATTATCTTTCTCACAAACTCAAGAAGAAGAGAATGCCCTGCTTCCGTTCATATTCCCTTTGACTCCAAATGTATCCCTTCAAAAAAGAAGGGGTTCCCTCCATTTCCCTCACCTCCATTTCTGCGCACTTAAGGAAAATAACGATAATGGCGATATCATGAAATGACGAGCCATAAAAAACACTAAAATTCCTGATGAGAGGCCTCTTTCGCCTTAACCGAGACAGATTGTGTACTTTATCCCTTAGCGCCTTTTGCCCATGTTTCTCTGATGCATTGCAACAACCTAGTGATAACTCGCATTAGATCGTGAGCTTGAATTTCGTGACAATAGAGAGCGCGAGTAGAGCCTGGTTATATTCAGAAAGCTTCTCTGCACAGCTGGCGAGCCTACCAACGCTGTTCAGATTTGGCAAGACGGTAAGAAATTGGTAGTTAGTTGTTGTGACGTCAAGAGCTGATCTTAGACGCTCGGAATGATTGGTGGCTGAAGGCAGCGTGACTCGCTCTTGAACATTCAAATATTTTATGGAATTAATCGCACTCTACGCGTATTGCCCAATTTGAATTACATGCTTTAATTCGTTCTTCATTGGATCATTTATCGATGGTATAGAGCGATCACAAACCAAATAACCTTCGACGAAAAGTCTCCGCGCAGCTTTCCCTTCAAGTCAGGTCATAAGGAAGCATGCTCCACTCTGCCCCTCCCCTCCACGCGGGAGTACGGTGCACAGGAGTCACGGGTCTGCTCAGTTTTTTTGTTTTTTTTTGTTTGTGGTTCCACTATACCGACAAGCTGCATGGACACACTTGTGCTTGACTCAACTTGCATATGATGAATGCAACACCATCATTCATTGTCCTATAACTTTGGGGTGAGAACTACAGACTACAGAATACAATTCAAGCGTCGTACTGAAAAGTCTTTATTTATATCGATGTTGTCATTCGTATATTTTGACTCGATATCGCTATTTAAACGATATCGAACGTTGATATCAAGAAATCGAATCGCACAGCCCTACTTGTATAGTTCACGAAGTAGCTGAAACACCAAATCAGAAAGTTGAATGCTCATTGGCTGGCGTATTTGTACACAAGAGAGTGGGGGAAAGTAAACGGGTGAAATAAAGTTAACTAACAAGAGTTGAGTAAGATGTACAGTCACCAACAATGGAACTTTAGCTTTTTTTATCCTTATGTTTCCTAACTCTACAGAGATTAGTGAATTTCGATATCAAATCGTCAATGGCAAGTTCTGCCATTGCCGTAGAGTTAGGCAATACACCAAACACCATACAAGAAATTTCGGGGTCATTCTCATTGCTGGTGACTGTACATACTAACTGCCAGCAGCCCGACAGATGCACAACTGTTGTACCGATTAGGTACAGCCAATGGTAACCTGATTTCACGGATGAAGGGAAAGACACAATGATACAACGAACTTCGTAGAAGATTACACTGTCCATTGCTCCATGTTGGTAGAAAAAACGCTGTAAGACAAGGCAAGTACTCATTTTTCTATGAAGCAATTGATCGCGACGATGAGGATGCAATGTTTGGTAAACTAAGACGTGATCACTTCTACCATAAGGTTTAGGACTAACCCCCCCCCCCCCTCCTAACCCACACGAAACTACTTTCCAAGCCCGGATCCCGTTATTTACCAGGGTCTTAAATATTCAAAAGTTGCTTTAGGTAAATGAAATAGAATTTCGAGCACGGTTCAATACCCCACACGTTGGTTTCCCCGGTTCTTGGCGGACCCAGCGCCAGTTTCATTATCCATTCGAGAGGCCAGGCTTAATGTCTGCCTTGATTGACTAGTCATGTCAGGATATTTTAATGAGTTCCGACGCGATAATGTAGGGTCTCCGGAAGTACTCTCAATGCTTTCAGCGCTACCCGGGTTCATTGAAGTTGTGAATATTGAAACATTTCAGAGAACCATCTTCTGTCGGCTTCATCATTGTTAAAAGTTTAAGGGAAAATATCGGAATAGAGCTGTATCTGACAGACAAGTTAGAATATTTTATTACTATTAGGCATTGGTTTTATGCATGCTAAAAATTATTAAAATGTACATGTAGTTACCGAAGCTTAGCGTGGCTTAATTAAACATAATGGAAGTGTGCTTATGGAGCATATTCTTTATGTGCATTAATACTTCTAATCTATGATAACATTTGTAGCTTGGAAGCGAGTCGTAACTCCCGAAACATCCAATCAACAAGCGAGCTGATGACGTCATCTCAGTCTTGCACCTATCACTGATCCTCTTGCTCACGTTCTGCGCTGTTGGTAGGCTCGCTAGCTAGGTTAAGTGATAGTTTTACTTTAAGGGCACAAGGGAGGGTTTTCGCGAGGATCTCCGTTCTGCGGCGGCTGCGATCACTGTTGCCAACTTAGCTCTTTTGGTACCAGATCCGGTTCTTTCGTGCACTCAATTGGCTGTGAACTGGCCCCTGCCCTACTATGGTGCCCATATAGCCCAAGTTTTGATAAATATACATTTTGCACGGAATATTGTTATATTGACTGCGTCGCCCCGCAC
Source organism: Lepisma saccharinum (assembly GCF_977018435.1). Lineage (NCBI taxonomy): Eukaryota > Metazoa > Arthropoda > Insecta > Zygentoma > Lepismatidae > Lepisma > Lepisma saccharinum. Next base: position 50,575,522 of record NC_139237.1, on the reverse strand, counting down.
TCTCTCACTTTCTTTTATAGCGCAGTGGCGGACGTGAATATGACATAATACTGTTATCCGGGAATTCTTTACTTTGGATTTCATACTACCATGGGAGGATTATTGAGATGGGTGATGCCCCAGTTCTAGACGGTGAAAATTAAGAATAAATTGTCATCACTTCAAAGTTAAAGGTAATAGTAGCGCCTCCCTCTTTGACACCTAACATTACTATAGGAGGCACTTTAGCGAACTTTCGAAAGTTATTTTTAACTCCATTTAAAGTGAAATTTAGCTCTTTTATGCGCATCAGGTTTGGCAACACTGCTGCGGAGAGTAGTTTCGCGTCGGAGAAATACAATACGCTTAAGCGAGCATTACTCTTATTTGTTCTCTCGGGAATATCAAGCATCCAATGGCGTAGTGAAGTACACGAACGGAAGTATGATACGTTGAAAGTCGTAAATTGAAGTTGATTCTCCATAAGGAATACATAAGATTCTGTAAGCACTTATTCATCAAATTTTTACACATCGTATCTCGCTTAATAAGCAATTTTAAGAGACGCTTCCACTTGAAACATGGGGAAAAATTCATACTAACGCATACTGTTCGGTTCTTTTTTTAGTAGCAGTGCACAACTAGTGCAAAACTTTTACTCCCTTTAACATATCTGGCTGTTCTGCATTTCTAGCTTAGGAGCGAGTCACAACTATTGAAACATCCAATCAACAAACGAGGCTCTGACGTCATCTCAGTCTTGCACCTATCACTGATCCTCTTGCTCACGCTCTACGCTGTTGGTAGGCTCGCTAGATAGGCTGAGTGAGATTATCAGATCTGTCCGTTATGCGTTTGCAAGTTGGGAGCGAGTCAGAACACCCGAAATATCCAACCAACAAGCGAGCTGCTGACGTCATCTCAACCCAGTACCAATCACTAACCCGGCCACTCACGCTGTGCAATGCTGGTAGGCCCGCTGGACAGATTCGCGTAGTCTGCTGGAGATGTTTCGTAACTCTTGTCCTGTCTTACGGCAGGCGCCCTACATGCTGGCAATGAAAGAGGGGAGCGGGGAAGCAACCAATCTAGCGCAATAAGAAACGCAGCAGCCCGTAGAACGAGGTGTACGTAGTACTTCCTCCCGCCGCATCGTAACTTTCGGCGTCACGGCTATTGTCTGTTTCGTCTTCGGATTATTCTCGGCTCCCCACTTCCCTTGCCAGAATGACGGTTGCCCACCGTAAGACTAGACAAGAGCTATAGTTAGCTAACTCTCTGGTATTCCTAAACCAGAAGGCTTATTGCCGCAACAACATTTACCAATTCCCTTCAGCTTTAACTTAATATTGTCATTCCATCTTCATTTTCAACATCGTATGGGTTACATCGCAAAGTTATGTTATGGGAAAACGAATTTCTTTAGTTTCACAATTACCGCAGAATTAACAACGTTGAAAAAAATAATGAGGCCACAGTAAACATAAGGGTTCACCAAAACAGGCTCTCTTTAGTGAAACAATCGTTTCGTAGACAGCGAATCAATTATGACCCTTTCCTTCTAATAAAATGATCACATTATTCTTCCCTTTCCCGAAGACCAACATCTGTTACTGACGTTATTTTTAGGTATAACCATCTTTTATCGCTCGCAGCATCTGAAAATATGAATGAGCGAACGAGGGTCGAGGAAGCCGTAACAGTCGTTTCGGAAATGGCATTGAATGCTCCCCTCTCCCTCCTCATGTTCCCCGTTTCTTCATTTCTGAAGGGAACACAATGACGTTCGCAGAAAACTGGCGGCATGGCCCATATAAAAGGACGCTACACGACCTCGAAAGTCGTAACCACTAATTACTAATGGTTACAATGTGAGAAAAACTATTGTACAGTACAAGAATTCAGACAGTAATAAGAAATAATGTCTTTTAAGTACATTCTGAAACACATTAATTTGCCGATAATTCATTTTTTGAGTGAGAATTATGTTTTCTTTAAACAATCATTGAAGCCGTATTCTGTGTCGCAGTGCAACATTGAAAATCTTAATAGCGTCTAGAGACAGTGATTGAAACAGAAAAAAATACTTTGGGTGTTAATATTTTATGTTGTGGCGGCAGATATATTGTCCAGATATTATTAGAATAATTAAGTCTTTTTTCACTGATCTATTTCATCGACACCTTTCTGCTATATCGTAATATTTACCGTTTCCGTACATGTACACTCACCGGCAATAAAAATACTTACAACCTGAAATATGCTTGGCGTTTGATTTGTGCATTACCTAACCTACGACGCTGGTAAAACTTGCCATTGTAAATTTGCTGTTAAAAGTCTCGTATCACCGTAGATTTAGGCACACAAAACCTTGCATATAAGCTAGTGTTTCAGGATCTAGGTGTCCCTTTTTTTATTGTTGGTGACCGTACATTAGGATTGGCCATCTGTCCAAAGGAAGGAAGTTAAATTCGGTTGCATTTCTTCCACTAGACGTTGTCAGAATTGGATATATTTTACTATTTTTCAAACGAAATACTAATTATAATGCTTCCGCGCACAGTGTGTCATGTAATGAATTTCTTTCAAAATTAACTTTAAGTCGTTGCTTTTTTAGTTTTACACCGTACCGTGATTTGTGATGACCATGAAGAAGATATGTGTGAAAATCAACGGTAAACCCATTAGCGAACACAGAGCCTGTAGTATCCATGAGAAATCTATGCTGAGAGATAAAATATGTAGTTAATGTAAATTACACCATATTTTTAAGTATATGAACATTTTTTATAGGCGGGTCTAACAGGAAATTTATTCGTAATGCCCGATAATAATAAATATGATTAATAAAATATAACATTAAAAAAAACATTAGCACAAGCTTGAAGAAATGTAAGAACTGAATTGCTGAATTTGATTTATTTGATGTTTTAAGTCAACTTTGTGCACAGGAAGGCTAATCGTGACTGGGTCTACAGTTTAATGTGGGATCTAAACCACTGTACAATGTGCCTCCATCGGGTATCGAACCCGGGACCCCTCCATTACAAGGCGACGACGTCACCACAGGGCCACCGGGCGTACATATTCACATACATGTACATACCGCTACATATTCACTTGTAGCACAACGTGTTTATGTGTCTCGGAACTTGCTGTTGTTAGTGTCATTTGTTCATTAATAACTGTGTGATAATAAAAATTAATTACTGTTACTTTCAGAGTAGTTTTTCCCTCAAAGTTTAACCTTTGCAACAGTAATTCAATGGGGAAAAAACCGTAATTGATGGTGTTTTAGAAGAATTGCGCAGCACAAGACATTATAGCCCCCTCTCCCAACACAAAATTACCATTCCATCGTTCCACAAAGGTAATACAAAAAACATCAAGATAAAAATTTGGAGGGGTAGAAATTTCCCTCGATGTCTCAAGAAAGAAGAAAACCTGAAAATCAAGAAAGAGGAGAAAAGGTTTCTCTCCTCCACCCTGAACCCCCATCACAACCACCCCACAGAAGACAAACGTCACCTTTTGTTTCGCGGCTTGGAAGGACACACTTTAAATAATAAAGGAGGAACGAGCTACCTCTGGGAAAAATGGTCTCGGCAAAGGGCCCTCCGGAACATCCAGGCTGCTAATTTATTTAATGCGTCCCTGCTAGCGGTCCACGCGAAATACGATGGAAGATAGGGGAGAGGAGAGAGCTATGAGATTTTGGTATTTCTCAGAAATGAACATGCGGATACATACGAAAGCGAGAATTAGAAGTTGATTAAGATAATTGGGTTACGTTTCAAATCCATTCGCTACTGAGATGCTTTGCAGCAATGTTCGCTGGCAGTTTTCGTGGCGAAGACAGAAGGGGGGGGGGGGTTGGTTCGAATTCTGGACAAGGAAAGTGATTGTAAAGTGAAAAAAAAGTAAAGTGCTTCCCTGTGCTTAGCACCACGCCATGAAGGCGTATAGGGGGTGTGGGGGTAACGCCCCACACTTTCTTGATCCGGTCGTGAGTGGGGGTGATGTGATCAGCATCACGCCCCTGATCGCCTTTACCCCCCAGGGTTTCCCCCATGTACCCATGTTATTCGACGCTGGGTGGACGCCGGGGCTGCTTCCATCGTTAGAAAAGTTCCCGGATTTGAACCGGCCGGGATCGAACCCGGGACCTTTAGCATGGTAGTCAGACGCGTTACCGACTGAGCCACCGCGAGGAAATTTTCATTGTTCCAATAGCAAATGCCACAACTTCTTTTACACAAATAAATCCAAAGTTTGTTACGTTCGCCGGTTTATTCTCAATGGATCTACTTACTTTTATTCCTCTACGGCGAGCATGAGACTTATCAGCGTACTATGAAGCCCTCAGATTGTGGGAAATCAGATAAGGATATGTTTACGTAAACCTTACTAACTCTCGCACACAAGAAGTACATTTAGATGTCAGTTAATGTTAATATATTACACTTCCACTCGCAATTAAACTCCTTATTACAAACAAAATTGTATTATGATCATAATTGTTCTTGACTACACAAATTAACACATTCACATTTCCAAAATCACTTCCATTATCTAGCAACATTCATAATATCTCTCACCTCACAACCCCACAATCAAATGTTTTAAGGTTAGTCCATAACCATAACAGACTACCTAATTGAACAAAACAAATTACGGCATCATAGACATTTAACATATTAAACATATGAAACACTTAAAATGATACAATAAGTGGTGCGTATCAAGTTATTTTTGGAAAGAAGGTCAGTTCTTTATAGAGTATAAACCCTATGATTCATTGTATTATACACCACGCATGCACCAAGCGGCTGAAGAGTTGGTTCACTGTCCTTATTATTATTCTCTCTCTCTATGCCTCTCTCTCTCTCTCTCTCTCTCTCTCTCTCTCTCTCTCTCTGTGTGTGTGTGTGTGTGTGTGTGTGTCTCATAACGTTGGGATGTTCCACATAGTACCCCCTGAACTGCATTTTGCAGACTATGGAGGCTCTGACGTCTGGATCTATCGCCATATAATCCTTGTAGGACTGTGTGTGTGTTATTCTTCCGTGCGCTGAGTGTCATTTTACAGCCTCAGCTTTTAAAGTAAGTAAAGAACCAAAGTAAGAATATTTTCAGTCCGACATTACAGTTATGTTTTATTACTTATGTTTTAGTTATGATAATTTGCTGGACTCCGTATATGTCACGGGTGCGAAATAGCCTAAGTGCTGACGCACCCAAAATTACAAATTCAAATCTTATAACGTTGTTTTTCATTTTTCGCTGTTCGCGGTTTAATATGTACCTACTCAGGATTTGTCAAATACCCCCTTGCATTTCCTGAGTTCATTAATACGTCCTCATTGTCGCAATAAGGAGAATTGGTTGAAAAGCTGCGGGAAATAACCGAAATAGGGACAAGAAAAGAATCAGCCATAGCTATCGTAATGAGAAAAAGCGTATCAAAACATATCGACTAAGGAAAATTAACATTGCGAATAAACATTATGACATTGTATGGAAACCACCGTGTGATGTATGCACTCTTACCCATGGTAAAATTGCGATACTTACCTGAAATACCCACTTCCTTGTATTGCGTTATGTGTGTTGCCTACCTCCACGGCGATCAGTGAACTTCAATAGTGAGGCAACACACAGAACGCTTTGCAGGGTAGCGAGTGTTCCAGGATCTCAGTGTGTCGTTTTTTTTATTTCCGGTAACTGTAGCTACTTCTTAGGGTCACGCGACTTTTCAATCACCCTGTACAAGCGTACAAATTGTATTACAATTCCTAGTTCCAAATGAGGCTGTCGAATGATATTGATTCCGCTATCTGACCTGACTGCTCTTATTTCTTCTTCTCTCCGTCTCCCACCCCCCCTCTCCTGTTCGAACGACGGGTCAAGAAGACCGAATGCAAATTGAAAGCTTTCTGCAGCGTGAGCCCTTGACCTACGGCGAACTTTCAATTAGTGAACGCACTGCGCACCGAACCGTATGCAGTTGGCGGGTGGCGAGGCCCTCCACGAGGAAGCGGGTTTGACGAAGTGCAAATTAAATGAACTGCAAAGCTTCACGATCCCGGCTTTTTCGGGAAAATAATGGCGAGCGTTCTAAGGGTTAAGGAGCATGGGAAAGCCAGGATTTTTTCTGGCATGAGCCCTCTCCGTGTCATGGGCAATAAGTCGATAAATGTTAACTCGGGTCTCGAGTTTCGGTATCATGAGAATTCCCAAGAACTGTTTGTTACTGTGTGTGAAGCTGTACTCCACCTAGATCGACGCCAGAACTGGTTCCTTTGGTTTATTTTACTTCGCCTTTTATCACTTTAGGCTAATCGCGACGGTGAAGATGAGTGATAATATGATGAAATTGATGAAGGAACAGTCACTAAGAACACCCTTTCGAATCCGGGTGTATTCTTGCTATTCTGACAGCGCAGATCATAATGTCAGTAATGTAAATATAATATTAAAATGTTATAAAATACTAAATTTATTTACTTCAATTGCGTGACGATTCTTTTGTGTTCTCCGCTGCACAATCAGTACTCTTGCCAATGAAGAATTTTATCTGATAGAATAAGCTACAAACCTAACGCTATGCTCACAATTCTACCTGTTTCTGACAAGTTCGACGGATGGACATTCTGTCGGTATAAAAAAATTGTCTGTGTTCTGGTAGATTTCCACAGACAATATGGTAATGCTGCTGTTGATGAATTAAAATTTTTGGGTGTGTGGGCACATATGGCTCTTGTGCACCCTTTAATGTCAAGGGGGAAAACCCTTATCTAAAATCCTTACATGAAAGTTAGAAAACGTGGTATAAAAAGCCTCTTGAGAAGGGTTAAAAGTGTAAACGGATCTGCACGGAACAAACACAACACATTATAAAAGAAAGGACATCCAAAAACCTCCTCATAAACAGTGGAATAGGTCCGCTCCTCTCAAGATGCCAAAAACTCCCATCAAAACACTGTCATTGTCTCCCAACTTGGATGATAAATCGTTGGAAAGGATATGTTGGAGAGGGTGAACGGAGTAGATCATTGAGATTTGGAAGATTTTTTATTATTCGTTTGTCCTTTTAACAATGAAAAATTATAGTTAGCGCATTGCAATTCCTACTGCATTGTTGAACTCCCAATTGTGTTAGTTCTTGATTGATATGCGTCACAATGATTTATCAAGTACCCAAGTAAATATACTTCTTATTGCCCACCATTGTTACCCAAAACCGTGCAAGAAGTCAAATATAACGAGCGCATTACACTATTTCTCTGGCGAATTTGTCCGGCAAGAGTAAAATCACTCGGTTCCAATTGGTGGTCGGTGAAACTACACACATTGTAACCATAAACTTTCTACTGCATTGTTTTTTAAACATGTCTCTTCATTGATGTTTTCCATTTTCATATTGGATTTCGGCTTTCTTGTGTTGTTTCCAATAACTTTCACCTGATTTAGTGTATTGATATGAACATCATGAATGACTGCACCCATGCATATGGAAATACATTTGAATATATGAAGCTAGTGTTCTGGAAACTCTTGTCATGTATCTTTGCTACTAGCTCACTTCACTAGCCAAGCTAACTCTAATGTCTAGACATGTAAATCGTCTCCACTTCTATAGATATACTGCCTTAGTATGATTATGGGCCGTACTCATATGAATATTGTCATCGTTATAGAGAGAGAGATGTCCTCTTCATGGTTACCAAGCGCCATTCCTCACAACATCCTCTTCCCCTCACATAAGGATACTCAAGGATTCAATTTTGACCGTTACGTGGTTCGCCCGTATACTTGTTTGTATTCCCAGAAACCCCTCAAGGTTATAGGGTGGAAGAGAGAGAGTTCCAAGGGATGTTATCAGGGGAGAAAATGAAAGAAAAGAGGGATGCTACATTATACGAGAAACTTTCAAAGAATTCCTCCCCACCCTTTTTTCCCTGAGGGCACCTCCGAAAACTCCCCCAGGAAGAAGAGGGATCATTTGTAGCCCCGGAGTTTACTCTTCCCATAGATATCTTACGTTGGGGTCCCCGGAGAAAGTTTTCACCGAGGTCCGCGCGGTCATATTTCAAGCCAGATGGGCAACTCTTTTAACGCCAACTCATTCCTGCACGTAGATGAAACCAGACGCGGGAGGATACACCCCGAGCTTCCCGGGAAGAATAGGAAATTCAACAAATATAAAAGTGTAAACGCGTTGTTTCAGGAGGGGCTTGGGGGGCAAGGGCTTCCCTGCAGGAGTGCTCCGAATACGAATAGATAACAATGAAGGCACGCCGGGAGGGAGTGTAGTACGTCGAGGATGTTCCATCCTTCTCTCCTTTTGATAAATTTCCTCTCATATTTACGAGAGAACCTTCCCTGGTTCCTATATTGTCCACTCCAGAGTTGGGGCTCTTCCCAGATAAAAATCTGAACCCCGATCAATACGACATGAGGAAAACCTCGAGGCACAAATAAGAGTCTCTCAGGGTCAGGCTCTTTTCCAAGTCAGTGACCCTGCACGGACTCTTGAAACGCAGTTGCTGATTCGGTAAAAGGTACGTTACCTTCCCTCCCCCCTCTTCCCCGCTTATTCGTCACATTTTCATCTTGGTTTACCTTTTTTCCTATATTTTTGTCCCTGTTACTTTCCTATCATGTTTATGTAGAATGGATATGCTGATTCGAAACTTTCTGCGGTATCAAGCTACTCCCTATGCCGGATCCCGTAACGGAGTGGTTAGCTACGATACCAGGGGTCCCGGGATCGAATCCTGGCCTGAGTGTCCATTCATGAATATCATAATTCATCTCCAACTTCGCAATTAGCCAAAAGTTGCAGAAAAGCGAAGTAAAAAAAAAAAGAGAGAAGTCAAATCAATCAGTCTACTTCCCCTTCTCTTTTATTACTACAACCAGACTAAGGAACAATGTGAAGATAGTATGAAGATACTATGTTTATGGTAAATAAAGTACTACATAGTATCGTGTTACCAAACCCTTTTTATTGTTTTGCCACCCTTTTAAGCTAATCCTGATTATGATGATGAATGATGATTGATTCGCTTTTCTGTCACTCTTGACTAACCGCGAAGATGAGGATGACCGATGATGTGATGAAATTGATGAAAGGAAACTCAAAATGAACACCCGCGCACAGCCTGGAATTTGAATGCCACGACGGCAGGATGAATGATGAAGGGCATATTCACAAAACAACACCCTTGCCCAGACCGGAATTTGAACCCGTAGGGGATAATGTCTCCGGAACTGTTCAAATTGGCTTGTCATTGTGTTCATCATGAGAACTACTCACAATATTGTGATATTTTCATAAATTATCGTCCATTCGTGTTACACACACACATATTTATTTCGTTAAAAGAAACGACAGTAAATATTATAAGTTTCTCACCCATAACAAGGTGCTGGTACGATGTATCGTAGCGTACAGCCAGAAAATATGTAATACATACAATGTGCGTGTATGTGTTTGTGTTATTTTGATGCCTAGGCCGGGATTCGAACCCGTGGGCTTCGGTGGCGCGTTAAATGGTCGACCACTGAATGCGCTCTGCCACCGAGCCGGTGCGTGCGCACACGTGTGCATGTGTAACATTCCTGTTGCTGATAGGATCTCGTTGATTGGCTGATTTGATTTAGTTTGTTTCACTTTTGCTTAGCTTCTACCTTTGGCTAATCGCGAAGATGAGGATGAGTGATGGATGATGTGATTCGAACCCGGCGCCTCTGCGCGATGTGCTAACCTCCCTGCCACGGAGGCCTGCAAGAACTCGTTTATCACGTCGTGGTTATGCCGTAAACGCTGATCCAACATGTTTTCCAGTTCGCTTCCCTTGTCGGCTACTCGACGAGTATTAGATATCAAGCTCTTTATGCTCCGATATCCTTCCTGTCTCGCTACATAGAGAGATATCCTATTATCTCGGTCGCAGTCTAATCCTAAACACGTGGGCATTTCTCTTTTGCGAAATACCCCTTTCGCAGGTTAACTCCAACGTGCTAATTATTCAATTTATCATCCTGCCTCTTGACATGTGTAATTAAGTTGATTGGGATCTAAGGGAAGCGAGACGCGTGCAACAGCTTCTATTCATCCCCAAAGCTGTTTCTGTTTTGCGTCCGTGAATTCTGGATAAAGGAAGCTTATAGGTTATCTCTGGGCCCGCTCTGAGCGCCACGGTGGCGGGGGAAAATATAACTCAAGCTCCTTCAGCAGACAAAACACGATACACAAAACGTTCTGTGCAAAGGATTATTAAAACAACCCACAAACTAATATATCATGTCTGGTTGGAATTTATTTAGAGATGATATGGATTGTTGTGGAGTTAACTTGGACTGCTCTCTCTGTCTCTCAACATTTTTTATTCTGTTTTACTCTGGTATTTTGGAGAAAAACAATAATTAATTATGATATAACAAGTTAGTGGATGAGTCTTGCTGAAGAACAGTGAAACAGTGTATTCTGCAAAGCACTTGGATCAGGTCTTCAGATACAAGAGATTTCAGGAACATAAATGTTGACAGGGTTTCGATATAAATCTGGAAAACTTTGATATTTACCGGTTTTCGTTAGTTTCGTTTCGTTGACTCTAACCATGATGACGCACACAATTGTGGTTATATGAAAATATACGCTATCAAAATCTTCATCCAGAGTGCAAACCACTTACTTTTATGAGACAGGAAAATTGCATAAAAGTTATGAAGCTTTACTAATTTTGAAGGATTTTATTCTAACTATACATTCCTAGCCTAGTTAAAAGTATTACAAAGCATTATCACTAACATATTTAGATTTCACATACCTTTTCAGTAATCTTCTCTTGATTGAAAATGAAATTATTCTAAACATATCAAGCTTATATTTTCCTTTCATAGATGGCAGAAGAAGATCGTGAACACCTATTGATTTAAAAGCACCTGGTGATTTTTCAACCCACGCTAATCCAATGCACACGATATGAGAAAAAATACTATAGTTAATAATGTAATATAATCAGTCATTGAAGTTTTAAATTCAGCTCTTGGAATGACCATTTTCTTCACGAAACTACAAAGAAAGCTCTGAGGTAGGTCAAATCGACCTACTAATGATGCGTGTATCAGCTTATATGTGCATGATTAGAGTATGGGTCAATAAGACTACCATTTAGAAAGTAAAGTAGCATAACTCTCAACTCAACAAGGGTGTGCCTGAAAAGTTGGGGGTTCATATTCGTGTCCTGAAGTGCCCTATAAACAATAATACTAATAACTATAAATCGGATTTGTATGTAATTACTTATTCTATTCCTTTCTAGATACATACCTTGAACAGGAAAACGTTAACGAATTATATAACTGACAAGATTTTGCATAAGTTTTATGTTACATATTTATTTGCTAATTTACTTTAAATAAAACAACATGATTCGGTAATTTTTCCATATCTTGAAATGTTTCCTATATTTTCGATTTCTGAAACATGAAGAAAATTTGTAGCTTAGGTGATGTTATTTATATTTTCTAATCAATGAGATGAATAGTGCTTACGGTCCCCTAAAATTGACTGCCAAGTCGAGAGACAGGTTATTTTGGTCTTCAGTGAAGACAAAAAGATTATAAAATAATACAAGAACCCTTATTTATCGAAAGAAGCGGAGTTTCTCCCCTCCCCCCTTCCATTTGCATATTTCCACTTCGCTTGTAGGTCCAGCCAAAGCACCTAGGAACTTGGCATCGGTGGACAAGAGTACGTAGCGAGTAACACAATATGTTCCCTTGTACAAAAACTACAAAAGTAGCTATGTATATTCGATTGTTCTTTCTTTTCAGATTATAAAGTTACAAAGAACTCTCTTACATATTATACAATAATTTGCGATGTGAAATGTAATTAATTGTTGACAAAATTAGTTTCTTAAATATGTATAGTTGCTGTGCTCTTTTGAGTTTATAAATTTGATACAAATTTTAATTTGAACAACGCATGTTCTTAAAATTATGTTGATTGGTTGATTTGGTGTTTTAAGTCCACTTTATGTACAGTAAGGATAATCGGGACTGGACCTACAGTTTAAAGTGGGATCCGAACCACTTGTGCCTCCGCCGGGCATCGAACCCAGGACCCCTTGATTGGAAGGCGAAGACGCTACCACTTTAAAATTATGTTGAATATGTTCAAATAAAGTAAATATCTAGTAGAATTCTTGAAATTACTTGACTACTCGATTACTACGTATTATTACATATTCTTTGATACTACATATTTAGCTACATATCCTTTTCATACTACATATTTAGCAACATATCCTTTTGATAATACATATTTATATATATTGTACTTTGATATTATATAAAAATTCTGGGTGTACTAATAACCTTAGTATTATCATCATGAAAAATTAGAAATGTCTATGTCCATATAGTGAAACCTTTGTCAACCCCCACATTGTTTGATGTGCACGCCCCTGGCTCTCGAGTGTAAGAGTGTAAGAGTGAATATTTGGACTGAAGATAATGTGAAGGGATGAGAGAAAATTTTCAGAAGCTGAAGACAAAAACGCGTAAAAGAAGACAGAGACTAAAGAAATGCCTTATCATGCTGTTTCTGTTCAAGCACCCCTGTCTCTTTTCCTCTCATCCCAATATAGCTTTTTATTTCATTCTCCTTGCTTCTGCGTATCCTATAATCCTTCAGAGAAGGGGACGTAGCAGAAACTGTTAATGGGAACGGTGAGAAAGAGAAGGGATGAGCGAGAAGCACGTGTGACGAAAAAAGATAAAATTCTCCATAAATTCCCTTGTCCTTTCTTCAGTTTTTTTTTTTCCTTCGCTACCATCCTTCTCCCCCCTTTCTTTTTTACTTCCACGTGGACTAAAGTGAGAAAGCTTACTCTGTGGCTCCTTTTCAAATTAATGCATTAGTAGTTTTCTTGTTGTTTTTTTAAGAAGAAAATTAATTCTATGCATTATTGTTGACATCAGAAACATCGTGTGAAAGAAAGAGGCTGTCTCCTCCTGATCAGTAGTTGCAGGTTCGAACCTTCCTGGGGCATGGATGTATCATTGTCCTTGTCCCATCATCCATTTGATCGTTCATTCTTATCGTTGCGATTAATGCAAGAGATAAAAAAGCGACTTAAAATAACCAAAATAAAATTCGAAGTGTGTGAGATGCTGGTATATTGCAATATTCAATATATTTATCTATATGTCTGCCCGTCTCCCAATAGAAACCAAATGACATCATTCGGCAATTTAGCATTCTATCTCCATGTAAAGAGGAACATAAATTAAGAGTGTTTGAAAATAATGTCCTTAGAAACATGTTTGGATCTAAAAGGGATGAGGAGACAGGCGAGTGGAGAAGGTAACATAATTAATTTAGAACTCCATAATTTGTATCCATGTCCAGATATTATTGAATAATTAAATTAAGAAGACCTAGATGGACAGGCCATGTGTCACGAATGGGAGAGGAAAGAAGAGTTTACAGGATCCTTGTTGGGAAACCTGATGGTATGAAGGCTAAGACGAAAATGGAAGGATAACGTTGAGATGAAACTAAAGGGCATCGGTAAGATTGGTTGATCTAGCCCATGATAGAGACAGACGGAGGGTTTGTGTTGCTGCAGCCATAAACCTTCGGGTTTAAGAAGACTAGAGAGTTAGTTAGTTAGTCTCCATGTATCAGCCGGCCCCCGTGGCGGAGTGGTTAGCACATCGCGCTACGACGTCAGGGGGTCCCGGGTTCGAATCCCGGCCTTGGCATGGATGTTTATAAGTGTCCATTCATCAATTTCATCATATCATCACTCATCCCATCTTCGCAAATTAGCCAAAAGTGGCACAAGAAGCGAAGTAAAATAAAGCAAGTCAATCAATCAATCAATCCATGTAACAGTTAGGTGAAGAGTCTCTATCTAGCAAATAAAACGAATGTTCTTATTAGCGCCAACGGAGCAAAATCGCAGTTTCATTTTAAATTGAGTTCAAACTTTTTTAATATTTAAACATAACTTTCCTTGAATTATCAGTAATTTCGAAGTACATATTCCTTATGTTTTTTTAAAAAAAATGATTGTAAACTTAATGATGATTGGACATGGTGGAAGTGCGATAATTTCTGTGTCAGAAAATGGGTTCTACTTAAGCGTTTCACTAAACTTATCTTATTTCCTCTAAACATTTTTGGACTACAGCACTGGCTACACTGATAACCTGAGGAAAAAACTCTTAACATTTCTTCACAACGGGGGGTTGCTCTCAGGCCTATATTAAACACAGCATTCGTCATTTTCAAAGACATACTCTGCTAGTGACATCTAACGATATTTATTGCAAACTTCAACCGCTTTGGCGCGTGGTTTAAATTCAGTGACCGCTGCTATTTTCACCTGCGTATTTCCGAAAGAGAGAATTGCCTTATCTAAAATTCATCTCATTTATCTACGGCCTATTATCGGTCCTACACGTCACACAATACCTGTTCCTCTTTCACATCAAGCACAGAGAGAGAGGGGAGGTAGGAGTCCACGCCCCAACAATGCACCAAGGCTACAGGTAGGCGCATATATTCATAGGTGTCATTATCCCGCTATTGTCATGATGGCAGTCTTGTGTAAATATCCGAAATACCAGCGAACCTTACGTTCGTTCTACAGCTATTCATATCCAGAAGCTTGGACTCATTATGTTCCCTTTTCCTATCCACCCTCGCGCACCCCTTTTTTTCACCTCCCTGGACAGTCTCCACCCCTGCAGCCGCGCCCCAATCAGTCGTGCTGGTGGCCCGGCTGTCAGGCGGCGAACAAATCCAATTGGTGCGAAGAATGGGCCACGGCGAGAGCTGAACGTGACAAACTTGAATAGCCTTCATCGGGAGCTGTCAGTGCAACCCCTTACTCCTTTCCCCAAACGCCTCTCTCTCTCTCTCTCTCTCTCTCTCTCTCTCTCCACAGATATCACCCGCCGGCGGAGGTGCAATGCTATACATCTGCGCCCTTGCGGATTTATATCCAGCATCTGAATACCGGTCCAAGGCTCGGATGATGAGCACAATCTTGCAGGAATGAGTTATTTTTTTCTCCCCGGAATTAAATTTCCCGGGGAGAGGTTCCGGAATTCTAATGCAGATCGCTCCCGACCTTCAGTCACAGGAGCTGGGAGCTAAATTTGTTCTAAAAACATTTTTTTGGGATATTGAATTCCCCCGGGAAAAGTATGATCCGGGAGAATTTGATTTTCCTCCGGTGGAGGATAAAAAATGCATCTTGTTAGAATTACGTTCACAATATGTAGAGTCCTTTGCAGCAGAAGGTTGACTATGTAATTCCATAAATAATCACTGAACTTCCATTATCTTCTCGCTTGTTCCTTGTCAAACCGATGATATTCATACTATCTTTACTTCCTCATAATTCTCCTTGGATTTCATTCGAGATTTGTATATTAGTAATTCAAGTACACTTCTTGAAATAAACGCGATAGTGCGCCCCTCGTACTTCATGCATAAAAGTAAATTGATGGTTTATACTCCCCTTGATCGTCACAAGATGTGATACTTCATTGACAGCTAAAAGTAAGTGATCACCTCATTGTTTAAACTAACAATGAACCCCCACCACCACATTTTTACATTCTGAAAGGCAATACTCCCTTGAGATCTGCAGCTAAGTGATCACCTCACTGTCTAAAACAAACTATTGTTAGTTACCAGCATGAAGTAAGACCAAAGGTGGCCCTGTTTAATGCCAAAAGAGGCTACAATCTCTTGGCATCTAATGATCAGATGCTAAATATTAAGTAATCACCCCATTGCACTGTCTAAAAGTAACAATGAGGCAATGTGACTTAAGAACAAAGTTGATCCGTCCCATATGAACACTGAAACATGATTCGTCAACACAATTAATTTCGACCTTTTCTTTAGCTTTAGTGTGAAGTAACGTTTACAGTGCACACCTACGACAGTGGAGGAAGATTGTCCCTTCCACGATATATATAGGATTGTAATATATGTGTATGTATTTGTATTTGTGTTTTTGTTATTTCACGTCGTTCTACTGTCACTTTTCGCTAATCACGACGGTGATGTTGAGTGATTATTAAATGAAGTTGATGAAAGAGCCCAAGGAACACAACACAACTGGAGCCAGGGAACTCCTTTGGCTAGTTTAAATACCAATCGTCGACCAATAGCCGACACGCTGTTTTCTGTAAGATGTCGCATATTGCGCGTGTGTTGCACTATTCCTAAGAAAATCACATTCTCATATACAGTAAAACCTAGTTGATCCGGACTAATGGGGGATAAGTTGACCGGTTTAACGAAAGTCCGGATTAACTGAAATAACCTAAAAGAACAGTAGAAAGTGCATTTATAGCAACAAAACACGTTTATTATGGTGTATTTGAAGGTCATAGACCTAAATACACTATACAGTACAGTACAAAGTCTGCGGGAAACAGAATTTCATCAGTGGTTGACTGCCTTTTCTTTGGGAAGTTCTCTTGTTGACTTCTAGCCACATTTAAAACCTAGCATTCTGCTTTTTTTTTGCGCCTGTCCGAAGTAAGCTAAGTCCGGATTAACGAGGTTTTACTGTACTATCAGATCCTAAAAATAACTTTACAAATAACAAGAAACTTTGCAAAGAGTATCTATAAATGTTTCATAGAATGCAAATATACAGGTACAATTTCATCCCTTCCCCTTAATTATTCATATCTTGAGAAGTCAGCAATATAGTTTTGCATCTATTTTAGCAGCTAGTACGGAAATCAAGTTGTCCAGACAGCGTGCTTAAAACTCGTTTGACCCGAACGGGGAAGAGTATTTCCACATCGCCTTTAATACGAGACTTGAAAAGAGACGGGAATTCCTGTTCCGACCCTCGGAGGGTATTAAGTTCATTTCCTAAGGATGCGCGAGGGACCGAACCTTCCAAAGGGTCACGTGCTGAGGGAAGCCGTCTCCCCGGAACCTAATATGGTGCGTTCCTCGAGCACACTGATGGGCATATTGCGGAGAGTTCTGGTGTCTCATCACACGACCGCCGAATTTCTGACCGTCGTACGAGCTCCTCTAGGGCTGTGCCGAAGTTGGAGGATTGGCCAAGGAGGGGCCAAGGGTAAGGCTGGAAGGATGGAGCGTGAGCTCATCACTCTGACCACCTGTGGTATCGAGATGTGATGAGGCTTGGGAGACTTGTCAAATCTCGTGAATGAGAAGCTGGTGTTATTCTTGGTCTCTCCTCGAGTTGCTAATGACCATTCCTTTCTTCGTCTCGTCTCGAATTGCTAATGGCCGTCTCGTTCTCCCTCTTGTCTAGAATTGCAAACGCCCTTCATGTTCTCTGTCTTGTCTAGAATTGCCAAGTTCTGCCTTGATCACGTTCTACTCTGGAATTTTAAATGCCTGTCACGTTTGCGATAATTGTCTAGAGTTGCTAATGATAGTCTTTTCGGTCTAGTCTAGAGGTTCTAGAGGTATCGGTCTTTTCTAGAGCTGCAAATTCCTGTTACGTCCTCGGTATTTTCTAGAATTGCTAATGAACATCTCGTTCTAGGTCTACTCTCGAATTGTTCTCTATCGCGTCTCAAGTACCAACCAAAAACTTTTCGAAAATAAACAAAATATATGCAACAAACGAAAGTCATACATACTCTCACGTTAAATACCCCGTAACAACCACATAATCAGACAGCCACTTTCTTTGGTGTGTTCAATTAGTCCCATTTAAAGTAACTTTTGTTTATGTGAAATTATCGTATACCATTTTTCTGGAGTAGTTGTCATAGAGAAAGAGAGAGAGAGACGAGAGAAATTGGTGTTTTAATAATGAAATTATTTCGAAGATACTTGGGGGAGGGGCTTTTCCATGCTTTTCCATGGTATCATCTTGAATTTATCGCCCTACGATTATTTTCGGACTCGCGGTGGCAATTCTGAAATGGTGCCTTCTTGTTCTCGTCTGTTCTCCTGTTCTCGTCGGTTCCCATGCCAACGGAGTGACCCTTTGTAATTAAGGTAAACACATACAGGTAGGTCGATTGGGGTATCTGTGGTTCGTAGATGACGTCATGTTGGTCGGTGGGATTTAAGAAAATAGTGGAAGTCAGAGTAACTTGATTTCATGAGATTCACATATTTTTACGTATATGTAAAGAAGCTTTGTATCAGCGATTGTAAATAACAATAGGCGAAAATATTAGTGGTTTCAATTCAATATTTTAAAATCAAGAGAACTAGCTCACAGGAAAATGTGACTCATTAGTACAAGTAGAATACGTAAATACATTTGAAATATTTGAAGACATTTGCAATTATGGTTGAAGTAATTCCTGCGCTCTCTGTTGTCAGAGAAATGAAACTATTCATACATAAACCCATTTCGAACGGCAATACTTAAATACATTTTCCATCTTTTCAGAGATCTTCATCAAATTTTCTTCGTAACCGTCTCCAGCCAAAAGTAACCGTTTCGTAACAGTTTCCTGCCAAAAGTAACCGTTTCGTAACCGTTTCCTGCCAAAAGTAACCGTTTCGTAACCGTTTCCTGCCAAAAGTAACCGTTTCGTAACGGGAAAAATTTACTTAAATATTTTTTAACCTCTCTGTAGTGATTCTCCAATTGCTTGCGTTTTAATTGTTCAAATAATTTTTTAAAAAATAGCCTAGATGGAGCTACTGAGGATGACATTTGAGCTCCTTCATAGAAGATGGATCATCCCTTATACACTCATCGAAAAGAGGCCAGTAAATAACATTAAATGCTGGTAGTAGATTGTTCGAAGGGGAAGAGATAACTTAAGAAAAGCTAAGAAACCTTAAGAAACACAATCACGGCGACAGAACAGAGAAGGATAGGTAAATATAGAAGTGCTATTTCTACTGTTGTTCTCAACGTAATTTAAAGTTTGATAATTAATTGCTAAAAAGATCCAAAATTTACCTGGAATCTGAATTTTGCGGAGAATTGTCACACCGAGCAATCCTAAAATGTATAGATTTTCATCAATGTGTACTTGCAGGAATATATTGACGGACATACAATGCTACAAGCAGTAATATTTACAGACAACAAGATATTGATGGAAGCAAGTGAAAATGATCAACAAATGTCTGTTTTCGAACTTCAAATTATGACATGAAAATTTCAGAGGATAAGCCAACGGCAATAAATGTAAAACATTCCTAGACTGAAAATACGTAGTAGTAATAAACGATATAATATTTCAACAGACTTTGTATATTTGGAAAGCCATATTTCACACTAAAATAATGTCGAGGAAAAATTTATAAAGTATAATAGAATTTTAAAAAATAAAATTAAAACATAATAATTGAGAAACAATTTTTTTTTAAAAATTAAATTAGATACCATAACAAAATTTCAAAAACGGCTCTTCTGTATGGTAGCGAATGTTGAACTCTTCGTCAACATGATAAAACTAGAATAAATTGTTTACAAATGAGATATCTGTGGTCCTTAAGTGGAGTAACCTAACGAGACAAAATTAGATGCGAGGAAATCCCAAATAAATGGAAGTCGAAGCAATGCTGGAAGAAATTTTTTAAAAAATGTCACATATAGCGGAATCAACATGTTCTGAGAAGGTCTCGCTGATGGCGCAGTGGTAAACTCGTCGCCTTGTAATCAAAGGGTACCTGGTTCGATTCTCGGTGCAGGCATATAGTGGTTCGGATCTCACTTTAAACTTTAGGTCCAGTCCCAATTAGCATTAATGTGCATAAAATGGACGAAATCAATAAATCAATATGTTCTGACGATGCCAGACAGCCGTTTCCCTCGAAAATTATTACATTACAAGCCGAAAGGAAAAATAAGTTTAGGACGACCTTATAGCCGATGGAATGATCAATTTTTGTTGTCACAAAACGGCCATTCGTTACGAGGAGGAAGAAGAAGAAGCAGGCCTAAAAAATATATAGATTTTCATCAACGTGTTTTTGCTGTTATTCTTGGTGCAAATAATCAAAGAGTTGAGGTACCCAAGTACATTTCCAGCCAACAGGCTGTCACATCCCGCACGGCTTCCTTGCCATGGAGGACCCAAACTCCTCTCATAACTATGTAATATATTCTCCCCTCGTGCGTCAGCCCCTGATTCAATTCTCGAACTTGCCACATGAGATTTGAGGCAGACAAGTGAGGGAGGTTTTTTTTTCTCCTTCTACTTCCTCTTCTTCGATCTTACCTCATGATGACTTCCACTACATCGAACCTTCAGTGTTCTGCCATTACAATTTCCTGGAGTACATTTTACAGGTTGCTCCATGGCAGTTGAAAAACTCTATATTTAGCTTCAATGCTCTCAAAACGTAACACTTATTTACCTGTTACTGGTATGGGTGTGTTAGTTTTCAACGGAAGAAGTCATTGAAAGATATTTAAAATACAGGGTGATTCAAGGAGAAGTTGACACTTTTGAAAATCAGATGTCCTTTTGTATTGGACAAAATTGAACATCTACATAACAAAAAGATGCCTGTGGATGTTAGTTTTGTAGTCCCAAATGTCTTATGTTCACATGGCATATATTTAGCCTATACTCGAATTCACCTTACGCACGCTGTAACATATGCTTATCGATGTTTGCTACAGCGGCCCAGATTCGGTCTTCGAGTCCAGTCTTGGCATTGGGCTGTGGTAGTTGATACATTGTGTTCTCGACAAACTGTGACAGATAGAAATCACAGTTGGGCACTAGCTTCACGTGTTGCATTATGGGAACTGTCTTGAAATGATTTCCGAATCCGTGCCACGCATTCTACAGACGTTGATGTCTTACACGGCTCTTTCCTTTACATCCCAGAATCAGTTCGCCCTATCATAGCTGGATTGCCTGTTAGCCGGTGATTTGTAAAGTCTGGCTTGGAAGTTACAATGGTCTATGCTCTTGGAAATTCCATGACACAGAAAGCTTTCTTAACCTGAGAAGCAGCCGTTTTTCGACCACTGACCTTGGTCTTTCAACAATGAACTACGGGCTTAACAGAAAATATATATATGTATATGAGTTGGTCTATCAGTAAGTGCAATTCACACTCATGTAATTTAATTATGGTGGGCGAAGCAACCGCAATATAATGCCATTTTATTTTTGAATATCCTGTATATTGCCCTGCAATAAATAACGAACGGATTTTTCAGAATTATCATGATATGTGCAAGCTCCATTGTGCTTTTTAAATGCACTTGACCTTTGGATAAATTATGCAATATACATTTATCAGTCTCTTTCAAATACTGGTGACTTTGAAATGTTCCAGAAAGCTAATGTTTCCAATATTGTACTTACCGCTCGTAAAGATTGCCTGCGTGTGGTGAAATAAATTATTTTTTCTCGGACAACTATTTTTTATACGCAGTCATATGACTAGTAGCTGTGTTAGAAGTGAGCAATCTTTTTAGTGCTTGGAGTTTTGAGTTCGTACATATTGAGTTGGTGTTTTAAGTCCACTTTATGTACAGTAAGGCTACTTGGGACTGGACCAACAGTTTAAAGTGGGATCCGAACCACTACGTGCCTCTACCGGGTATCGAACCCGGGAACCCCTTGATTACAAGGCGACGACGCTACCACTGTGCCGTCTGGGAGGCACTTTTTGAGTGCTTCGAAACATCCATGTTTTCAAGATAGAGGTTACTAATTGATTGTTCTTTCAACCCATTAAAATTGTAACTTTACCAGTTACGAAAATATTGCAAAGCAAAGATTAGTAGAATCTTGACGTTATATTATTTCACTACCATAAACAGATGATCTGACAGATTAAAATAATTTTAAATAATATTTTCTAGGTTTTTAATCTATAGGTCTTTTCTACTGTTACGGCGGCCGATCCTTATGCTGGCAAGGGAAGTAGGGAGCGGGGATTATACCGCAGACCAATCAGACAACAGAGGTGGCGTCAAAAGTTATGACGTAAGTACTACGTGAGCCTCGTTCTACTTGCTGCTGCGTTTCTTATCTACGCTCCCCACTTCCATTGTCAGCATGAAGATCGGCCGCCGTAACAGTAGAAAGACCTATAGCACTCATCTTCACCTTAACATAAAGAGACGTAAAGTAAGGAGAAAAATAAGTAAAAACAGTGTAAATGTATCTGATTGGCCAGTGCATTCACGAATTTGTAACCAATGAAATTCGCCGTTTCTCCTTTACGTAATACGACATTACGGGAAAGTTTGTTTAGGAGAATTTTGAGGAATGTACAATTCCGCAAAAAAAAAAAAATATATCTTCAATATAGAAAATTTGAACACAAGATCTTCTACCTGCCAAGAGAAATCTTCCAGAAAACAAGGCAACTGGAGAACAAAACATATTATGATGAAAGCATTTCGATGTGCAATCGAGGAACTGCCAATCAAATGTGTGCCTCGGGAAAGATTGATCGTCTGTGTTATGGAGGGTAAGATGTGGAAGAGTCGGGTAGGGGAGGGGAGATTAAACGCAGAGGATAGTTCTGGGACTCGAGATAACAAATGGATCGAATCCGTAGCTACAAGGCGTGCTTATGGAGTACATTGATTCGAAACCGGGAAAGGATTTTTTTTCCGACCCAGCGAATACGTTCCAATTATTCCCGGCAGTCAAGATTGATTAAAGGTATTTGTAATGGTTGGATTGGCCCATATTGTAACTCCGTCTGTTACCATAGACGGGTTAACCGCGACTGGAGGAGAGATTGATGGTGTCTGAAGGGAATGGCAGGCTTGTTTGATTGATTGGCTTTGCAAGTGTGCGTTAACGCACTGGCGATTTGCACCCTACTCCAGTTCGTGTAAACTGTGTACGTTAATTTCTGTAGACTTAGGTTCGCCAAAATGGTAAAGTTATTCCCTGTGCATTTCACGGTTCAATGGAAGACACACACGCGTTCCTGACCTTAACCCTAGCTTACCCAAGGGGGAGGGGGCTGAAAGGCCTACCACCTCTATTTTTTCGATTTTGCAACTGAAAATTCTTATAAAAAATTGAAAATAAACTACATTTTTCTCCAGTATGTTCCCAATATTTCTGTTACTTTTGTTCATAAAAACACAAATGTAATATAAGTATGAGGCAAAATGCACTGGGTGGGCCTATCAGGCGCCATCTTTGGATGCATGTTATTCGAGACGCTCTTTTGCCAGTAAAAGTGTATAATTGGTTGGTAATGATGACGGTTCTTGTAATTATTATAATTAATAAACAACTACACCTCCATAAACAATAAAGCATCAATGACAAATTATTTTTTGTGAGTTTTAGTGAATGGTAACATGTGTGTGTGTGACACTCGTGCACTAATTGGTTATTATTTCTTATGAATAATTATAATTTTTGTAATTATTATAATTAGTGAATTACTGCACATATATAATCAAGAAATGAAGAAATGATTCAATAACAAGATGGTTTCTGGAATTTTAATGATAAGAATGGTGTGGGCCTGTGAGTGAGGGCCGTCCAGGCACAGTGATTAATTTAGGGGGTGGCCAGGAAAGGGGGTGGACCCCTTCCGAAAATAGAACCCCCTCTCCTGGAACGTCAATAATCTGGAAGAGTATTCGGCCAATTGCTAAGAAATTTTTCAACCACATTCACTTGAACGTAGAACGTAAATGTTCTATTTTTTCGTAACAATAAGGACTGATTCAGCCCTCTTCATAATTAAAAGTTAAAATAATGAACGAATTCGTTTTGATAACTGCTAACTAGTAATATATATATAAAATATTTTATTGAAACTCAACAACTGGCAACTCAAGAACGGGCACGTGTAGAGCGACAGAGCTGATGTAATATAAGCTTCGGACTGTTGTAACAAATTTCAACTTCTTGCAGCTATCTTAACGGCGACGTGCTTATGAAGTTTTATACAAATTTATACTTAATTTAATTTACTTACATATCAGAGGTAAGGGGCAATTATATATATAAAAATATAATAGATATATTAGTATTGTTCTTATTAGTATTATAATTTGATGATTTCTATGACATCCCCCTTGAAGTTTTCTATCGCCCCGGAAGGAAAGTTCCTCCATTCAACACTATCTAGGCCTGGACTCGAACCTGTATCTTTGGTGACCAGAGTTACTTAGCCAATATGCGGTACTGTATATTGTAATATATTTTACACTTGAAGACTTGCAACTTCCAGAAAATTCGACTTATGTAAAAAAAAATATATAATTATGTAACACTTTCTAGTTTTCAATTTCAAAAGTGGTCTTAAACCGTGATGTATGCAAAATCCACTTTCCCCTCAAGTATAAACATGGCCGAACCACTTCCTTGCGAGCAGTGAGGTGTTGTATTTTCCGTTTTTGCCACTGGATGTCCTCAAACCCAGAATCGTTAGAGAGCGCGGGAGTGGGAGGGCAGAATCCCCCAACCAAATTAGAGTGCGCACGGCCCTCACAGGGAAAGAAGTGTCGTACAGAATTTCCATAAACCTCCTCCCTCGTTCCCCGGCCGTGGGGATTCTGCGGACTGCATAACAAGTATGTCACAATGAAGCAAGCTTGGCGCCCAGAGGTGACGAAAATTTGTGCCGTTCCATCGGGACGATAACATGACCCCGAGTCTGCCTCTGCCTCCACCATACAAAGGCCCTCGGTCTGTTCCCCCACCCCCAAAACCCCCCTCTCCGCCCTAGCATTGGAAAAGGACAGTGCATTAGAATTAGAAACACCCACTTGAAATTTTACATTACGCCGGCAGGCTCTGCTAACGTGGTTGAAAACTAAAGCAGGGTACGTGAAGATTTTGCCGGATTTTAGAAACTAAAGGAAACTAAAAGTGTAAAAATGTAGGCTGTCTTTTAAAAGGAGTCAAATTTTGAATTGTATTCATGAACTATGTTGAAAACGAACGTTAGACGAAGAAGCACTAAACGTAACAAGGTTTCAACTGTAGAAACAGCAAGGCTTTTTAAAGATAAATGCAGACATATTTGTCAGAAATTTATTACGAGTAGAATCCTTACACCATAAACAACTTCTCAATACAGTCACCACCATTGTTAAGACACTTGTCATACCGGGAAACCAGCTTTTGTAGACCTTCGTCGAAGAAATCTGCCGCCTGCGCATGTCAAATCTGCGCATGCTCAATAGAACAACAGCGACATGCGTGGCGCGATTGGGAACTCCTTACAAAGAATCAGGTAGCAGATTTTTTCTACGGTGTGGAAATGTGTACTGCAAGAATAAAAAAAACTGTTTCTAAGTCGAAAATGACAATTTGAAACGATCTGAAACACGAGATATAAGACAATACTGACCTCATTATTATAAGAAACATGAAAAAACAGTTTCATGGTAATACGGACACTTTTCACTTAATAATAACACCGAAGAGAGCCAATTCGAGAAACAGATATATTTTGTCTTGTTTATGTTGTATATTTTCGAGAGGTACCATTTCCATTTATCTCATGGTTTATTGTTTCTTCTTGTTCTAACTTCATCAATAACGCAAGTTTCAGGTTTCTCTTGATTCTATTAATGTGGAAGTGGGGGGGGGGTTAAGATTTTCGTCTAGTTGGATCAGGACAGATACATTTAAATGTATGTTTCTCTTGCATAATATATATATATATTTTTTAAATATATAAGCCAAGCAAAATAAAACTTCCCGATGGGGTAGAGGTAACATCTTCGCTTTGTTCACATCCAACTTTAAACTGTAGGTGCAGTCTCGATGTGCCTATTTGTGTATAAAAGTGTAGGAAGCAAGTCTCAAATCAATCAAGAGAGCCCATATCGCATATATGAACCACATATACATACGTGTGTGTATCGGAATACACACACACACACACACACACACACACTGGTAGCGTCGTCGCCTTGTAATCAAGGGGTTCTATACCTGGTGAAGGTACATAGTGATTCGGATCCCACTTTAAACTGTATTTCCAGTCCCGATTAGCCTTACTGTGCATAAAGTGGACTAAAAACACCAAATCAATCAATCACACACAGAAGGCCAGTGTTCGATTCTCGAGGTGGGTGTCTTCTTGTGCGAATTTTCCAAGTACTGTCCCTGCATGGGGCAGCTCTTGAGTTTACACAGCTTCTGGGTGCAAACTTGGCGAGCAAAGTCTTCAGGAGCCTGGTGCTGATCACATCACTTTCCCAAACGACCTTGCATTAGTTTGTCCCTACTTCCACACCCCTTTATGCCTCTTTGACATGTTGCAATGTACAGACACACTTTTTATTTTTATAGCTATGCATATTTGTATGTATAATACCCGTAGAGTTCAGTAAATATATTACAACCACAATCAAACTTTGGTCGAGATATTTTTAGCTGATTTACAAATTTAAAAATATTAAATTGTAAAATATCTGAAGACTGCTTTACTTACTAAGGTTACTCACTGAAAAGGTTGAAGAGAAATCGCAAAGCATTGATATCTCATCGAGGATTCAAAACAAGGATTCCTCACTACGTATCGCATTACTACGGAGATGCAACACTGAAATATAAATGGTTGGTTGGTCGATTTCTAAGTCCACTTTATGCACAGTAAGGGTAATCGGGACTGGACCTAAAGTTTAAAGTGGAATCCAAACCACTATGTGCCTTCACCGGGTATCAAACCCGGAACTCTTGATTACAAGGCTACGACGCTACAACTGCGCCATCGGGGTGGCTGAAATATTAATGGGAATGACTTTGTATACTTTACAAAATCTATTCCTAGAAAGCACTGAAACACACATACACATATGCACGTACAGAAAAGGCGTGTTACGCGACAATAAGGATATGTTTCAACTTCGAGATGTCATTGAATTGAATGTTGCTTTATTTTTAATTTTGACGAAAATATATTATGTAGCTTATGTATAAGGTGGTCCTCCTACCTGGCCGTGCGGTCTAGGGCGCTGCGCTTTGGACTTGGGTTCGAGTCTTCCTGGGTTCAGTCTCTTGGTTATCGACCTGTGTATAGGACCGGTGGCAACCCATCATCGTGAGGAAATTGGGGAGCTACGAGTGATAGCGTAACCCAGTCTCGGAAATCTCCTATAACGGCTGAGGGTTCGACGTGTTGACCACACGTCACTCCATTACCGGTTGAAGAACTCCACACCTCCAGGTAGGATTTTGGGAGGGAGACTGGCAGTCTATGTGATTGACAACTACAAAACTGACGTCAGAAGGTGAAGGGATTGCGGATATTTTCTAGTGATGGAGACATATTAAATGTGCGTGCAAATATATATATTTAGGCTAAAACTCGATTCATTTATATAGTTTTACTTGTTTTCTGTGGGGATGCTATTCCTACAACCTCTCTCGGGTTTCGACTTCTATGTGTATTTTCTTATCGCCTTTCTGTCATTTTTGAATAAATGTGAAGATTAAAATGGTCAGATGAAATTGATTAAAATACTGGGATTCGAACCCGATTATGGATCGTCGTCTACTGGACAACTGAAGCTGCATGGAAAATTCATTCAAAAACTCAAACTCGTGAAAACCTTTTGTACAGTCAACCGCAATAAAAACAGAGCATCTAAATCCTGAAATATTCGCTTTCCTGCAACGCTATATCTGTGTTGCCTAACTCTAAGGCAATTTCCGAACATGCTATCGAAGATTGAAGTTTGCTCTTCGCCGTAGAATTAGGCAACAGACATATTGCATTGCGATGTGAATACTGAATACTTCAGTATCTGAGTGTTCCATTTGGCAAACCATGAACGAGTAGTGGACTATCACTTATCACCTTGCAAGAGTGAGAGATGCATTCATTTTCTTGATGAGATAACTCCGCTCGGTCATTAGACAAAGAAGATTTAGTTGAACACCGAATCCAGCCGAGACGAATTGTTGATTTTGGAAAGCCTACACAGCGAGCCTATCCCAGCGGATTGCCTTTTCGGTGACTGTCGAGACTCGCTCGTCCGATGCAAGTTTACGAATCGATACGTGTTGAAAACAACCCCTTGCTTACTCCAACCCCTTTTATCTTTCCCGCCATATCCATGCGTGCAGGCAGTCTTTCCTTCCAGAATACAATCAAATTGCCAATGGTGTGTCAATACGCCTCTCCGACCACAGCCCATCTCGCTCGGCTACAAACAAACGAGCATATTCCCGCCGAGAGAAGAGCCCTCTGTTGACTCAGCATATTCATCTGTCGGCAGATACAAACATCCCCCCACCACATCCCCTCGGTAGCGGAAAGTTGGAAAGCGGTGCCTCGTTGTAGATGAGGGGAAAGGGAGGGGGGAGTGTTATTTGATCACCATTAGTGCATAAATCGTCGGCAAACGCTTCTGCTTCGTAAACTCCGCTGTGAAACTCTTCTTCAACTGAAGAGGCGCATATTTATATGTTTCCTGCCATGTTTACATTATCCCGGCGCACTGATTTGGTAAGCAGCGATCGTTATTTGTTGCGTGACGTCACGATGTGCGCAAACCGAAACTTATTGAACTTCCTTATAGCTCCCGTAATAACCTTGAGTCCTGTCAGCGGACCTAGGTTCTTGCGCGAAAACGCTCGCCAAGATAGACGCATGCTCAAGAACATGCGCAATAGTTCTTTGCGCTTCGAACTGGCCCGTGTGGGTGGAGCCAAACACTTCACGTCACGTTCATGACTCTCACGTAACCTACTCGTTAGAAAAATGAATACAGATCGTATGAAAATAAGACAGCCAAACAAATCTTATCCCAGTAGGGAATTCCATAGAAGGCCAAAGCAGTTGCATAAGATCCCAGTAAAAAAAAATGCATTTTCAATACCAACTCGGCTCTTGTGTCAAACGTAATGAATATACAGTCACATACACTTCTTGGTTGTAATGTTATCATTGACATTCGATCTGAATGCTACAATCTAGGAGTGTCCATGGCTACCTGTAATTCGGAGTTTTGCGTCATCTTGGTTGCTTTTCTTGTTGTTTTTTAATTATTTTTTTTGGTGCGTCAGCACTGAGGCTATTTTGCACCCGTCTCACTGTACGGGATCCAGACCCTTATCATAACAAAAATAAAAGCGTGTCTGAAAACTAAAATATCCTTACCTTGGTTAAAAGCTGAGGCTAAAAAGGGCGCTCAGCACAAATAAGGACAAAACATATTACGATACAGAATTATACTGGTCATGGGGCCAGTCGCCAGAGCCTCGTTAGTCTGCAGTCCAGGGTGTACTACGTGCAAGGAGCACCCTTTACACCCCTTGTTTTGTTTGTTATTAGATGGCCTATTATTATATTGTTTCTTTCCATTTAGTTTAAAACGTTTCCTGTCGTGCACGAGCAATTATAAATAGTTTAAAAAAAAACAATTTAAAAATTTGAAAGATGAGAATTGTTATACAATACATAGAATAATAAATAATGCAAATTAATAATCTGCTCAATTAATATTTCCTAGGACAACAACTGTGTGTTTGTGTGTGAGGTTGGTCACAAAAACATACATTCTAACACTCAATGAAGGTACAGTCACCATCAAAAATAGCTGCAGGCGATAACTCCCATACATCCTTGTAGCGAGTCAACCACAATTACACTGAAATAGACATGGTTGCCTACCCTTCAAGGATCTTGGAAATATTGTATATTCTCCCTCTTGATGAAACTACGATAACTTCTGCTGGTGATTGTACAAGGTGGTCAATTTTATAGGTAATCGACTACCTTGTCTGTCTCTCTCTCTCCTTACGTTATACATAATTAATAACTCGATTCTACCTTCATGACGCGCTTCAAAAGCCCTAGCTGCCAGTCTGTCGAAGATGCAGAGTTGAATAATCTTCACGCCCATCTCCTTCCACTCCTCAATTTGTGCCTTCCTTCCTTCATGAATTGTTGAGCGTTAGTGAAGAGGGGAACACCAGTTTATCTCGATACAAATGATAACAGCCTTTTCAAAGAACATGATGTCATTCTTGGCTATGTACATGGCGCGCGCAAATTGACACTGGAGATGTTTTAACAAAGAATAACATTACAACGCGTGCGACGTTGGTGTCATTAAATTGTGACAAGTGTTTGTTTGAGATAAAAAGATATCTCTTTAAAGATACACGTCAGATATTCTGTTGCGTCCAGGGTGAAGTATAATGAATTTGTCTACTGTCATGATGTGTAATGGAAATATAAATTATTGACAATATTTCTCTGATAGTATTATTTTTATAACAGTTTCTCATACTGAGATATTCTGCGTCTTAACAAATGGCATAGAATGGAAATTTCACTACTCCCTCTCCCCTACCCGAATTATGCTGTAGTTTTAAAATCAAGGAGTTATCAATTTGTTCACCAAAAGTAGTAGAAATATATAGTTAGTTGTACAGTAAGCGGCAATAATAATGGGACACCTATATCCTGAAATACCTGCTTCCCTGCAAGTCGCTATGTATGTTGTCTAACTCAACGGTGTTGATAGAAATTGCCAATGGAAGTTTGCTATTAATATCCACTTATTGCTGTAGAGTTAGTCGGTATACATACCTCCTTGCAGGGAAGCATGCATATCAGGATGTCGGTGCTGATTTTTACTGCCTGTGACTGTACATTTATGGATATTACAGGTGATAATTTATTCAAAATAAGTGGTAGGAAGAAACATATAGTTACTGCTACATGGATATATTTTACAGATGATTATTTATTCACCAAACCTGGTAGAAATAGAAAGTTACTTAAACTTTATATAATTTATTATAGACAAAAATATATTCACCAATACTATTATAAAAATACATTGATATATTTTGTAGGCGAAAATTTATTCTACAGAACTTGTAGAAATATATAGCTTATACATTGATATATTTTACGGATAACAATTTATTCCCAAAACGCTTGTAGAAATATGTACGTACTTACTTCTCTCTCTTTGTGGTGATAATAGAGAGGGAATAAGAATCGCTATATTGTTTAAGAAATAACACAAGAACGGATTGTATAGAAAGACAGGTCTGTGCATACGAGCATACCGGCAGTAATTTATTTCCAATTCGACCACTGGGTAAGAATTTATTCTTCACAATTGATAGAAATATATTTTTACTTACTACCCATTCAAATATTTGCTTTAACAATTTATTGACCAGGTTTGAACATAGTTTCTTGCGCATTGAATTATTTTAAGGCACTAATTTATTTACTTAGACTGGTAGAACTATAATGATATTTTGGCACTGATTAATTTTACAGATAACAACTTATTGAGTTTGATTGGTAGAATTTTATACACTTGCGTGCAAAGAAATAAACCCCACCTCTCACTTTTGATATAAAATGTTTAGCTACTTGCTTTACTTTTTATTCCAACTGTCTGGAGACACATAAAATGTTTATCCAAATGGAAGCGTCTAATCCTACTTAAATGTAGATAAAGTTTAGTAAGAAATAAGTATGATGTTAATAAATTTAATAACATTTTATGTCAAAAGTGTGAGGTGGGTCTATTTCTTTGCACACAAGTGTATATACTTTCACATGGTTACATTTTCTAACTGTAAACTTATCTTTTTACAGGTAAGTATGGCATCATCGCCTCAACGAGTTGATACACCTGTAAAAGCCGACCCTTTGTAGGACACCCCCGAGCCTCAACACGTCAACGTCACTCCCGTTTTTGTAAGTAAATCATGGACGTTGTGTGAACTTAACGTAAACGCCGTCGTATTTTGTCTGTGTGGTGGCGTACTGTTGTAGTCTGTGAGCATATTCTTGAAGAATATAGATCTCAAAAGTTAAAAGTACGTTATTGTAGTTCCCCCTTTATCACCGCCTTGGACGTAGATCTATCATTGTTGTGCATTCTTGTCATGCTCTATGTATATACACATATCTTATTCATTGGCCTTAGTGTTATCAGGGAAACATTGTTGTGTATATCTTTTCTCTGTTACATGACTGTTTGTTGAATGTATTCATACTTGCTCATCTAACAATTCAAAACTAATATTAATTGATGAAGCTGAATATAAATGAAATACCTTGAATATTAATGATAAAATTGCAAAATAGATTCTGAGAATGCTTAAATTTCCCCATCTTTACCTAATATTTTTCAGGTTTTAAATTTACATCTAGTCTGTTACTGTTTTGAAAAGTATGTATTAGTTTTCACTACACACTTATTTACTAATTTTATAACTTTGACCATCAAATCTTCTTATTCCTTGCATCTGATCAGCGGTGATTGATTCATCATGATTATTTGGGGTTATATCCACAGTTTGTTTTCATTATACATATACATACATACATACATACATATATATATATATATATATATATATATATATATATATATATATATATATAATTTTTATTCATAATGAATCAATCAAAAAATAAGAATTAAATAACCGGTATGCACCAGACTTGAATTACACATTCAGAGAACCTTGTATTATAGGCTTTTAACCAATGTTTTGTTTTTTAAACAAATCATCAATTTCGTTAATTGGAGAACTGACATTCTAATACCGTCAATTCCCTCTACCATGCAACTACAGTAAATTACGGCCATGAACGTTTTTAAAGTATTAACCAATGATTACATAGTTAACCTATTTATTGCAAATTTAGTGATTCAGTTTAGAGAACTTTATTTATGGCACACTCAACTGCAATTAATATGCATTCTCTCTTTGTGCGTGGTAAAATATTCAAATTTAAATATGAAAAATGTTTCCATACCTTTTTTGTAAATTGAGGCACAATTTTTAAGACTATTTCATGTACCCTTGAGGTAACATAAAGGTAAGCTTTGCGTCAACCCTGCATAGAAATGCAGTTTTCGATAATTGCAATTCTCACTCAATAACGATATAATTTGGTGCAAATTTATTTTCAACTCAAAGATAACAACCGTACTTCTAACTAGAATATGTGCACAATTAAAGTATCATTATTTTTAAGAGTTGTTAAGGTTCTTTCATGTCCTAATGAGGTACCATGTAGGTACGCGTTGAGACTACCTAGCTTAGAAATGCAATTTTCCATAATTGCATTTGTTAATCAATAATTCAATTTTGGCACTAAGTGGCGCGCACATTTTCTTATATATAATTTTCAAATCCAACACAAGAATCCTACCACTAACTAGAATATTTTCACAATATTTAAGAGAAATTATTTAAATCCATTTTTGCAATCATTATTTTAATATTTGAATTGGAAGATGAGCAAGTATGTTGACATGAGTATGTACGTGGTCTTGGAATGAATGTGTCGTGGACGTGTTTGGAAGTTCCTGAAAATAATATCAAAGCATATAAATATGTGTTTGTATCGCCTATAGTGAAGAAATTTTGTAATCAAACTAGAATTGATCAGAAAAGATCAGTATCAAGTACGAATAAATCAGAATAAACTATTTAACTTGCTTCAGTCATGAATGTATTTGAAATTGAAGAAGAGGAGTTGTATATTACAGATGAACTGGATGGTCTTGACATGTATCCTGAATGAGATGTTTAACGAGTTTATTTAGTCACGATTACTACAGGGTGTCCAAAAAGTCATGCAACCCAGACTTTGAACGTGTGTACCTTTTGTACAAGAAGCGATAGTGACGTAAAACTTACACTTGGTATTAACTTTGTTCGTGTATATTTTTGAAACATTAAACATGAAAATGGTACATACGAATATCGAGTATGCGGAAAAGTCAGTAAGGTGTAACAAAACGTTTTTGTACGAAGTAAAAAGAAACGAATAACAGACAGCTGTGATGCTTACAAAATTTTCTATTTGTATCGAATTGACAGAAGAACGATAAAATTTTACCGTCTCGAGACGATTTATGGGGTTTATTGTGGCATATTCATGAGAAAGTATGTTTCTTTAAGAAATTACTAGATTTACTGGCAACATTGGTCGTGTCAGAGGGCAGTTTCAGATGTCCCAAATATCTGGCTATATTATTCAACAGGGCCTCCCCGATGGCGCAGTGGTAGCGTCGTCGCCTTGTAATCAAGGGGTCCTGGGTACGATACCCGCTGGATGCACATAGTGGCTGATCCCACATTAAACTGTAGGTCCAGTCCCGATTAGCCTACTGTGCATAAAGTGGACTTAAAAACACCAAATCAAGTACTCAGATGAAATTTAAGAGTAGAAATTTACCGTTCAGAAAAGATAGGTTTGTTTTCTGTACGATACATTTCAACTATATTCTCTCTTATTGGTTTTTGGTACAAATGTTACGTACCTTCAAAATTTCGGTTGCGTGACTTTTTGGACACCCTGTATTAGTGATAGCATTACAAGGCAAATATTCAAATAATATTAATGTTGTGCACAATAATGCACTTAATCACAAATCCCCAAATGTGTGAACTGACACAAATATGTTGACTCCAATAACACAATGGAGTGCATAAACTGTTAATGATGCATTAAAACACACAGAAATGTATCAGCTGCTGTTGCGTGTACTGTACTAAAAATTTACACGTCTAACTATATAAGCTTATGCACTAAGAAGTGCATAGACAATGAGTTGATTTATTTCGGGTTATGTCGAGGAGGTTTTTTTTTTTTCAAGGATTAGGTAGTCAAAGTTAAAGTGCTAATTTCGAATATTTAATAACATATTTTAAATATGTCTTCAAAGTTAAGACGAAGAATTTTGAGATATCAAGATTCACCAACAATTAAAAACTTGACTCATTGAGTGGTAATTTATTTGTATCAACTTGGGCCTTCTTATTTTCGTTTCCTCTAACAGAATAAATTACTTGATAATTTACTTCAAACCTTAGTACGAAAGTTGGATTTACCACGGCATGTTTCCAACATGAGCCAACATTTTGACTTATATCCTCATTGGTATCGCATGTACAATAGAAAAACTATTGTCAACAAAATTACCTTTCTGGTGAGTTATGGAACATTATTATAGGATTAAAATTACACCTCACACGCTAATTTCCTTCACATAAGTTTCGATATTTCAATCGTGTCATTACTTCCTTTACTCGTAATTTACAACTTTGGTAAAAATGTTCCTTTGTAAAGTTTTGCCTTAAAAAATTGGCTTTAAAATAAATTACACAAAGGCTTCACCGTCCCGCCTACCTGCTCACCAGAATAGCTACAATCTTATCCGTTCAGATGACATAAAAATATATTGTTAACAACGCGAATAAGAGTATAAGTCACATATAGCTTTACAGAGCAAACAGCGGAGCCAAATCAGTCCAAATCAGGTAAAAAGGGAGCAAATATGAACGTCAAAATGAAAGACCAAAGCGAAAATCCTAGGGGCACCTTCCGACAGCGGCTGTTGGTGGTTGTGAATTGGGTGAATTGATTGATTGATTTGGTATATTTTACTTCAATTTTCTGCCACTTTTGGCTAATCGCGAAGATGAGAATGAGTGATAAATTGATGATGAGTGATGATTTGATGAATTGATGAAGAGACACACCAAGAAAAACCATGCTCAGGCTGTGATTCGAACCGGGAACCTCGGGAGTCGTAGCGCAATTGCTAACCATGTGCAATAGTTTAGTTACACATACTTATTAGAAAATAGGGCTCTAATAAAACACACTAAATTTTATTTGGTGTTTTGATAGAAACCCCATTTTCTAATAAGTATGTGTAACTATCCGTCAAATTTTCTCTATTACCTAATTTTCTTCCTACTATCACTTCACAAAATTCAGAGCCACAAGCCGCCGAAGCCGTCTAAGATATCCAAGAAGCTCCCTTTCCTATACTTTGTCCCGGTCATCTCTGGAGCAGGAGAACGAAAACAAGTCACTGCGCAAGTAGTGACGCGAGACGGCTCCTGCAATGAGCACGTAAGAGGGAATAGGATTGGGTGGAGAGGAGGGGAGCGACTGCAGTTACAGTCTTCGCAGCGGCGTGCACTGCTTCGCTCTGCCCATTCGATTTCCCCCCTTCTCTGCCGCTATGTGCAGCCTTGCTTCAAAGACCGACGGGACAGGGTATAGAATCCGGTTGTTTGTGTATTTTCCGTCATTTGCAGAACATGGATGAAGTTTTACTCCCAACGCACGTCATAATTTGCCTCGAAACTTGCTGAGATAATTCTAGGATAACCGTTGAGGACATAGCCTTTTTCGGTTCCTGATTTTATTCAGTTTCAGCAGGAAAAAGATATCTGGGAAACTTCACCCTGAGAAAAGTACCTAGTCGATGTCTGCCCGGCTTTTGTACTTTTATTTTTTCCATCGTCTTCCATTTCCTCGGTTTTTACGGCACCCATTTCATAGTCCGGAGCCATTGGCTCCCATCGTTATTGAGTCGAAATTGCAGCATTCGCGACCGATATAAATTTTATGGCTTTCCAATTAGGACTCGCGAGTTCAGGTCGAGAGAACCTTCTTATTGGTAGGTTACAAGTTATTGAAACCGATAAATCTTCTCCCACTAACATATAATATGGCTCGCGCTTATTTTCCTACCATTCCCGTCACCTGTGCCATAGTTTCCAGATCCGTCTATCTTTGTTGTATTCCTATAACCATAAATTATAAATCGTATCAGGAACGACAGTAGCTCTAATAGGTTCAAAGAGTCTGATATCGACTCATTTATTGCTGTACCAAGAAGGGCAGAACGCTCTGGCGCTGTCATTGAATTTCGAAAAATGGCCGATGCAATCAGCTCCTTGCATGTAATCTTGCTCATTCGTTGCCACAGTGTACGGTGTTTTTAAACACACAGTCGTTACCTTTACTCAATGCCAAATGTTTGTGTCATTATGTATGGGATAACTGTACACAGCTAAAGTAGATATGTAATATTTAGCGTTGTTGAAGACTTTGACAATTTCATGCTCTTTGATTGGGTAATCTTGCCATGAGAACTTGCATTGTTTACACAGTGTATCTTTAGTTTAGTAAGAAAAAATTGTCGTCTTCCGACAGAAAATTAAATGGTCGGTGGCAACAGTGAATCTGCATAGCCTGACTGGATATATACAGGGTGGCGCATATTGTGTGTACCAATTTGAGTTGGCAACCCTGCCAGAATGCACATGCGCAAGTGTGCCACGGCTACATTCGTGAAGAGTTGGAAGTCTGGCAATTAGTACACCATAGAGCGTTGTCCGGTGCAGACGCGGATTGCGGCGGTGGATGCCTTCATCCAAACGTGCACCGGGCACTGCGGCGGATTTCGTTGGACATGTTCCAGAGACACGCAGTATTCTGGGGTGGGTTAGACAGTGGAGAGCCACTGGTAATGTTGTGAACAGTCAGTCACCGTCAAATAAGCGCTATTCCACAGGACATGCTGAGACGTGTGTCATGAAAGCCTTCCCGCATCGCCTCTAACAGTGCATTCAAGCAGAAGGAGTACGTTGAGAGGACGTTATTTTCAAGGTGCACTGATATCTGCATTGTCCATATTATACACTGTATTAAGTGCCTATGTGTATAGTCACTCGAGGGAATACGCCTAACCTTTTTTTGGCGGTTTATAGCTTCGCAAAATGAAGGAGTGTCGCAATGAAAAGGATGTCAAATGAAAGCTACATGTTTTGTTATTGTTACCTATAAGTTTTATTACTGTAAGTCTTATAGCAAAAGAGCCATAGATAAATAAACAGATAAACGTAATTTGGACAAATCACCCCGTGTCCAGGGTAAAATGCCCAATACAAGAATGTTGTAATACTTGACATGACATATTTAAAGGAAAATAATACACAGCATTAACTGGAAGATCATTAACGTTTGTTTCGTAAACAGAACATCATTTGTACAGACAAGCATAGCGTTTCTAACAACATTTATTTTGAATTTACCAAAGCCTCTTTTACTGTTTACATTTGTGAGAAATTGCATTGCACTTTGGACACATCTACGTGAATTTGGTACATATTTCATGCATCCACATAATGCAACGAATACACTGGATCCAGTCACATTGTGATCCTTTGATCTCATAATAATGCCCATGGGAATATTGTACTTAATTTCTGTGGACATATCATCCCACAGCTACAAGCAGAAAATTGAATCACTGGGTTGGCAACTCTGAGCACCATGCAGCAGTTTCACTCTGCAGATATGTTCCCCTGACTCTTGATCTTTACACCAATATAATTCAGTTTCTTTCTCTCTTGGGAATATTATTGCACACTGTTAATACAGCAACGTCAAAAAAATTATTACCTCAAAAATGGTCATCTTACCACACGAAATTAACCCTGTATGGCTTCAGATTCTTCTCAGAAGCTCCAAACCTGCTGCCTCGTCTCATCACGGAGGGCGCTTTCAAAAAAGAGTCGCAGAGATGCCATAACATTAACGTTGCGCGAGATACGATGGGCATATTCCCCCGAGTGACTCTATATTTTTATTTCAAAACAATATAAAGTTAATACAAACACTCACCGTCTTTCCGTTGTCATTTGAAATTGGCAGATATAATATGCGTCACCCTGTATAAAGAATTATCATGTCCGCTGTTACACTTTAGGGCAAAAAGCAATGTTGGTTAGTTAGTTCTTGGTTTTACCATCCTATTGTACAAGCAATTTCTATCATTTCTATCATTGGAGCATCCTAACTATTCTGACCTGAAAAGGAGCTAAATCAGTCCACAACACCGGACTAACCACGAAATAAAACCCAACTCAGAAAACAATACGTTAGTATTTGCAAGGCAATTCCCTTCACCAAAACTTATCTTTCTGCGTTCCATAGTTTCTGAACGATCGTCAATTCTTTCAGGCCTGCTGTTCAGTACCCTAAAGGCGGTTCCCATTTTAATCAAAGACTTTCTGGAGTGCGCTGACCCGAACTACAAATTAACACAAAATCCTTTGCTCTCCCTGCGTCTTGGCGCTTGATGAAATGGTGCACACTTGCCATGACACTCTTCTCACCCCTCACCAAACAAAGGCACTTGCATTAAGTTGTTGTTACAGCCTCTCTTTATCCCTTTGCCCCGTCGTACTCTCCGTTCTCCGCCATGTAATTCTCCGTTCCTGACCTCACCCCCCTGGCGGCGTTTGTCTCCAACTCGGACAGAGGCCATTGATAAGTCTAAGGGGGATGGAGGGAGGAACATCGTAAATCTGAGGGCGCTATTCCGTTTCGTGTGTAGCGAGCTTCCTCCTTTAACACCAGCCCGAGCAACTTCGTTATTGGATCGCGCAGGCTTTTACGCACTTACGGGGATTAGCCGCGAAGGAAAGGGGCGCGCGAAGAGGATTATGTAGGTAAATTTTGGCAGCTCTAATCCCTACCCTCGTGTGTGTGGGGCGTTGCTTCGCGCACGTCGCTGCATTCGCGATTATGTACTGCCTTTTGCACCGTGATAATTCCGATATTTTGAAACAAGGAAAGGATTTAGAATTATTAAGCTTAGCGCAGAGGGTAATGTGGATTACAAGCACCTTATTTGTTCCACTTCGCCTCCTGCTTTTAGACTTAAAAGAGGAACGCATTTGATTTGAGAAACATTAGTACAGTCACGGACATGTCTGGGTTGCCATGGTCACATTGAAAGACAATACGTTTGTAGCAACACAGAAGTGTTTGTGACTGTACATTGAGAAGCAAATTGTTTGTAGCTATAGGAGAACTTGCCTGAATGTTAGGAGTTTAGGAGTTACAACACTATTTTTCTCGTGATTGTACACAGAAACCGTAACCATTCCCTGACAAAAATAGATTCCTGTTTTGAGTTGTATGTATATCTGAAAGATTTCTACCGTTTCATCAAAAATCTATAGTCTTTCAAATCTAAACTTGCTTTCGTGGCTGTGCTTTTGGATAGGGACTTTCGACAATTGCACGATTTGTGATCTTTCATGTGTGTCATATTAAGTACATATAGCGTCCATTTATTTAAAAAAAAACTCATTGTTTTCGTTAAATATTTTGTGAAACGTTAAATTTCGTGACAAGAAATGTGATTTAATTGGATGTTACAGAATCGAGATATTTGGCCAAGTTCTTGTTTCAATTAAACTAATTTCATCAGATGAATTTTATTCCTAAAATAAGTTAGAGGTTAACAAATTTGTGAACATTGTTAGGCGCACATAGTAATATCCTTGCTATCTTACAACCAAGGATTCCAGGTTCGACTTTTGGCATAAGTACCCCCCTCAACTTTATGCAATCACTATTTCTTTCTCATTGTCGCGTTTAACAAAATAATAGCAGAGAGAGAGAGCGACATAGTAAGAAAAAATAATTAAAAGGAAAGAAAAATACATTCAAGATTTTGTTAACAGTTTTAGCAGAATATGGTACTTTTCACCAAGCAATAGTTTACGACAGACAAGAATTTGACCAGGTCGTTTGGTGATGGCGAAAGAACATTTGTATGTCTCCAATTGGAACAAATATCTCATAACTGACGCCCATCTTCCGATTCTCCAAATAAGCATATCGTCTTACTACCAGCAGGTATTTTTGGATAGACTAACAGTATGGTAAAGGTCTCCGGATTATATCATGCTATATGACAAATTATTTCCTCCCCTATGGCGGTGCCTTGTAATCAAGTGGTTCCGGGTTCGATTCCCGGTTGTGGAACATTGCACATTGGTTTGGATCCCACTTTAAACTGTAGATCCAGCCTCGATTAGCCTTTCTGTGCATAAAGTGGACTTAAAACAACAATTCAAACAATATGACAAGTCCTCCTGTCTGGGAGCTATGCGTAAATTGGGTGAAACTTGCAGGCAACGTCTTGGCTTTGAAAGTCAAACAACTTACAACACAACACATTGTTTCTCGAAATAACCACGTAGATACTCTTTTATGTTGATACAAATGCATATACAATGCAGAACGTAAACTAGTACATTTTTCTCAGCTTCCACTGGCAACCATGAATTAAATGGGACAACGATATAGCAGATAGCCACAGTGAAATATTGCTCACCCTGTTACACTCATGGGGTTAGGAAATGAGGCTATATTTTTGAGTAAAGCTTCCTGTCAATGCAAATGACAGAGCAGACCCAACAGAATAAATTAAGAGTAAGTGATACAGATACGTAAGTTCCGTCGGCAAATATCTCTTCTAGTTTGTTAAGACCTGTTGAATATACAAGAAGATTCCATATTTTTACCTGTCTGAGGATAGCAGGTAGACGTGACAGTTCTTATCAAGTTATTTTCATAAACGGTTCCTTCTATTAAATCTAGCAGCGCCAAATGCGATAATGGGAAAAAAAATATTTGGTATTGATTTGGATACTACGCTTTTTTCTTATTTTGCACGCGGTACAAGTTTGGAGCACTTAGTCTGAAGTGTATTCTTGAGCACATCTGCCAATAGGGACTTGTCGTACAACTAAACGCTTGTTTATTTCTATTCATTGCATTTATGACGTCATTTTCAGTTAGCTTGTCAGGTTATTCCGCTCTTGAGTTATTTCTCTATAATCTTGTAATTATATTCCTTTTATCCCGTTCTCATTAGATATACATTGTGGCCTGAAGGGTCGTATTCCTAGTTTTAATTTCATTTTAATTGTGTTATCGTCTCGTTTATTTTATATAATCGTGTAAAACATAGTATTTGATACATGACTCCCGTGTTCGAAATGAATAAATAAGAGGCTCTTGGTCACATCAATGGTTTCTTGGGGGGAGGGAATATGGTGGCCGCAGTATGGTGCCGATCGCACCACCTCCAGTCTGATCGATATCGAGGAGAACATCCCGGGTTCGAATCCCGGCTTGTTCATGGGAGTTTTTTGTGTGTCCCTTCATCAATTTCATCATATTATCACTCATCCTCATCTTCACGATTAGCCAAAAGAGACACAAATGCGGAATAAGATAAAGCATATCCAATCAACCGATCCAAATCCAATCGAGGAGAGCAAATACGGGATATATCTGACCATATATTTGCTTTACAGCACTCTGAGCTTTACTTTTATCTATTGGATACGGAAATGAAACTTGACGTTTGACCGATGATGTCCGGTTAGCTTCTAGTTCACTTCATGTACACATATCCGCACAATTGAACCCCAGACCTTTCCCACATGTACCCTTGGTTGTATTGTCAATATGTGACCCAAGTAAGGGGACGTTAACCAATTGAAGGCCCTATATTTGGACAGAAACATGCATATGATGGAAGCACATTAACCAAAGATGAATGTACAAAACTCACGAAAAAGCTAAACCGGAAGGAGTACGCCATCTTTCGTGTGAATCAAACTCACGACCGCTGTTCCGCACTGCGTCAGAATAGCCAATAAAACAAAGATGCCCCTAATAAGTATACCATACCTCGAATATTTACTCAGTACCTCTAAAACTAATCAATTATAAGCTGTCTCCTTTCCAAGGTTTCTAAGAAGTGCGTGAGAGATCCAGTGGAAAGTTTAGAATCCTTATCGGGCTCCTCTTCTGGGAGCGGAAGCCAACAGGTGGGCTCTCAATACTTAAACTGGTGCCTCGAGACCCTTTACTTGGCAGTTCCCGCCTCTTCCCCTGCTTTAGGTAACCTTATCTGCCCTTCGCACAACCTAGAGGCGACAGATTCCTTCCTCCGCGGTTAGGAATTTGTCACGCATAAATTACACCGGGCGGGAGATGTTTTATGAAAGTGAGCGAAACGCATCGTGGAAGTGCTTGTATTTAATAAAATCCTCTTGGTTAAATTTCTGACTTAACGCTGGCTTTAAATACATACAAGCTCGCTGATGAAGCACTTGTATTTCAGGAACAAACTATACACAATTCCCATAGCTGTTTTGCTTTACAGGAAATTATATCTTTCACGGTATGCAACCAGTTCATCAGTAGTGCAATCTAGGTTGCATATATTCGAGGATGCAAACTGAAAAGTTGCATGATTGCATGATGCAACACTTTAGTTTTAACGCCAGTTAAGTAGCGTTTTAAACTAATCGTGATAAGAATGGAAACCCAAGCACTGGAAAATACAAAAGTCACCAAAATACGCAGTGAACATGGAGTTAATATTTTTCTCAATTAGTTGTATGTATAAATTGACTTAAAGTTTTGAATACTAATGTATTGTTATTTTCGCTACTTTTTGCGACAATGATGCTGAATGGTGGTTGGATGTAATTGATTACTAATGTGGAGATAGGCGAATTAGTAAATAGGCAAAACGTAACAATGCAGGGATGATTATTCAAAATAGGCCCCAAACCTCAACATAGGCACTGTTAAATGTGTTTTATGGATTTAAATAACATTTAGAATATTATAAATAATTAAATAAAGCCTATGTTTTAATACAATGACTAATAAAGACATCCTAGTAATAAATGAAGAAGTATTCTAAACGACTTAATATATCCATCACGTTGTATTTATTGTCATATCAATGTAAATGTTTCCAGCCCACCAAAATTGTCATTAATTATGTTGGTTAAGTGATATCAGATCCTCTTCAAGGTACTCGACATTGTTATGGGCTATCGTTTGAATGTTGATACCAAAGCTGCGATTCTGTACATTGGTCGAACTGTAAAAATCTCAACACCCGTTGTCGATAAGTGCGTTTTTGATCCTGCTCCATAGCGGAAAAAACTATAGACCCGCATTTTTCCAAAGCTCTTTGGGCAGGTTTTCTCCCATTGCACAGTGGATGCCGCAAATTGACTAAAAGTCGAAAGGCTGTACGTTATGGCAGAGAGGTCTGGTGCGACTGGAAGTGAGGAGAGGGGTGGGGGGACGGGTGCTAGTGGCTGAAAAATGGTGACCCCACGCAAGAGCTATAAACTACTTTACGATTGGATTGTTTTTGCCGGCGAAGATAACAGGCGTATAAAAACGACTGCAGCGGAAAGAATAAAATAGCACATCGTTCCAGATGGAAGCCGAAGATTGAACTGGTGTGTGAGGGGGCCAGGGGAGGGGGATTTTGAGAGCAGCTGGATATATTACTCCGCATGTGTGTGTGCTCATGTGCGTAGAAAGATATATGGGGAGGTCAAGCTACAGTCCACCGCAATGGCAGAGTTTAGCTCGTCTGGTTCCCTGCCGAAGCTCGAACAAGTACGGGGTAATTTGATTTCATTACCAACAAGAGGGCCGATGCACAATGGCGGGGGTTTTTAGGGGGCCCGGACTGAGAGAACGGGGGGTGAGGGTGAGAGCTGGTATAAAACCGAGTTAGCTCGGAATATCGGTACCTGTTATGCGCGACCAATTGTTTGGTGCAGACGCGACGACCTTCTCTGGGTAATGCCCGCGTGGGTGCGTAAATTCGCGTTTCCCTGTCATTGTAGCGGACCGACTAAAGTTATTAGCTGGGGATATACGCGCGCGGGTGCGTGTGTAAATCATGCACGCAATGCATGCTTACGTATACTCTGCGTCCTCGTATTTTATTGGTGCAATTCTTCACGGTAACCTAT
The DNA here is from genome assembly GCF_977018435.1 of Lepisma saccharinum. Classification (NCBI taxonomy): domain Eukaryota; kingdom Metazoa; phylum Arthropoda; class Insecta; order Zygentoma; family Lepismatidae; genus Lepisma; species Lepisma saccharinum. The sequence goes on along the minus strand of NC_139237.1, from coordinate 50,531,152 downwards.
AATTTTTCATTATTCTCCAGGTTTCATTCAGTGGAGAAGTCGCCAGAGCTGTGGACGCATGCTTGCTTGGAACTTTTGTTCATTGCCTCTTTCACCTACGTAGCAATTAACGAAGCAGTTGCATACGATCTTAAGCCAAACAGGCATCTTCAACTTAAATTTTCTGTAGACGGTGCAGGCAATTGTGCATAATGAGTGCATTTATACTTTGAAGTTTCATACCTTCTTCCTTTTGTTACTAGTTGGCTTTCAGATTAAACTGGCTCCTGTCCTACTGTGGAATCTATAATTTAAATAAAATATTCTACTACTATAGGTCTTTTCAGTTCTTACGGCGGGCGCTCCAGAAGCTTGCAAGGGGAGCGTGGAAGCGACCAATCCAGCGCGATAAGAAATGCAGCAGTCTGTAGAATGAGGTTCGCGTAGTACTTATTTCCACCACGTCGTGTCTCTCGGCGCCACCGCTGTTGTCTGGTTGGTCCGCGGCGAATTCCCCGCTCCCACTTCCCTTGCCAGCTTCCAGAGCGCCCGCCGTAAGAACTGAAAAGACGTTTAGGAAACATAAGCGGAAAGAATTACCTCTACACAACTGTCGTGCCCGACTGCCTACCTATCATATTCCAGAAATTAGAAAGATGATTGTTTGATTGGGGTTATTGTACTTTGCTTTTCCGCTACTTTTGACTAATCGCGAATATGAGGATGAGTGATAAAGTGATTTAGGGACACTCAAAAAGAATACGCATTCCTACTCCGCCAAATCGGAAAGATAAAATTTACTGGAGTGATAGTGTTTTGTATTTTTTATATTTAGCGTCGCTTCTTTGTCACTTTTCCCTCATCGCGACGGTGAGCGTGAGTGATGATTAAGTGAATTTAATGCAGGGACACTCCTATAGAACATCCATGCGCTGACCAGGGCTCGAACCCGGGAACACGGTGGCGAAATCGTAAGTAGACCACTTAACAACTAGTAGGCCAAGGTAACAAAAATTAACTCGTACAATCTGGCCTTAAGAAACAGCAAACGATCTGCAGATATCTTGAAAATGGCAAAAGAATAGCCTTTACTGCATCGGCCTTGAGCTACTTTTACAACAAAGTAGATACGTACTGTAATTATTACTTTACATTACACTTTATTACATTTATTATAACCGTAGAACATGTATGCACTTCCAATACAAACAATTATTTTACCATTAATACATAGCCAGTACCAATATATTTTTCCTGTCTGCACCCGTGTATTACAAGTAAGTGCCAACTTTTCTGCAGATAAAAACTTAGGAAAATTTAGTTTAATGCTATATAAACTATTTCGGTTGCCTGTTAATTTTTATGTAGCAGATTAATAATCAATGTTCACATTGACTTTTAATGTTCCTACATCTTTGAAAATCTTCAAGTCACATGCTCTTGGTGTTTTTAAAAAATTGCGATTTATAAACTCGTTCTCACATATACATATT